>NW_004524607.1:3016767-3076371 GCF_000260255.1 Octodon degus
TGTGCTGTAGGAGAATTGGAATATTTAAAGATGGTTGACATTTTTAATTTTATATCTTTTGTATAGCTCTACAATGAACTGTTTTGTAATTTGGTTTCATTACTAAGATCAAGTATTTGGCATCCTAAGTTTAGATAATGTTTAGTACTATTTGCTTGCATGTTAACAAAATCTTTGGAGGACCCAAATCATGATATTGAACACATTTCTGAGGCATTCTGATCATCAAAGAAAGTGCTATGGCAATACCTGAGTAGACTGAGATGTTCCTGGCTGATTTCAAGAAGAAAAACTGTAAAATAACAGTTCTACATGCTCTGAAAGTATTGGGGCATTTGTTGTCCCAGTAACAACTGGCAGCATGACATACCTGCAGTGCACCTTACAATATTAGCAAGGTTTTTATTCTAAAACAGAATAAAACTGTTCAATTAAAAAAAAAAAAGCTAGGCTGTAGCTCAGTGCAAAGGCCTTGGGTTCAGTTCTCAGTACTGGAAAGAGAAAAGCAAAGCAACAGAAAGCTTTCACATCAGTGAGTCCACATCAGTTCTAGGGGACCTTGGTTGCAAACCTAAACCACCTCCAGCCCCATGCAGCTGGAGCCTAGAGAAAGAACAGCATTGGATACAGAGGAAGACTAAGAGGTTCATCTTCTCCTTTTCTTCTTCCCACCCCTAAACATCTTGCCAACATCCATCTGAAAGTGAAATGACACAAAACAATGTTAGCAACTTCATCTACCCACAAACTGAGAAATCAGACATTCGTTAGGCCTGCTCCTGTACAACCAGCTTAATGAAATCCATCAAGATTTTAGTGCAAATAACTTCAGACTAAATTAACTAAGGCATTAACTTGTAAACCATTGGTTTAAGAAATGAACATTCCAAATTCTTAAATACATTTTTCTTGTTAAAATTCCAAGTCCAACACTTTTGTTTTTGTTTTCCTAATGATATGCCAAGAACAGACCAAATGTAAATAATATGCCTGCTCAAGATTGGAAGGGTCTCAAACATGGCTTATGGCATATTAATACAAAGGTGGAAGGGAAGGGATAGTTGAAGGACAGAAGACATTATGTGGATAATCATCCTGCTGAACTGTAGTTCAACCAAGTAGAAACACATTCAGCCAGAGGTTCCCATTTTAATTATGTTGCTGTAACCCAGACTCTCCTTCCTTACATGAATCCACCTGCAACTCTGAACTTCTTACCCAAACACTCTTCACCCCATGTCTACTAATTTCAATCTCATTCTCCCAAAAATTCACTTCAAAGTCACCAATAGGTTCCACTACGTCACTTGAGAGTCAAAGTCAACTCCTTATCACAAGCAGCAGCATCATATCGACTCAACTTTGATGGTCTCCTGGGCAACTGTCGATTTGTTACAACCTCAGGCTGCTGAAACAGTGATTTGTAGTACTGAGCCCCTAGAAATGGGGATGTATAGTTTCAAGGTCATAGGTACCACATTCACCGTGCTTCCCTCAGCCTCTCCCAGCATCTACAAGAGCTCCTGCTGCATATTAGATGATAAAACAGATCGCCTCATATAAGAGACAGTTTTAATCCACAGCTCACTGAATCTCTCTTGGCACTTGAACAGTGGCTTTGCTCATCACCAGCCTTCCTCTTTCGCTTTCCTACTCTCTGCTGGAGCTTTGCCCCATTGGTCCTATTTGGTGAATCACTAGCCTACCGCATAAGCATAGTCCTTGCTCAAGATTGTTATATAGCTTCTTCTCTGGCTCTATTTGATCTTCCTGGTGAATCTATCCTTGCTCTTATCTTTTACTAATATATACTTAGCACAAACTCAAGGGTTTCCCTTCAGCTCAACAGTTGTCCTGCCCTATATTCACATACCCAGTCTCCTCAGAACACTTCTTCCTCTTTCTTCCCACACAGGCTTCAAACTCAAACTACCGAACAGGATCATGTTTCCTCTCTCTCACCACTGCCAGCTTCTTGTCACCTCCATATGATCTTCACTGCTGTGTCCTACATTAGATTTGTGCCACCACAACCATGCCACCAACATGAGGCAGTAGCAATTACCGGATAGTCTCCTTTTTCCCAACAAGCCATCTAAACCAAATCTTAATGGCTACTTATGAGTTTACCAGACTCATCCTGTGGGTCTTGGGACGTGACTGTAAGGTAGAAAGTCATGGTTTCTCCAGAATCTGAAGCAGGAAGCAGGAAGCCTGCTTGCCATCTTAGGTCATGACTTCTACCATATGGTTAGAAAATACCAGTCCCAAACAAGGTCTTCTGGTCAACACCAGGATAAATCTCAAGCTAGAGATGAAGAGAGAGTCCTTACAGAGAAACCTTGATGGTCATCTGCATTCTCTCTCCCTAGAGCTTGCTCTTATTTTATCCTTCTGTGGAATTATGTATTTTGACTTACACCAATGCAGAATTGTGACCTGAGAATGTAGTCCCATGAGCCTCAGCTTTCTGAAAGGCTGCAGCAAGAACCACTGTATTCAGAAGTCCATAACTACAGACTGGCTCGCCAGGGACACTAGCACATGAAAGACTTTGTGGGGAAGGGTACACAGAAACTCATTCCCAGAAACGTTTAGAGATTTCACAAACTTTTGTCAGATAGTCCTAGCAGAGTCTTAAAAAAAAACCCATTCTATTAATAAAACATTAACTCCTGAGGACTAAATGTTTGTCAACTGTTAATGACAAAATTTTAATAGTTTTGGGCATCAAGATACTATCTAGGAAGCGTGACATAACATTTGTGGTTCCCATAGGTGCAAGGGTCTCAGGTCCAATGTCACATGTTTTACCATATGTACAACTCTGCTCTCGCAAAAACTATTTGGCTCATCATAAGGTGCTATTGCTGTTCTTTCTCTTAGAGGCCACAGGTGGTGGTACTCAGAGATGCCCCATCCAGCAGAAAGCGTACGATTGCAAGTAACAATACAGGTGAGAAGCACAAAATTCCTTTTTGCTCTTGAGTTTATTCCTTTGAGACCAACTTATGTATTAATTTGAAAGAAAGTCAAAAGTGTTTGGGGCTTCAAGTAGGTTTAGGTGAATTCTGTGGCCCAACAGCATGACTGCAACTCTCATGAAGAGAAACAATGGTATGGCATTGTCCCTGGTCCCAGATACATGGAGACACATAGCACAGCATCATAACTTTGAATAGGGCACTGAAGAGACACGTGGGTGGAAGCTGGCAGAGAAGGGGCCAACAGTGACAGGAGAGGCCCAGTACCAGAGGAAGCAGTAGTGAAGAGTTTGTTTAGTGTGCTTCTGCCCAGTTCATAGCCTACCAATTAAGAGTATTCTCTCCAGGTCTCCAAGGTAACCTTCATGTCACATGAGCCCTTCAGCTCCTACTTGAGAAGAATAATATTCATATTCATTTTCCCACAGTCTCCCTATTGTGGCACATTATTCATGTACATAATTCGTATTCTAAGTGTTTATTATCACCCTATACTGGAACACTCCATTTATAATTAAATAAGAGAAAAGAGGGGGGAGTTGGGTCTATGTGCTAGGCATGGAATAGTTCTTAGCATTCCATTTGACTTATAAAGAAACTGCAGGTCAGAGGATTTGTGTAGCTTGCTCAAAAATATATAGTCAAGAAGGTTAGAACTAGCCCAGCATGGTGGTGCAGGCCTGTAACCCTAGCACTCTGAGAGGCTGAAGCAAGAGGATGGCAAGTTCAAGCCCAGCCTGGACAGTTCAGCAACTTAGTGAGACCCTGTCTCAAAATTTAAAGAATAAAAAGGGGTTGACATTTTAGCTCAGTGTGAAGGTTTTGACTTCAATCCCCAGTACTAAAAGGGTGAAAGGCAAAACTAGCAGTTAACACTTAGTAGCATTCTTTGGACCCTGTCCTTGCTCTAGCTACTGAGCTGAATCTTTTTTTTTTTTTTTTAAAATTTATTTATTTATTTAGTGTGTGTGTGTGTGTGTGTGTGTGTGTGTGTGTGTGGCCAGCTCAGCCCACCAGGGGGCGGGGCTGGCTGGCATGTGGTGCTGGGGGATTGAACCGCGGTCCCTGATGCTTTGCCAAGCTTGTTCCAAGTAGGTGCTTTAGACCACTGAGCCATCTCGCCAGCCCCTGAGCTGAATCTTAAAAGAATGTGGTCCTCAGTGAGTCCTTCCGTTGCTTCTGTCACAGGGATCATCTGCAACTGGGACGAGGAGAGGAGGCCTTAGTTCATCAGGAGCCAGCAAAGCCCTATGTGTAGGTTCAGGGTAAGCCAGCGAGGGTCCAGTTTATGATTCAGGGAGATGAGCCATTTCCCTGGGGAAAGATGGGCCTCTTTGCCTATCCCAGGCAAAGCACAGTATAGTTGAGAATTAAAAAAAAAAAAGGCTCCAAAACCCCACAACTTTGTCCTTAGTAGAAGACCTGGTATGAAAGGTGCCTTGTCCTTGGCTTTGGGAAATATGCAGGAATTTAATTAGTGTCCAAGTCTCTCTTATTTGGGCAAGCTTGAATGGATTCTTCATGGCTGGGCTCCTCTTTTGGAAGATCTTAACCTCGATGCCTGTGGACCCAGCACCTTTCCAGTCAGCACTGTGACTATTTAACATTTTTACAAAGAAAGATGTTTTATTATAACTTTCTGATGTAACCTTCTGATAAGACCAGAATCAGGATAATCTGGGCTAACCACCCTCTTTTGGCCTTAATTGCCTGGCCCATATAAAGATAATTTACTCAATTCCACACTTCATTTTTCATGAGGAGATGAAGTCTGACTGTGGTTGCTCAGGCACTAATAATTCAAGTTAACAAGCAACTAAGACTGCTGTAAATGCATATTTCAGGCTCAACTTTGATTTTACATGCCTATCTTTGTGCCTCTTTTTGAAACACACTTCCCAGGTAGACACCACTTGTATCCATATATATACATGCTCCACAACATCAAATATTGGGAGACTTTAAGCAGTTAGCAGAAGGAATATTTTTATTTGGTACTTTGATAAATACATGGAGCATATATTTCTCTAGCTAGTATCTTGGCAAATTAAGCAACGTTCATTTTCCCATTGGAAATACTCAACGTTTTTAATTATTACATGAAACTTTAAGGAAAAAATAACAAATGTGATGTGAGATTCTTAATTTTATCCATGAGTAAAATTAGGAACTAAGTATATACTGACACTTCACTATAATAACAGTGCATTTAAGCAAGTCTTCCAAATTTTTTTTAAATGTTATTACTTAAGACTAATTTCATGGATCAGGTGGAAGAGCAAAGCAAACACTGACCTGTTCCTAGAATCTGACAAGCTCTGCCTATTTGAGAGCCTATAGCTGCCTGCTCCCTCTGTCCGGAGCTTTCTTCTCACACCACCTGCCTCATTGCTGCCCTTCATTCTGAGATCCCCACCTCCTCCTGTCTTAAATATGATATCGGCCAACCTATAATCCTACTCCCCTGTTCCGTGACTCCAAGGTGCATCCTGTGTTAATCTGCCCTTTTCCTTTACAGCGCCCATTACAGCACATGTGTGTACACAGGAGGGGGTGTGAGTGTACAAGTGGGTATATTCTTGCTTGTCTTCCCTAATCTGTGTGAAGGTAAGGAATGTCACTCTGTGTCACCACCATATGACCAGTAACATGTACAGCTGGTCACACATACCATATGCTCCCTATCCAGGTGAAGAATGAACATGTGATTAAACTGAGAATTGCTCCAAGCTCCCTCCTGTTGGAATAGATCAGGAGCAGGATAGTAGCCCCATCTTGTCACCCGTATGTCCCATCCTTTAAGCCAGAATGACTTATAGAGTGGTGTTAAAGAAAAACTACAGGGGCTATGAGTCAGAGACTTTGATCTTTATTTTTTCTGAGTGTCAAATCAGTAAGCAACATCTGAAATGGCACTGGGCATGAAAGAGTAGTAAGTTAGCCGGAGCTGGCAAGTCACTTCTTTGGGGCTGCAGTTTTGCTCCCAAGAGCTTTTTGAGTAATGAACACTTGAAATAGTTTTGTGATGCTGTATATTTCAGTAGAAAAACTATTCCAAGTGAGTCATCCTTTCATAGATTAGGTAGAACAGAGGCTGAAGTCTCTGTGTCTCCTTTGCCTTGTTTATTGAGTACGAAAAGCTGCAAATGGCGATGTGGGCTCTGTTGGCATAGAGAAGAGGAGGAAGAAGAGAAAAAGTGCTTCTGCGTCTCTTGGCATTTACTCACCCAGAAGTGCATGCATCTCTTCATGTTCACCGTCTCCTCTTTTCACAGTCACTGTGAGATGGACATTATTGCTTCCCATGGAGAGAGAGAGAAAAAGTGAGTGAATTGGTTTGGCAAATACAGAGCTATCAACAGTAGAGAAAATATCTAAATCCTGGTCTGTTCTTTCTTGAATGCTTCTGATAAACATTAGAACTCCAAAAAGTGAGGCTCTGTCATTTTCTTAAAAAGTAGAACCATATGCTATGCATTATGGATGGATGGAGGGATGAATGCATGGATAGGTAGATAGACAGGTAGATAGATAGATAGATAGATAGATAGATAGATAGATAGATAGACAAACTGATGACTTCTACCTTTTTCGTTCTTTACAGAACATGCACTCCCTTCTTCAGCCATGCTGGACCATAAAACATGTGTGACAGTGAGGTCTGAGCTCTCCACTGTTCCCATCATGTACTACAGTATTCCTATGTCTTTCTATTCTCTGGCTAGAACATTCCCTTTAGGGTCCATGAATGTTCTCTCCAGGCCACTGAATTAGTCAGTTTTCCACTGGCTGAGGCACAATATCCAACACCCACAGCTTAAAGTGGGAGAGGTTTAATTGGACTCAGATTTTCAGAGCTTTCAGTCCGTGTTCAGCTGCTCCGAGGCAGAAGCTTGATGGCAGAAGGGAGTGGCAGAACCAAGATGTTTAGTTCACGGTGGCCAGGAAAGAGACCAAGGGAACAGTGCCAGAGAGGAAGGGGAGAGACACCCTATATAGTACACAAGGACACATATCCGTGACTGATACAGGAAAAGGGTACTTCACCAATCCCCAGGCATTTCTGAATCCAATCAAGTAGGCATATCATGGTTAGCGGTCACAGTGACCTGAAAAGCTATTCTCTGTACCAGCCTTGCTGGTCCTGGATGCCTCCTTTGGTGTTCTGGACCTGTGACCCATTGTTCTCCGGTTGTTGTTCCTGTTCACATCTCACACTGAGCTTGGGCCTCCTTCTCCAAATTGGGCAGCTCTTCAGTTTGAGGGATGGCATCTCTTCCTGGGAGCGTGAGGGTAACTAAGCACACAGCCACTGCTTCTTGCCTTGATTGGAAATAGCCCAATTCATCATTATATTCCCAGGTATCTGGTCTCTATCTTGTCCACTTTTTCTGTAACAAAAGGGAGGAAATTCTAGTCAACTGAGTTTTTCACTAGAATTTCTCATACTTGTCTGAAAAAACAAACAAACAAACAAACAAACTTTATTGCTGCTAGGGGTACATGAGAGGAGGTGGAGTGACAGACTCAAAAGACAAAGCAGTTGATACGAGGCGTTCTGAACTGCCTTCTCAGGAAGAGAAGGGCCTTCTCCCTGCTAATCAGCAGTGCTACATGTGGCTGCATCCTGGCATCTCAGAATACTTTTCCTCTTTGGCATTCTGGAGGCTGAGGCAGGATCAAATTTAAAGCCCAGCGTGTAATTTAGCAAGACTCTGCCTCAAAATTAAAGAAGGGTGGTGATGACTGTAGCTCAGTGCAAAGGCCCTGGGTTCAATCTCCAGTACCATAAACAAGACAAAACAAAACAAAACAGAAAACCCCTCGTTAGTCTGATGAGGCAGAAGTGAAGTGTTCCACCAGAGAGAAGCAAAATTACTTGTACCAGACGCTAAATAGGAAAGGAGAGTTGATAAAAAATGATAATGATAAGCCAGTGGAAAAGGTACAATGGGTACTTTGGAAAAAGGTTAAAAAGAAAAACCCTGGTGGTGAATTCTGGTGCAGATTGGCCTTCTTGGGTTTGTTTAACACCTCATCCCTTCCTGTCTGCACTGCAATCCTCAGTTAATGCACAGTGGATTATGCAAGGTAGAGGCAGCCAAAATGGGAGTGGCAGGAGGAAGGTGGACTGTATGAAGGAGGGAGGCTGCGTGTGGAGGAAGTAGAGAGTGGCACAGACTGCGGCCACAGAGAGAGTCCTGAAGAGGCTCTGGAGAGGCACACTAAATGACACACGTCAGCAGGTGGCATCTGTCCCACAGGCCACTGCTCACTGTCACTTTATGGGAGCTCAGAGACATGGTGAGGTGGATGATCGCAGGGACATGGAGCTGAAAGAGTCCAGGAACCCCATCGTGTCTCATGAATGAGCTCCAAGGGAAACAAGGAGAAAATGCTGGTCACTAAAGTGCTTTGTGTGAGACCCAGAAAGAAAATGACTTTCTTTGGAAAAGAAAGGGGTGCAGACAATCATCTCTGGGCTGCCCAGGGAAATCTCCCAGCTCATCCCTTGCTTACAGCACCTGGGGTTTCTTGTGCAGCAGGCAAGGGTCTCTGTGTGTCAATGTCACGCACCAGCCACGGCCTCTGAAATGTGCTGCAAACCAAAGAGAGGCTTTTAGATCTTCCTAACTTGTGGGATTGGCTGAGGTCCAAGCCAATTATAGCTACATCTCCAAGGTGAAGAGGGACACAGCAGACATCTGGGTTCCATTTATAATCCCAGCACTCCAGAAAGATGGAAGGACTAGCGTGCGGGTGCTGAGTGCGGAGCCCTGGAAGGCCCTGTGTGGGAGGCTCTTAAAGGCACTTTCTTGGCTGGCAGCCACCCAGTGGCTTGGGGGAAGCTTGAGCTTTGTCATTTTATCCTGCCTGCAGAAGTATTCCCTTCCCTGCCACCCATGAGAGGTGGCCCAGCACCTTCCCTGCATGCTTACACTCATGACCTGGGCAACAAGCAAATCCAAGAGATCAGCAGGAAGCCTAAGGAGATGCACATGGGGATGGACCAGGTGTTGCCCATGGATCTTCATGGCCCTTGAAATCCTGGAAGTGAGTGTGGAAGACAGCACCCAGGAAACAGGGTGGTCAGGGGAGGTGGGGAGACATGACCTTGTCCAATTTGAGTGGAACTTTCATGGCTACTTCCTTGATCTTAGGCTCAAGATCAGCTATTTGGTGTCCTGGACATTTTTCCTGAAACATTTGTCTTGGAGTTTCTCTCAGGTCTGAATGCAAGCTGGACACTAGGAGTTAGGCATGGAGAACAAAGGAGAATGATCTCCCATTCTCTAGTGTTCAAGGATGTACTCCTGTCATCACAGGAGCAGGATACAGTGAGGAAAGGGAAAGGAAGGTAGAGAAATACAGACAGAGAATGGAAGAGGGTGGGGGAGAAAAAATACAGAGGTCGAGGGAGAAAGAGAGGCAGGGAGACTCCCAAGTCTCTAAGTCCAAGAAACAGAAGGAAGGATCTTTCTAACTACACACATGTGGTACAAAGTGACTTCAGGGTACTGAAGCCCCTTGAGACTGCGGTGGACAGAAGGCATTACATGATGGGAGAAGTGAAGGAATGCCAAAGTCTGCACTGTAAAAGGGAACCAGTCTCAAAAAGGAGAGTCCTGGCATTCATAAAAGACTCAGGTTAGCCTTTGCTTAAGGTTTGTGTGATGAAGTGCAAATGTTTTTTGTTTGTGTGTAGCTATCCTTCCAGACTGACCAAGAGAATACTTATCCTTTTGGAAAAAGTGATTCACCTCTGGGAATACAAACTGAGAGCTAGTTCTCTGACTATAAGGAAATACCTGAGGCTAAGTAGTTCATAAAGTAAAAAGGTTACTTAGTTCTCAGACATAGATGTTGGAAGTCTCAGATCAGGAAGTTGCATCAATTTAGACTCTGGTAAGGGCCTCATATTGAGAACAATCCACATAGGTAAGACACTAGAGTCAGGGAAAGAGCTGGCCTTACTCTTCTGTAGCTACTGGCTCTTTTGAAGACAAGTAAGGTCCCAAAGGAATTACCTGCCAAGGGCACACCTTTTCTGCCAGTGACCTCACCACCTCTTCATCATGATTTAACTCCCTCAACATTGCGAATCTGGTGGCCAAGCCTCCAGCCCACCAGTTTCTCGCAGACTTGTGCAGCTATGGGGTGAATTGTGCACCCCCGATACATTACACATCTATTCCCAGGGACTTCAAAACTTGATCTTCCTTAGAAACACAGTTAAGGTACATTCATGCTGGAGTGGAATGGTCCTTGAACATGCCGTGACTCAGTCCTCATTAAAGAGGGAGATAGACTAAGGAGTGCTCCTGGTGAGCAGGAGGCAGGCCCAACTGAAGCAGCCCAAACCAAGGCACACCAAGGACTCACAGCTCTTGTCTGAAGCCTGTAGGTGCTAAGGAAAAACTTTCCTCCACAGATTGCAGAAGGAACATGGCTATGCCTGTCACCTTAATTCCAGGATTCCAGCCTCAAGAGAGGTCAGGCACGAAACATCTGTCGAGTGTCCAGTTGGTGTGCTTTGTCAGAGTAGCCCTTGGGGAACCAGTAAGAGCATCTTCAAATCTCCTGCCTCACTTTCCCCAAAGAGGGGGAAAAGTGAAGACTTTTGCTTATGAAAAAGATTGCTAGCAGGCAATAAGTAAATTTCTGAAGGTGTTATTTTAGACTTCAAGAAGGGTATCTCAGAGTGACTGCTTGTCATGATGAGAGAAAGGCCCATACTGAAATTTAGATGAGTTTTGAGACTGTTAAATATATCTCAGGAGAAACTGAAGAAAGGTAGTGAGTGAAGGAGGATTAGATACCCCACTCCACCCAGAAGTCTCTCTCCCATATATACACATATATGCATATATAAACATATCATATATGGTATTTTAATGTTAAATGTAATATTGTACTTTTAAATATTATGTTATATATTTTAATATAGTTTATCTTATATATTAATATCACATGTATTATATATTTTAATATATACTTACATAAATTACATTTACTTACGTAAGTTTCACTTGAAAAAGCACTCCAAAGTAGACACAGACTGAAAGTCACTGCGCCTTGCAAGTATTTAACTCAGACCAAAGGCATAATTTGGGTTTGTTTTCCCCTCCTGTATCATTTCTGCAGAATGTACTCATTACCATACGTGTTTACCCCTAATGCAGAGAGCTGGACATTTCCACCCAGAATCTCAGGTGAGGAAATCCGAACACAAAGCACACAGCATTATTCTTGCTCCCTTGCTTTTAGTTGCTTTGCTGGGCTCAAGGGAAAAGATTAGCTGTCCTCTTTCCTACTAGTCCTTTTAGAATGGAAAAATCAAGATCTCTGTGTCTCAAAATGTGGCAGAGGACCTAAATAAAACTCAAAATATCTACTTTATTTTACTTGTTGATTTATTGGCTGTCCTTTTCATTTTTGCCATGAACCGTGATGTATGATTTGCATTCATGAGATCCATACAGAAACACAAAACAGTCTCTAATAGAAAAAAAAAAAAAAAAAAAGGCTGATGCTGAAGGAGTAGCTTGCTATTGTAAAACTAATTCCTTCTGCACTTGGATAGATGTGATCTCACTAGAAATCCATAGCTGTCCTGGGACACAGGAGACTTGGTGTTCCAGCCGGGGACCCGCAGGTGGCTTTGGAGTCTAAGGAGGCTCCAACAATCCTCCCTGGCCTGGGGCCAGCAGTGACGGAGCTGGGGGTACCCCTGTCTTCTCACACTCCTATTTTCTGTGACAAATGAGTAGTGTTTTGGGTTTTCCTTCTAACAAGTGTCTAAGTAGAAATCTTAAAAGATGAACAAGTATTTTTGCTACTTCTATCATAAATGCTACAAGTCAGCCTCAGCTTTTGTCTGGTCACTGTGATAAGCAAGAAGTCCCACGAAACAAAGAATACCGCCTTCAGTTCCCTTAAGAAATTCTCCAGCTAAGCATCTGGATCTCAAAATGCTCTTCGAACCCTAACAGCGATCACGCGTCCACCCACTCTCACAGCTTCCGTGGAGACACGCTGTGACTCCCCACCAGCGCACCTTAAGCTCCAGGCTCAGGCTGGGTAGGTGGGCAGATACCTCAGTCTGGGACTTTGGAATGTTCCTTTGTTTCGCCTTGGATCTCATTTTTCTGGTTTCAGGTCCAATATGGATACACTGAGAAGGACCAGATGAATGGGGGCTGGCCTGTTGAAGGAGGAATTTTTTTTTTTCCTTTTCTGCACTGGGCTTTAAAAAAAGATTAATCAAGGACAGAGACTCTTTATAGCTGAAGGAAAAGCACGGAGTCCAGGCTCCTAGCCCAGGCTTTGTTTTTGCCTCTAAATGAACAGCCCTCTGGGACAGCAGGCAAGCTATGGGAGTCCCACTTCCCAGATTCCACCAAGGACAGATGAGTCCAGCTTGCAGCAGAACCCTTAACTTTCCAAAGCAGCATCCTGCGCGAGAGGGTGTTGCAGGGTTGGTCTGGGGAAACAAGGAAAGAGGGAGCTAAGGTTGAGGGTGGTAATCCGAGGAACCTGTGAAGAATGAAGGGGAGTCCAACCCCGCAGCAAGAGGGAGGAAAGAGCGCTGGCTGGGCGGGTGAAGAGGGGCGCACCGGCGCGCTGGCCGGGAGGGTGAGCATGACATCACGCCGGGCCCCTTCCCCTGCCGGGTGGGTGGGGCCTGGCGCGGCGGGCGGGCGGGCGCGGGGTCACCGAGGGGAAGAGGAGGAGCGGGCACGGATGTGTCTGTGCGAGCACAGGGGAGGGGCGCGGGCGGGGAGGGAGTGCGCGCGTGGCTGGGGCGCCCGGGCTCCCCCAGCCGCCCCGGACCCTGGCCTCCAGGCCCCCCTCGTCGCCCCTGGGACCGGCTTCCCTGGAGGGGACCCGCTGGGAGCGGCCTACAAGCGAGAAAGCAAAAGTAAGGCGAGAGCGGCACTCCAACTTTTTCCAACTTCGCCCCCTGCGGCGGCAGCAGCGTCCGGCTGCACCGCGCGTTGTCTCCGAGACGGAGAGCAGCCGCGAGATTGGGACTGGGCGGGGTGGGGTGGAGGAAAGAGAGGGGGAGGAGGAGGTGGTGGAGAAGGAGGAGGTGGAGGAGGAGAGGGGGAGGAGGAAAGAGGGAGGAGGAGGTGGTGGTGGAGGGGGAGGCGGAGGGGAAGGAGGAGGAAGAAGAAAGAGAGAGTCTGAGAGTCAAGAGAGTCAGAGTCCGGCCACATCTGTTAAAACTTGGGGGAGGAGGAATGCGGGGAGGTGGAGGAGGAAGAGGAGGCGGAGAGGCGCGCGGGAGAAGCGCGCGGGAGGGGAACGCGCGGCGGGGACAACTTCTGCACCGCGTGAGTAGCGCGGGCGGCGCAGGTCCGGGCGGGGGGTTCCTGGCGGGATGGGACCTCACTCCGGAAAGTGGATCGGAAGCCCGCAGGGGCGGCCGGTGGGGGAGTTCTTTCTTTCTCTTCTCCCCTCCCTCCCGCGGCGGAACCAAATCAGAACTGTCACTCAGGGCCTGTGAGTCAGAAGGGATCGGATTACACGATCCTTGCAACTGATGCCCGAGCTGCAAGAGCGGGCGGGAGCAGGCCGGGCACACTCGCGCTCGCGCTCCCGGCCGCCTCCCACGCGCCCCGCCGCCCGATTCCCCGCGCTATGCCCGCGGCGGGCGCAGCCAGGCTCCAGCCCCACAGCTCGCGGTAGTCGCCCGCCGCCATCCATTTGCCCGCGCCCCGGACCGGGTCTATGGGACGCTCGGGGACTTGACAGCCCTCGCCGCGCCTCAGGTACGTCCCGCCCGAAGTTCTTTGTTTTGCGGCCTCGCAGCCGGGTCCCGCGGCAGTGTCCCTGGCCTTCGGGTCCAGAGGTGGTCCCCAGCTGAGGAGCGAGATGGGACGAAAATGGCTGTCACTGGCCACCCCGATGGAGGAACCTCTGTAAGGGTCATTGCGAGTCTTCTCTGTCCTTTCCAAGTGTCTGCTTCTGCAGCTGTCCAGACAGACTGTAGAATTGCACATCCCGCAGCGGACGCGAAGTTTGCATTGGTGACCACTCCGACCCTCGCCGACACTCCTGCGCAAAGAGTTAAAAAGCTCTGAGAGCCCTGAGCCTCCGGTTCCGTGCTCTGTGCCCCGGGCTACGGCGCGCGGCGCGCAAGGCCCTCGGACGCGCGGAGGAGGCGGCGGTGGCGAGGTGGGGACGCGCGGGGACGGTCGCTGCCGGCGCATACTGCAGCCTGGGCTTCTCTTCGGAGGGCGGGGATGTGGTGTGAGCGGATGCAGAGGCGCGCCTCAGTCGTCAGAGGAAAAGTGAAAGTTGTACCGTCTGAATGTGATGTGGGATTCTCTTTTATTTATTTTCTTTTCTAGGGACAACGCGCGCACGCTCACACACACACACACACACACACACACACACACACACACGAGCAAAGTAGCCGTGACTCTATGCAGAACAGAATGGGGAATGCATCTCTCTGCGGGGACAGAGAATTTCTAGTTACAGTGCAGACAAGGGGCGGGAGGAGGTGGCGAGGGAACAAATATTGATCCCCAAACTTGGAGTTTGTGAAGCAACTGATAAGCGATCACTACATGCAGGCGCTCCACCCACGCCCGGCTTTTCATCCTTTTCCGAACTTTGCGCTCACGTGGCCTTTTCTCTAAGATGCCATCCCCCGGGAAGCCTGGGACTCCGGGGTTTCCCGTGCTAACTCTGTGCCAAGATTGAGGAGGTTTGAAACCTTCGCTGTTTCCATGCCGCCCCCAGTTTATCTCTCTGATTAGATTGCCGGGTAGATTCTGGCCTTGGGTACAGTGCTCGTGGCCCTCCGCCAGCTTCTATGTACATATATTTATGTAAAACATTTTCTCCCAGCTCTCTGCCAGCTGTTCCAAATTTTCCAGCTGCCACATCAGTTTGAAATGATGGACTGTCCGCGTCTCCCAGTAAAAGAGCCCTTTCCTTAGAGGTATGGGGGGCCAGCCCCCGAAAATACACGGGCAGTGCCATTAGCGTACCAATTCTGAAGACACCTCCTCAGTTCTGTTCCTCTCCTCTGCAGTTAGGCTTTGCTTTTCCCTCCTAAATGTGATTTTGGCGGAGGCCTTTCTGTTTTTCTTTCTTTGTTTTTATTTTTGAAATATGCATCCGGTGGAAATAAATTCACTTTTTAAGAAGAGTTGTTGCTTGAGCGCCTTGGGCATGGCTGGGGGAGTTGCTGGGGCCATCTGAAATGATCTCATTCCAACCTACCTAAGGCAGGGACGCTTCAGCCTCTCCTGGGTACACTTTTTGTGTGGTTTGACTTCTCGTGTTGTAGACCAAAATCTTCAGGAATTGGCCCTAAAGTATTAATTTTGAGTATTTATGTAATTGCTCTGTAATTTGAATAGGTGCCTTATTGATTGATTCCTGTAATTATTTCATTTAGGTTTTAAATTAAAAATTAATAATAGTCTGACAGCTTCTTAATTACATGTGTCAAGATTATTTTGAAGGAAGAAAATGCTATGTTTTAAAATAGTAGAAATAACTCAGATTTCTTCAGTTTTCTAAAGCAGAGCAGAATTTCAGTTGAGGGAATTTATTAAAACAGTGGCGATTGGTTTTAGCAAAGGGAACTGTGAAGTATCCTTAGAATTTGTTTATGTTAGGAAATACTGCTCTTAACCTGATACACAAATACATGGCCAGTTAGATTACAGTCAAACATAAAACAAACATGAAATAACATTTAAATTAGTTGGAATAGCATATTTATATAGAGCAGAGAGTTTATTTTACACTAAAAGCTATTTAATTAGAAGCTCTCTGCCTAAGGGGAGATCCTTTCAGGAAATATAATTCTGAAAGTCAGCCTAGGGAAGTTTTGGTTTAAAATGCATGAATGAGTTCAATGTGAGACATGTCTAGTGAAATTTTACACAAGCAAAAACACTCTAAAGGGATAGATTGCATTATTTCTAATAGACTGGTAGCATTGGCCCTGATGCCTACCAATTCCCTGTGCTTTTACCATGCTTGTGTTCCTTGATTGAACCCTGATAGACACACATTTTTATTGTACGCGTCTCATTTGCTGAGGACCATAGATAGAAATGAGAAAATTCAGCACTGATGAAAAATGGCCCTCTTCGGTTATTTCATTACTTATTTAATGAAAGAATCGTTAATTTATCAATTTGATGCCCCAGCCTAAAAGTTGGACTTGCCTTTGTTTCTTCACCAGTGAAGTTTCTTTAATTACCTGCATGCTGTAAGGGTTTCAGACTTCCTCTGGGCTGGCTTTTTAGAGGTCCTTCCTCCTATGTAAGGTATCCTGCTTCCTGAGATCCCCTCCCCCGTGCGCCCAGGGTAGAGTTTGGGAGCTTATGAAAGGAAGCAATTTAATGATCATCCTTGCATACACCCACATGGAGACAGCAAGGCACTAAGAAAAACCAGTCTTGAAGGAGAAAGAATCAATGAGTCATGAAATGCTCCAGAAAACCTTAGTAATGGAATGTTAATGCTTTTAGACTACAGTAGATTATCTTAAAAGTGAGACTTTTCTTCTTCATGCAATTGTTGTAAATCCCCAGCTAAAGAATTCTTTAAAGAGGGTTGAAGTTCTGCTGGCATTCGGATGCTCAGGTTGTCTTCTGTGTTTCCGAAGATTCAGGACTTCTTTGCAAACTTAACATCACGAGAGCCAATTAAAAGGCTGAAATGACTACAGAAGAAACAAATACATATATATTTGTTAAACAAAAGATTAACTCTAATAATGATTTCAAGTTGTCTTCTCATTAATGCCTGAAAGAAGATGCTGCCTTTCACTTCATGTTGTCATTTTTCTAGATGAAAATTGATCTGTTCTACTTTCAAAGCAAATAAAGGGAGACAGAATAAACAACAACAGGGGCAGGAGCACTGCTGCAAACTTTTTCAAGTACTTTCAGTGTATTTTTCATCTTTACTTTTATTTGATGGGCCTGTGAAATAGAGCTGTAGGCTGGCGAAGACTTTAAATGAAATTTCACACTTTGATGATTTTTTTTAAACTTTGATATATTGACAGCAAAAGGAGCTGCAAAGCTTTTATATAACTTGAGCAGTAACGCCAAGCAGCAGTCAAACGTCTCCCTGCATTTGTGTTTAACTGCAGAAGAAAAACATGTCCATGGGCAGTAGAGGTTCTTACCAGCCCCCTAATCCCAGATCCCAGTAAACCTTGAGGGCATGCCTCAGATCTTGCTGAAATCACTGTGGACTCTCACAGTTTGCAGATTAAATATGCTATGTGTTCCTGGCTCCAACAACAGTTTTATGAGCTCACTAAGCTTCCTGTTTTAAGATCCTTTTCTTAAGTTTTTAGGACCTGCTGAAGGCGATGCTGTCTGGCACTTGTTAATTTAGAGACACTTTAGATATGTCCTTCTCTCTTTAAGAATTGCCAAAATTGGTATTTCTAAATGGAAAGGCTAACTAATGCCTGGGGAAGAGGGGAGAAAAGCTGTTGGAAAGAAATTGAGTGTTAAATGTGTTTGTAAGTGCGTTTGAGTGCAAACTTTTACGTGGTGTCTCTGTTGTTTTATGACATTTTCCTTTGCCTGGCCCCTGAAAATTAGGCTTTTTCCATTTGTAATTCTAAATGCACTGTATTCTAGTATATTTCTTAGCTTCTCATTACCACTGTATTCTGTTGTGGTTGTTGTTGTCCCCCTCCCCGCTTCTTTAATGTGAAAGTGGTTTTTGTTCTGGGTGTGTATATTTCAACCCGACAAAATGTCTCAGAAAATCTATGGCTTTCTAAAGAAGCTGAATGAAAAAGCCATTACATAGTTAATAAGGTGGCCCTGGAACATTTCAGCCCCCTCCTGAAAGCCAATATTGTGTTGAGTTCTCCATCTGTGGTGTCTGTGTCCGCGTCCTTGTATATGGTGCTCGTAGAGTTTGTGTAAGAGTCATAATTAAAAAAGAAAATACTTACATCATTGTCCGGCAACATGTCATATCATTCCCAAGAGAACTTGCAGCCAATTTTGTGCTTAAAGGTTATTCAATGAATGAAATCGTGAAAGCCCATTTGTCAAAGTACTGCATGGTTTCTGTTAGTTTTCAAGCCCCAAATTCATTGTCTGCTTGGGCCCGGCCATTAGTCACCAGTGTATTAGTGCTGCCTGCAGGCCAGGCTGCCCGCACTTCTTCACACCATTACAGCTTTGAAAGCATACTCTGTCGACTTGTAGAATTACTGCTCTGATTTCCGCTTGGCTGGGTTTGAGGTAAGTCCCCTCCCTACCTTCTCGCTGGCTGTAATCCTTGCTTTCTTTTAAAGCTCCTTTCCAGAGATTTAGGGGAAAACTTTCTTAAGGGCCATGTTGGCATCACACTGTGGTTTTGTTGTGGCGTGCACCATACATATAAATTGTACCTGCAGTAAATTGGATTGATTGGTGGCCTGAAACAGCTAGAGAGGGGTTTTTCTTTTCTTTACATTTTTTTTGGTAGGGGAGGGGACCAGGAGTGTAGAGAGGGGGCAGGAAAGTAACCTTTTTTAAACTTGTGGATAGTGTAATCATACGCCTCAGAGTTAGTTTAGTTAAATAATGGGGGATAAAAAGTCTCTATCCAAAAAAACTTCAGGGTGGAGTAAGATATTATAGCTACTCATTTTCAGATGGAAATTTGTAGGCATATCTGATTTGACTTTTGTTTTGAAGATTTCATAAAATGCCTAACAAGACTCCAGAGAACTTTACATTACACACTATTGATTTTTTTTTAACCAAAAGAAAACTCTCCATTTAGATAAAAGATAAGTTTCAAATTGCAGTAATGAAGGAATGGGGGTGGTGGCGTTAAGCACTGTTACTGATTTCTTTTGGTGATTTTTTTTAAAAAAGAATAATTTATTCTGAAGAAAGTTGTCAGAGTTTGGAGGAAACCCCATCCAGTGGCTTACGAATGAAGCATTAATGACTCAGATACATGGAAACCTGGAATCTGCTGCATCAGGGCGGCTGCTTCAGGACCCTGGCTGCTGTTGGAGCTGTGGATGTTAAAGTGAAATGCTACACCACGCTTTCCCTGAAAGGGCGGGTGTGTAGCGTGGCATGGATTCCATTGGCAGTTGTGGCCATACAAAGGATCAAAATTAAGACAGCGGGAGAATGTTGCGCGTGAGAAGCAAAGTGGGTAGGATAAGTGCACCATGGGCCGGTTTTACAAAGCAAGCCTTAATGTAAAGATCTTTAAGTTCTGGCAAATTGGTGATTATAGTTGCATTTATGATTCAAGAATCAAAGGTTTAAAACTCAGGAGGAATAAGGCAGGGTGAGTAGTGCTTCACAAAAAGTATGTTGAGTATCTTTGTATTATCTGTAGTTGATTTTCACCCCCAGCAGGAATTAGTCTAGTATTTGTAATGTTTTAAAATTCCATTACTACTCATGGAACATCCAGCCTCTTCCCTAAAGGACTGTTGTGAACACCCACAGGATACTAGGAAACCAAAGCTATGCAAGTGTTGTAAGAATAATTTGACAATGTTTTTTTTCCCCGAAACTATGTGAAGACTTTTAATTCCTATAAACCTCAGTGAAGGGAGACAAGGGATGCATTTGATCAGTCGTGAGGTTTTTGTGAGATATGTGGGTTTAAGGGGAATATGGTTTTCATGAGCTTAACTGATCCATAAACTGATAACTGACTCACAGATCTCAGTTTCCGTCCAAGGAGGATTTTCTGTATTCAGCTAACCTGTAGAAAGTGGGTGTCACTGTGCTCAGGGATGATGTTGAGCCTTTCAGGGTACCTGCCATACAGGCTGCTTCCAGAAAGTATTGCAGGATCCAGAAAAGGTAACGAGTGGAAGAATGCTAAATAGAGACTTCATTCCCTCCCCCTTCAGTGTTTGGCATTGAGTACTTCTGGCAGTAGAGAAAAAGCACCTCATGATATTTTCTTTGAAATACACAAGGCAGAAAAATAAAGTGGGCATCCATAGCTGTCATTTGTGATTTTAATTGTAATAGCAGTGATTGCTTTCATGTGGAATAGGCTTTTCAGTGGTTGAAGCTAGGTGTGTGGATTTCTTAAAAGTTCAGATGTAGTTAATTTGCAGAAACCAATTTCACTTAATTTTATTGCAAAGCAATTACTTCCTCCTAGAATAATTCCACTTAGGGATGTCTGTTTTGAAGACTGCTTGTCTGCCATTAGAAACACAGCAAAGAAAGACTGAAGAAAATAAGCAAAAGATTTGGGGAGCCCTCTGCTACCAGTGGTACCTTGGACAGGTTGCAGTTTTCTTATTTTACCGTTAAGGCTTTAGGCATTCCTTCCCATAGGGGAAAATAACTCTATAAAAAGGTAAAAATAATTGTGCATTAAAAATGCTGTAGTTAAAAATTCATGAAGATTTCATTAAGAACTCATGAAGGTGGGTTTCTTTTCCTGCAGAAAGAGGAAGGCAATGCAGACAGGAAGGGAAAAGAAGCCTTAGAAATCTTGGGCACCTAATTGATTTTAAGTTCAAGAGGATATTTTGCATACAGGAAGCCATCAACCACTTCACAACCCTGCAGTAGCTTTTCTACAATGCACAACTACACAGAATCCACTGAGATGATTTTTAAGTCCTTGCAGTTTATTCACTGAGCCTCAAAATTATTTTTCCCTTCCAAAACTGATAAAAAAGTTAACATTAGAATTAGCTTTCTGCTGCTTGATTTTGTAAAAAAAAAAAAAAAACCCAAAAAATCAAAAAACATTCTAAAAGATTTACTTTCTTTAAGAAATGAGTAATAGCTTCCGAAAGGTATACAATTTTTAATAGGAGTTTTACCTTAAAAATGTTTAACAGGAATTTCACCTAAACAACAGCTCTGAGAGCATTATTTTGAAGTAGCAGCTGATCCAGTAGCAGCTAAGAAGGAGAAAAATATTCCTCTTCACTAACACAAGGGAAGCTTCCTCATAAATTCTATATCAGGTAGATTTGTTTTGGAATTTTTAAAACACAAGCACATTAGGGAGTCCATTTAGCTGCTCAGTGTACAGACGGAGGTACCTGGTTGTGATTGCTCTGAGGAGGGCCTCGATCTTGTGGAGCAGTAGTTCTCCAAACTACATAGAGTGTATTCTCACTTCAGGCATAATCAGGGTGCTGCTCCTAGGATTGCTTTGCCTGTTCCAAAGCCTTCTGTTTGTGAGCTCTTAGAGCCAGAGCTTTTCTAACACATCAGAAATGGATCAGGTTCTCATTTTTCAGGCTTTCTAGGCTAGTTGTTTCAAATCTTTAAAGGCATGAAGAAAAAAAAAATCTCAAAAAAGAGTTGCTGCCCAACTGCAGGCCAAATGAAAAGAAAAAACAAAATAAAATGAAACAAAACCAAGCAAAAACCAAACCAACTGAATGTCCAGCCCGATGTGCAGGAAGGATGCTCCGCCAGTTTAAACAGCAGTGTTTCATCCTAGATTACATTCAGCTCCCACCTAATGTTAACGATGATGACATTAGCACTGGTTCTCTCTTTGAAAAAAATATTTTAAGGGTTTAAACAATAATGGCATTCTGCTTTCCTGTGGGATCAGAGGCTTTGGGGCACAGAGGAAAGGGTGAGTTTTGCATATTTTTCCAGAATGGTAATTTTTCACACTATTTACTACTGCATAAAGCCTCTGTGGTGGTACAGGTTAAACTCTGGAACTCCACGAAGGGCTTCTCTGAGAGGGAGACAATGAGGCCATGTGCCTGTGCTTTGGCCACCTTTCTCTATTTATGGCAGCTAATGAAGAAAACCACATTTGCGGACCAGGTTAGTGGTGAATGGGTTTTGTGAGTGAAACACACACCCCCTGGCTTCCTGAAGCCTTTTCAAGTGTTCCCAATGTTTCTTTATCTCCACACACACACACACACACACACACACACACACACACACACGGTGTCACATTGCAAAGTGCCAGGAAAGTTGCATCCAGCTAGTTTGTGAATACAACCAGGGGCCAAGTCTGCAGGACACTTTGGTGAGCCAACCTGACAGAGGGTGAGTTTGCAGCGCCCAGGAATATTCCAGAGGAGCAGGATAACTGGTCTGATCCAGACTGATAAGGGTTGCCTCTGTGCCCTTCAGAGGCCCAAGCCCCGCCTTCAGGCGGGTGTTTCCACTTTCTTGAAGCCTGGCTGGCAGATTTGCATTGTCTCCAGAGGCCGCTTGCAGATCAAAGTGGGTCCCAGGAGAACAACGCCTCTGGCCTCTGCCCCCAGACACCCAGAGCCCTTTCTGAGAAATTCCCGGCGCGCTGTTGGGGCCTGGGCTCCGAGCACCGTGTGGACGTCCCCGCGCTGGTGTAATGATGATGGGTGCAGCAGCACTGAGCGCGCCCGCCTGCGCTCCTAATGAATTGGCCTCTGAGAGGGGCACCGGGAACAGCCAGGACGCAGGCGCGGAGGGGGTGGGGAGCGTTTAGGGTGTGAAAAACCCGTGTTACCCGCATCCCAAGTGCCCGGACAGGAAGACTTCCAGTGGGACAGCTTTCAGACCAAGTGGACCATAGCCACGTAGTCTGACCAACGTCAGAATCCTAACAAATGGAGACGCCTCTCACC
This sequence comes from Octodon degus, assembly GCF_000260255.1. NCBI lineage: Eukaryota > Metazoa > Chordata > Mammalia > Rodentia > Octodontidae > Octodon > Octodon degus. Next base: position 3,039,340 of record NW_004524607.1, read on the forward strand.
TTTGTAAGGATGAATGTTTGCTTTTTGGATTGCCTATCCTTCCCCTGTTACATGTCTAAGGAGCCACAACCTCGAAGTGGAAGACTTGAGGCCACTGAAAATGTGGGTGCTCTGTACGAACTCTCCCTATTGGTCAACACTTCACTGCTTTTCCCCCACTTTGCTTACTTTCAAATGCAGCTGTGTGCTGCAGCTTCACCTGCTCAGCGGTTGCAGGACGCTTTATATGCTTTGTTTTACAGGAGATTGGTGCAGATTCCGATTTATAATTTAGGAAGAAAAGACCCACCTGCAGGCAGGTTGCTAGTGGGGAAAGGGATTAGGTTTAAATAGGATCTGGAATTAATTGTGCACTGGGTTTTGGCCTCAGGGAAATAACCAAGTGTTCAGGGGTGGTTGAATGAGAAAAGCCCGCACTGCTTTCTGGAAGGAATGTTTGTCCCTTTGCTTTTACCAGTGAAACTTCAAGCCTTAGGAAAGCATGTACCTGGAGAGCCCTTTTTCTTGTTTTGTTTTTGTTTTTGTTTTTCTTCCCCAGGTGCTCAGGCTGCTGAGACTGAAAAGTCAAGAGGCACACCAGCGCATCTTGCGGATAGTGTTTCCTGGGAAAGGGATTCCAGGGGACAGTGTGACATTGTAAGCAGGGAAACTGTATCAGTGGTAAAAAGTCTCATTTCACTTACTGGCTTCCACAAAGGAGTGGCAGGATGTCCTTAGACAAAAGTCCTTGAAGTGAAGCAGAACTTAAAATTTTACCTTGGCACTTAAGTTCTGTGAAAGTTAGAAGTTACTATTTTTGAAGGCCCCGCACTCGAGGGCTGCTGTCCCATAGGGATAAGGACTCTGGTGAGTGTTCGCTGGGCAGCCCTGATCTAAGGCTGTAATGCTCATCTCAGTGCTGAGTTTTGGAGCCTGTTCCTGTCCTGTGACGCCTGTCATCTCTGCTAGAAGCAGCCATCCTTTTCTGCCCCTCCATTCCTCCTGCATCACAACTTGACCGAGTGTGGGTGTCCACAATGTTAAGCCTTTCTCTAGATAACTCACCTAGCCAAACTTACAGGTTTTTATCGGTAAAATAAGCAGATAGAATTCATAGGGATATACAGAAAGCAGATGTCTGCCTTGGCAAGTTGCCATTTTTCTAGCCGTGTTCCACACATCAACCACACTTTTAAATAATTAGTTACTAACTAATGAGATCCAAAAATAAGTTGTCAAAATAGAAGAAGGGGGTAGAGGCTTCGGTGACCGAGGGCCTATTTTTTAAAAAATCCATTTCAAACAGGGGTATGAATTAGTATTCGCTAAGATTATTAATTAGTGTGATTGCAGGCAGCGCCTGGAGCTTTACCACTTCTTGCAAGAGCCTTTTTTTTTTCACTCAGATGCTATGGGGAGGGCTGCAGTGCTTTCTTCCAATGAAGTCCTTTGCCTTGGGGGAAAACCCAACAACTCCACACAAACCAAGTTTGTCAAGGAACTTCAGTGACTTACCTTTTCACTACTGTTAATGATCTTCCTGTGCTAGAGAGGAGACTTAGTTTTCTCTAGGTGTCCTATCACTTAATGGGATTTTCTGGTCCATTTGTACATTTCTGTGTAAAGTTTTAACTTAGCCCATTACAAAAATTCAACTGGTAAACTCTACCCAAATACCGAAAACTGAATATAGTAAGAGGCTGTTGCTTTCAAGTGACTAAAAGTGCAATGTTTTGGTTAAGTATTCCTGCTATTTTATTTTGTTTTTTGGTGAGGATGCTTCTGGGAATTGAACCCAGGGCTTCATATACAAACTCAATTTTGAGGAAAAGACTTCATAAACTGCCCAACTGTGGTAAAAAACTTGCAGTCCTCCTGCCTTCGTCTCCCAGAGTGCTGGGATTATAAGCATATACTACCCTACCTGGTTTTTATATACTTCGCCAGTTTTCAAAGAAATTCCATATGTAGAATATAATATGTGTAGATTACTCAGTGGGACTAAAACACAAGATACTGTACGGTCAAAATCACAGAGCCATGGATGTAATAGATTATTTCCACAGTCACATTCTTAGGTGCACTAGGTGCTGGGAAGACCTTGGTCCTGTCCTTTAGGGGCAAGGACTCCATGGCAAGCATTCCACAGTTTCATTTGGGGTGTCCAGAATGTTAAACCTTTCTCTTGATAACTTGCAAGGCCAAGCTTACATTTATTCCACAATCTAGAAGGAGGAATGGAAGTTCAGTGAAGACCTTTCTAGGTGATTATCATTGTGGTGGGTGCTAAGAGAGACTTGGGTGGAGCTGAGAACTCAATATTCTGTGGTGTACTTCATTTATTAGTGTACCGAGTCAACAAAGATTTCTGTGGTCTTCCTGCCTGGTACATAGCAATGAGCAAAACCAAACGTAAAGAACAGTTGTTGGAAAACTTTAGCAAGCCTGATTGTGAGTACTGCTTATTAAAATATGGGTCCTCAGGCACCATCTGTCCCAGGACGTAGGCATGGCCTCAGAAATTGGACTCTGGAACAGGACACATAGCAAGCACTAAAACAGCCTTGATCCCAGTGGTTCCCTGCCACTCTGAGAAAGTGGTGTAGACTGAGGTTGTGTGGTCTTGTGGCATATCAGAGATGTTATTTAAATTAATGTGAGGAAACATTAAAAAACAAGTTATTTTGGGATTTGTTAGGGGGAGAAAGAACAGTTGAACATTTTCTTTTAAGGTTTTTTTAATCTGGATTTATGGAAAAACTTGGGCAAATCTGTGATCCTTTGGAAATTTAAATGTACATTCTTGTGTTTTCATCGTTTGAGATTGTTTTCTGGAAGAAGGGTCTTAATTTTGAACCCATTCTGAAAAAGGATGTGCTCTCCCTCCTCTAGTGAAAAGGATTAAGTGCTACATTTTGGTTCTCTCATTGACCAGTAGTAACACAATGAAGGTTCAGCAACAGGTTGCCTGAATTAGTGTGCTGAACAGCTCAGGTAGCCGTGGTCCTCCGTGTTGGACACACTTTGAGCCAGCTAAAGATATTTCCAGCTCCTTGACTCTTCTCTCTTTGTCACTGCCTTTGAGGGATGTTTCTGAATTTGGAGTGGATCTTACAATTGATATGTAAATTTCACTTGGTGCTTCTTTTTTCTTTTTATTCCACAAAAGCTGTTCTTAAATAACTTGTGTGTTTTACACTGAATGACACTGGATAATCTTAGAAAAGAATTGGAAGTTGGTGGAAAGGCTGATGCCCACAGTACCATGCGACTTGTTTCTTAATACTTCTGTTTACTTGAAGTCCAGGTCAAGGGGAGTTTATTTTATGTTAAGAGAATTTGCAGTTCCCTTACAAATAGGAGGTAAAAGTGAATATCTGTGATCTGGCATTTCAACTTTTTTTAGCTGGTGAAGCAGTTGGTTATTTTATTTTAGGATTCATTGCTCTTATTGAAATCTATGGAATCTGCTAAGGCAGAAAAGTAAAGATGGATTATAAAATGCCCACCATGGTGTTGCGATACAGAGAGCTTGAAGAAAATATGCCAAAGAAGGTACTGTTTATCTTTTCTTGTATTCTTTGTGTGTGTAGAGCAGGACTGTAGAAAAGAACATGGACTAAGCAAGGTGGAAATTGATGAATGATGAGTTAGGATTTATCACATGAATGACGCCAGTAAAAGATGGATGCACTGAGCTGCCTCTAGTGGAGTTTTCAGGTTTTTTAGTGATCCTCGGCTTTGCTGTTGGTGACCTTTTGTGGCTTTTCCTTGTGCGACTGGAGGCATGTTATTCTATTACCTTGTTTCAAAAAATGGAACCCAAATGAATGGAAAGAATCTCATGTTTTAGGAAATAGTTCCCCTGAATGATTTTGGGTTAAAAAGCTTAGTGCTGCTCAGGTATCTTTTAATGAAAGAAGTGGGGCTGGGGAGATAGCTCAGAGGCATGAGTACCTACCTGGCAAGCACAAGAACCCGAGTTCAATCCCTGGCCCTGCCATCTGGGCCCTGGAACCGGGCGTGGTGGCCTGTGCCTATAATGCCAGCACTTGAGAGGTTTAGACAGGAGGATCGCTGCAAGTTTGAGACCAGCCTGGCGGCTACAGAATTGAGCACTAAGCCAGCCCAAACTGCATAGTGAGACCCTGTCTAAAAAAAAAAAAGCAAACATCATTAGTTGCTTAGCTTGAATTATTCTCTTAATTCTGAAATTTTGAGTAAAAGGTGTAGATGTGAGCATTGTGGGATGCTCTTTAAAACATGGAAGCAAAAGTTGGCTGCCTGAAGAGACCACGGTAAACATGGCTTAAATGGGTCATGTAACACTTGGCTTTCACACTGCGGACACTGCTGAGAGTGGCGTTTGGACCATTTGATGGGCAGTGCCCAGGAAAATATTCACATAATGGAATACCGCCGTTTTCCTTTTGAGTGTGTGGACAATATTTTGCCTAACTTGTTAACCAAACTTAAAAACTTTTTCTTTACCAAAAAAACCTGTGGAGAAACATGGTTTAGATTTCAATGTTTGCTAAAATTTTGGTCTCTTATTTGACCCTTGAAGGGGCCTTTGGAGGAGGTCATCTTTTCCTTTTCCTGGAAGGTGATGGCTTTGTGATGTTTTGTAGGTGTTTCCCTTAGAGAAGAGCTGAAGTAATGAGAAGACACCATGGAGGCCCAGTCCCACAGCTCTGCGACAACTGAGAAGAAGAAAGTGGAGAATTCCATTGTGAAATGTCCCTCCCGAACAGATGTCAGTGAGAAAGCGGTGGCCTCCAGCACAACTTCCAATGGTGAGTGGCTGCACCGCACTGAAACCTGCAGTCATCTTTTTGTCCCCTGAATTTCTTAGGAATTGAGCATTTCCACCTGGACCAGGGCTTGTTCTAGAAGAGGCTGAAGAAAATGCGTGAGGTGGATGGTGGAGGGAGGCACAGAATGGACAGCTTCAGTAATTCCATTCTGGCACTTGACCTACACGTTTTCTTCCAGATTTTCTAATTTGAGATGTAAAAGTGATAGGTTATTTATTATAGGAAGTTCCTGTTTTGGCATTTTAGAAATCAACTTGATTAGTCTGGCGAGAGTTCAAAATGCTTTGCATTTCACACGGAAAGTCTATATTCTTTGAATAATTAGCTCTTACAAAAGACACACTAGTTGTCTTTGTTAAAATTAGTGACAACTCCCCCTTCTTCAATTTTAAGTAGTCTGCTCTAAAGGATTTTAAAATTCAACAGTTGAACGTTAGTGTAGTATTAGGATCTAAGATGTGTTTCATAGTTGGCTTATACAATTTGAATTCATTTAATTATTTTCAGAGGCAACATAGAGTCACTATTTCTATGTGTTATGTTCAATGTTCAGAGGCACTCTGGTTGAAGAATGGAGTAGTATAGTCAATTCTACCTGATGGTGTGCACAAATAGGATGGTTAGTGCTAACCTTTGTGTCCTTGCTGGTAGACAGGTAGTGCCTTTGATTTTTGTAGCTTTTACTGCCATCCTGGCCTCCTGGCTTTCAGTCCACTTTTCCACCATCCAACTGGCTAGTTCTTGGGTGCTGTGTAGTGGGACTCACTGATTGGTGTGAGTCATCCTGGTTCCATCCTCCTGTTTCCCAGTGGACTTATCATTATTTATTCCAAGAAAGGTTGTACTAGGCTGATATACAGTTTTCTTAAATGTAGAGTTGGAGACTTGGAATTGGCTTTGGAGGGGAGCATCAGTCTGCAACCTTTGCCTCTGAAAGCAGGGATTCCTGAGACGTCTGCTGGCTATAACACTGTGCCTGTCCACCTCGTCCAGTCTGTGCCTCCAGCTGCCCTCTGCTGATGTCCTGAGTGGCACTGCTGGATGTGACATTGGGGGAGGGACCTAGCTTTCAGACCTGCTGGATGATGGGCCCGGATGTGCATTTGCTCTTAGGGAGATATATTTATGTTTGGGTTGAAATAATTTACAAAAAGTGCCAAAAGTAAATCTTAATATGACTGTTCTTGGAATAAATAAGTGATAAGCCTTGCTTTTTAGTATTTAAACTCTGAACTAGAAGCTGATATGGTGGCTTGTACAAGTTATCCCAGCACTCTGGGAGGTTGTGGTAGGAAGATCACAGGTTCAAGCTCAACCCAAGCAACTTAACAAGAAGCTTTCTCAAAATAAAAAGTTTCAGTGATATAGCTCAGTACAAAGGCCATGGGTTCAATCCCTACTACTCCAAAAACAAACCAACCTTGGGGCCAGAGCCAGAATATTTCCATTATTTTTCCAATGTAGTCACAGAAGGTTTATTTCCCTTTAAAATAAATCCATGTCATTTTGTTTTCCTTTTCTGGCATTTGCAAAAATTAGCCCAGTTTATTGGGTCAGAAGTAGTATCAATGCCTGCAGTATTTGTTGTTTGGTAATTTTCATAGTAATTTTGTAGAAATGTTTTCTGCACATTTCAGGACACATCAGCTTTGCGTCATCTTTAGAGTATGTGTGGCTGTGAGTGAGTACATGTGTGGGAGGATGTGAACATATGGTACTCTGGGAATGTGTGTGTGTAGGTGTGTGAGGGAAGAGGCCACAGCCACACCTTTGGGAGAAGGTGCATGTCTTTAGTAACTTTGCTTATTGCTGAGACAGAATACTCAATACTGAAAGTTAAAGAAGGAAGGGTGTATGTCACTCGTAGTTTGTTGAGGTTTCAGTCTCTAATCAGCCAGCTCCAAGGAAGGGTGGCATTGAAGAGGAGAGACAGTTCATGGCAGACAGAAAGGAACAAAGCAAGGAGGAACAAGAAAGACACTGTACCCTGTGCAGTCAGGAGAGGCCCCATCATAGTCACCAACTTGTAGTCACCACCTCCTGCCTCATCATGAGGGCGCAGTTGTCACCCCAGGATATGCACCTAGGAGGTTTTCTACTCTTGTTGTGGGTCCTGAGCCTCGCTGTGACCATCCTGTGGAAAGTGACTAGGAACACAGTTAACCTAAGTGGAACAGTGGTCAGGAAACCTAGAGAGAAAACCAACCAGAGAACGAGGTTGTGATTTAACAAAAGCCAATCCCAAGATAAGAGTACAGTGGCACCCACCTGCCATCCCGCCACCGTGGGAGGATGAGGCAAGTTCTGGCCCAGTTTGGGTAACTCAGTGACTTCATGAGACCCTATCTCAAAATATAGCAAGGACTGAGGAGATAGCTCCACAAGAAGACCTTGGGTTCCATCAGTCAGTCCTATGGTTTTGAATACTCACAGATCTGCTTCTTAAATTGTTCTGCACTGGCTTTGTTCCCTGATCAGCCTGAGCCCTGGAAACCCGCATCCCCTCCTGCATGTGTGCATGTCCCAGCTCACCTGGGGTCAAAAGGCCTGAGCGAGAGCTCTCCAGAATCATCTGAACTCTGGCCATTATCACACAGATAGTCATGATTTTTTTAAACATCAGCTTCTAACTTATTAGCAGAATCCCAAAAACCAAATACATTTAAAGACAAGAAAAAGCAAGAAAAATCGACTTTCTTCTTTGTTTTAGTGAATGTTAATAATTATCATCTTCTTTACAGAGTTCTCTGTAGTTTGCATCAAACTAGTTTAGAGCCTCCTCCAGACCCAAATGGGCACTGGGTGGTGGCCTGCACGGCCTGTGTGCACTCTCTAACTGGTCCTGCCATACTGATCACAAAAGCCAGTGTGTGGCCTTGTTCCTTTGCTCTATTTGGGTTTAGAACTTGTGGCCCTCAGGTCTTCAGTGATCAGTACACTGGCTATGTGCCAGCTGGAGGCTGCCATTCCTACGGCTGTCATCCATCCATGCAGCCATCTGTCCTTCTACAAATATTTCAGAAATGCATGGAAACTGTTCACATATAAGAGTATGTAATCAAAGGGATGCTGCAATAGGTAGTACTGATCCTCCTGTTTTCAGAGATTTCTTAAGTTTTCTTCCCAAAGCTCCGCCATTTGATTCCTAACTGGAGAGTTTAAAAATGAGTTCAAGTTGGGCTTCGTTGCTCACACTTGTCATCCTGACATTTTGGGAAGCTGAAGCAGGAAGACCTCAAGCTGGAGCCCACCGTGGGTAACTTAAGAAGCCATCTCAAAACAAAATTAGTGGGAAGGAGTTCACAAGTGGCTTAGTATAAAGGCGCTTGGTTGAGTCCCTAGAGCTGCAAATAAATAAATAGTTCAGTATCAACAGCCAGAAGAATGTAATGTATGTGTCTTTTCTCCCATCTCTCATTTTATGACTAAAAATCCAACAAACAAAAATGTTTTGTTATTGGTGAAGTTATTGGTGACATTGACTTAAGTAACTTTTCCAACCATTATGTGGTGCAATTTGTTCTTGATTTGGAGTCTCCCGGCCAAAGCATGCACATTCCGCAGCATGCCCTCACAGGTCTGTTTTCTTGCCTTTCTTGCTGAGACTCCGTTTCTAGAATAACACTCACAGAGTTTTGTTTAAGCACAACGTGCTTATGTCAAGGCGTACGCTTCAGAAACCTCAGACACCATTGTACGCAGGCATTTTCTCCCTAAGATTGAAATTTCAAACAAACACAAGTAAAAAGCTGTGTTCTAGATGTTGTATGGGAGCAGGGGCTGAATTTGATTTTTGTAACATTTAACTGTTTATGTCTGTAAAGGCTTTGGCAGTTTTTACATGGGAACCATGATATGCCTATAGTTTAATGGATCTGTATTCAATCTTAAATTTCAGGGTTATTTATGAAATGACAGTGACTGAGGAGTTTTCTGAACATTGTAAGTGTACATGTGATTTAAGTGATAATTTTTCACCTCAGTGACATGGCTTTCCCATACAAAGTGTGTATTCAGATATTGGTTCTTCTTGTGGATTTAATTGGTTAATCTGATAAGATTATAAGTTAGACGCCTTAATTGTTTGTGTTTCGGGTGTCAGTTTGTTACTTCCCAAGTTAGATATTGTGTCTTCTAAGTATTCAGAGTTTTAGGACTGGGGAGATGGCTCAGGAGCCAGGGGGATGGCTCAGTAAAATAAGCACTTCCCTGGCAAGCGCAAGGGCCTGAGTTTAATCCCCAGTTCCACAAAATAAATAAATAAAGAAAGAAAGAATAAAAAATAAATAAACAGAATTTTAAATTCAGACCTATTCATTGTTTACACATTTTATTATCCTATACAATTTTCTCTGTTGCCTGCTCTTCAAATTGAAGGAGTTGCTTCATTTTTGGCTCTCTCTCCCCTCTCCTCCCCTCCCTTCTGTCTCTCTCTCTGTCTCTCTGTCTCTCTGTCTCTGACTCTCTGTCTCTGTCTCTGTCTCTCTGTCTCTCTCTGTCTCTCTCTCTCTCTCTCTTTCTTTCTCTCTCTCTCTCTCCCTCTCTCCCCCCCCTCCCTAATCTGATAGTTCTTACTAACCTGCTATTTTGGTGTTCAAAAAAGAAACTCACCATAAACGTTGGAACTGTTGTCCTGAGTATCTTTTCTCAGATCTAAAGCTTACTGGGGACACACCTGAAGGTGGTAGAGAGATGAAATTATTACCCTACTGGTGATGTAACATGAAACTGAAGTTGAGAGATGAATTAGTAAACAATAAGGAAGTTTCCCATTCACTTTGGTTGTTTCAAAAGGAAGAACTTGCTTCTCTGCTGAAAAAAATGTTTGAGGTTTGTCAAGGGAGAGAACTGTGGTCCGTAAATACTTAAGATTTGTTTTCTCTTTTCACTTTTGGTTACTTCCTGGGCAAGCTAGCGAGCTGCTCCAGGGTCCATCCCAGAGGTGTTAGCTGTGATGTCTCTCGGACTGTCCCCTGATTGAAGGAAAATTGGCCTGAGTAGTCTACAAAATTTGAAATTCCTTGCCACTCCACCTTCTTGGAGCTCTTGTCTTCTTGCCCCTTTCTTTGTTGAATCCTTGTGTCTAATTATGCCCAGAAATGGGCAGTTGGTTTGCACCCCTCAGATGTTAATTCTTTATTTTCTGGCCATATAGCATTTGCTGGCACATGACAGATGGGTGGAAGGGCCTTTCAGATCAAATGGATTTGCATTATAGGGTTTTGTTTAGGTGCATGTGCAAGTTTGGGGGTCTGAAAGTTGGACTGAGGTGTGGCTCTGCCACAGACTAGCTATGTGGGCGTGGACAGTTAGCTTGTCAGTGTGTCCGTCTCCTCATCCGTCTGCAAGATGATACTCACAGGGTCTATCTCAGGAGGATTAAGTGACACAATGCCCGTACTGTGCAGGAAGCTTATACCAGGCAAGAGCTCTACGAAGATCAGCATTGGGATTAAGAGGAAGTATGCTGATGAGTTTAAATGTTATAAATCCACAAACAAAAGGATTGTGTTCTCTTGAAAATACACATAGGTTTTCAAATTAAGGGAAAAATGTTTGGCAAAAGTAATGATGAATTTGTTGGACTCAGATGTCTGAAAAATAGTTCAAGATGTTTCACAAATCCTGAATGTGACCAAGCTTGCTCATCTTAAGGAAGGACGGATTTTAAAAGGCTAAAATTTCTTTACCTTTCATCTAAATGCCTCCTTAAATCAGAAAATAAGGAGGGATAATTTTAAGAAAATTTATTTAATTTCTTTGTCCTTGAAAGCTAACATTGTGCTGACTATATCTTGAGAGTTGGAAACAGCATGTATACATCCTCCCTTTTCTTTTTCTTTTTTTCCTCTTGTTTCCCTCCTTTTTTGTGATTTTTTTTTTTAACTAGGATAAATTAGTTCCATTCAGGTTGTGGTGCCCACTTGGGTGCTTTGTGCGTATCATGGTTAGGTTTTATTTTATGTTTTAAGGTATTTCATATTTTAAAACCAAAGAACTCATGATGAATAATCTGATTCACATAAGAACTTCAGTTCTCTTGGGCTTCAGACTCACAGACCTTCGACCTCTGGCTACCACTGGACTCTTTATTTTGGTTAAGTGTATCACCTTTCCTGTGGTCACGCAGGCTTGAAACTGCAGTGTCACCTCTGACCCCTTCTTCTCTCATGCTTCCTGTGTCCTGCTGGTTTTGAGGTCCTGCTACATTTTTCTCTGTAATTATGCACCCATATGCCCTTCGACCCCATACTACCACTCTGCTGTCTAAGAGCTCACTCCTTGGCTCCTCAACAACAAAAGTGGCCTTCTGTCTACTCACCTTGCTCTTGATCTCCCCTCTTCTGCACACGTTTCTGCCAAGTGAATGTCATTACAGTTCTAGATATACCACTTCTTCTGTGTCTCCCAGCTACCTATAGACAAAGGCTCACTTTCACTTACTATTTAAATGTCTTCCAAAATGGTGACTCCACTCTGACTTTCCAATTTGGTGCGCTATTCTTCTGTCCCTTCCCATAAATGGGAAGATTCTTTGTCCTTGTCCTGTGTTCTTCCATAGAGTCAAGGTTTTGCTAATATAGTTGTGTGTTTCAGTGCTTCTCAAATGAGCCCCTTCCCCCCTCATTCTGGTAGTAAAACTTGATTTTATGTGATTTTGTTCTCTGAATTAATCAACTTTATATTGTAGAGAAGTTCTAGGTTAATATGAAAATTGAGCTGCAAGTTCAGGGTTCCTTCTCCCATTTTCCATCTTCCTAACTTCTTGTGTGGTTGCGGTATGTTTGTTAGGATTCATCAACCCCAGTATCAGTTTTGTACGTTAAAAGTTCACAGAGGGTGACTCTGGCTCATACAGACTTGGACAGATGTGTAATGCCACACATCCACCACTGAACTATCGAATAGTGCCATGTCTCTTAGAATCTCTCTTGCTGACCCAGGTTATCCTTTCTGCCTCTTATATCTCTTGATTTTTATATTTGAATTTGAGAATAGCACCCGGATAATTTACCATCCACTTTATGTCTTGCCCCCCCTTCCATGTTTTGTGTAGCACATGTGGAAAGAGCCTACGAAGTCCAACCCAGGCCTACCTGATCTCCAGGACAGTGCGACAGGCCAGATGTAACACAGTGGGCACCAAGGCTTGCACCCTAGTCTCGCCAAGGAATTGCTGTGTGATCTTGGGCTAAATATTAATGTCTCTGTCCCTGGTCCTGTGAGTCCCTAAACGTGTCAGGTTTTGTTAGTTATAGTGACAGGCTCTTCTGGATATAATTTAGTAGGACATAATTCATTGTTATGTTTCTTTTTTTCTTTTCAAAGTTTTATTGATAAACATATAGCAATGAGACAGTTTCAAATCAAATCGAAAGTACAGTTTCAACAAATAATACACTGCATATATTCTTCTTAGTGGTTAATTGCTGTACAAGATGCAGACTTGTGATCCTACTTACAAACACCATTAGAAAAAATCATTCTATTCATTAAGAGAATGCAACTATATATCTATCCCAACCACTTTGTTATGTTTCATTCCTCTCCTTTTAGTATATGTCCTCCATCTCCAAATAGATAAACTTTAATTTGATGGAGAGAAAACGTACAAGGTATTCACTAACAAAATTGGGACACGTGGTCATCAGGTCAGTAGATAGTAGAAGCCAGGATCAGAGCTCAGTACCTCAAATCACTAGACCTGGTGTTGGCACAAGTTTAGAGTCAGAAGTCAAATGCCTTTGGGGTTTACTTCTCATTCATGGTCACCAGAATCATCAGATGAGCTCTACCTTTGTGTGAGATGCTTATTTAGGGAGAAGGCTGGCTCCACCCCCTGCCTCGCACGATTGGATTTCTCTTCCACAAAAAACAATTTCAAAGTTAAATACTGTGTCCGTGTTGCCGCAGTTCTGTAGAGTGGTAGGGGAAAGAAGCCACAGTATGACGTGTTTTGCTGTGAAAAGTTGCTGGGGTCCTTTGATTACTCCAGATCCAGTGTGGAGGGTGTTTCCTGGGTCCAGAGACAAAATGCCCAGAGTCAGCACAGCCACTGTGTAGTGGGAACCTGAAGGACGAAACCGTCCTTATGGCAGGAAGATCTTCTTTTGGGGAAGTGGCTGGGGCCTTCCTTCCCTTTACCACTCTGACTCCCAGTGGCTTTCCAGGCAGCCTTAAGATATGAGGTCTTTTGTAAAAGTGAAAGACCTTACATTTTTTGTACACAGAGACTTGTTTAAATATATCTGCTTTAGTTTTCAGGGTTTTTTTTTTTTTTTTTTTTTTTTTTGGAGGAACCGGGAATTGAACTCAGGCCCTTGTGCTTGCCAGGCAAGTGCTTATTCTACTGAGCTATCTCCCCAGCCCAAAAGGATTTTTTTTTTTTTTTTTGGTGACTCAGGCTGCCTGAAGGGTAGGTCTGGTAAGGGAGGTAGAGCTCGGGATTGAAGCGTGGTGTCCTGAGCCTGACTGCCTGACTGAGTTTGCCTGAGCAGGCACTTAAACAACTGAGCTAACCGGCAGGCCCCCTTTCAGTTATTTTTTAAAATTTGCATACAGTAAAATTCTGTAGATTGTGTACAGTTCTGTGAGTTCTGACATATCATCCATAATGTTGTGTAGCTTCCAATATAGCTAACACACAGAACAGTCCCAGGACGCCCCAGAATCCTGACAAAGCTTTATGCTTCAGACTAAGTGTAGTAATCAGAGTACGTCATGAGTCTCTAGTGATAACAGTAAGCAAAGAAACCAAAGCAGCTGCTTGACATGATATTTATATCAGGATTTTAAAAAATTATCATTTTTTAGGTCCTGTGAGCAGTACTTAGGATTAGCTTTTCCCCTCTTCTATTTAAGTATATCATGTTGAATTTGTAGTATAATGTAAACGTTCTTGGAACTGCTTACAAATATATACCCCACTGTCTCTGCCAGTTTGATGCCTTTTTTTTTTCCTGTGTCCAGACGGTATGCATTGTAAGCTAATTTAAAATTCCATTTTATGTTTAAAACTATAAGCAGCCATAATAATAGGGGCGTTTTGTTGTTTTGTTACTTTGAATTAACTGCATGAGAAAATTAGAATCTGAACATTTCATGCAGCTCTAACCTAGAGGAAAAATGTGAAAAGCCTCACTAAATCAAGCCAATATGCCCCTCTCATACACTCTCTCTCCTTTCTCCTTCCTTCTTCTTTCTGTCTGTCTGTGATTTTTGGAAGCCTCTCTTCCTTTTCTTCTTTGCTTTCATAGATAGGATTTTGTCTCAGGTAAGGAATTTTTTTTTATATTAAAGTTATTCCTAGTACAACCCAGGATGCTATCTTTTTTTCCTAGCTTGTACTTTTTTACTTTTTCTTTGACCCTTTCCTCGTCTTGGTCTCTTTCTTCCTTTCTGCTGTTTTTCCCCTTTAGTTGTAGAAAGTTGAGTTCCATCCCAATTATTAAATCTTAGGAGACCATTCCCACATGGTTTCGTAAATGGTAGCTTCATCCTTGCTCTTTCATCTCCCGCTCTGCTCTCCGCCTTGACAGCTGAAAAGGTCTGACTGTGCCACACAATGGTTTGATTGGTTTCTCTGGGGGAGACTTTCCCCTGCCTCATCATGCGCTAGGCAGGTGGACCAGAAAGTCTCTTGATTCTTTTGTTGCCTCTCAAAGTCCGAAGTCTTTGACTGAATAAATCCGCCGTCATGGGATAATTTGCTAAAAGGAGCCTGAAAGATGTGAGAGAAAAGCCGGGCGACTTGGGTGCTGCATTAATGAAATAACGGGGCCTTGGAGTTTGCAATTGAAAAATCACCAGGAATGCAATGGGTGGAGACGGGCTTCTTTTCTTTCCCATAATAAACTTTTAGTCCTGTCATTGAAAGCATGCCTGTCCTTTGCGGCCTGCAGGCCAGAGTGTTTGCATTTGTCCCATGTTTAAGGGTACAGCCCTGCCCAGCTGAAAGCCTTTGGGGTACTTTGTCTGGTTAGTCATTAGATTATTACTAGTGGGTGGAAAGAATTCCATATGACAGAACTAAGGTTGAGTTAACACAGGACGAAAAGTAATTTACAGATAGGCTGTCCCCAGCCATCTTTGTAGCCCCTGATAAGGTTTCATTTCAGAATGGATAGGCGACATTTCCACTTACGGGCCCATTCTGCGACACCTGTGATAACAGCTTCTGGATCCTAATTGAAATTGGTTTCAAAATGGATTTTCACTTTTCTCTGTCTGTGGAAAATATTGAATGGACTCAGAGCTGCCACAGAGAACCCCAGACCTTGGGAAATGGAGCAGGAAGCTGGGGTCATCTTTCATAACAGTGTCGATGGTATGACAGTTTTGTTATCTGTCTTATTAATGAAATCATTGATCACCTGATGAGGGAGATAATAAACTACTTCCCCCCCAGTTTTCCTGAAGCTCAATTAGAATGGGGTTACAAAGAAGAGGAAGAGGAGGAGGGCAGTCAACAACAATAGCAGCGAAGTAGTGGAGATCAATTAAAACTTTTCATTCCCCAGTGTGACCGTTTCCCATCAGGACCTCGGGGGTGATTTCAGGCCCATATCCAGAAACTATCCAAGTCAGCATTCTGTCATAGGACTTTTCTTGGCCCATGTAGAGTTCCCAGCACATTCATGCCCTAAATTGTGTTTTAAAAGTAAAATTTATTTTACAATAAAATTTATTTCATGAAGTGAAATCGAGAAGTAAAAGCCCAAGTTCTGCATTGTAGAGGTGCTTTGTAGTGGGGGAAAAGGGAGAAGTAATTCCACAGCCACGTTCCCTGCCCCCAGCCAAGGGGATTTGGAGCTTGGCTGGTGGGTGTTAGGGGGAGGAAGACCATAGTGGTGGGTTCATAACCTGAGTTCTTTGAAAGAAAAGTAGCTTAACGCCTCTTCCTCTCTTAATGCGCTTTGGGAATCCTGGTCGGAGGGGAATTAGGTTTGGATTTAATGAGGTGCCTCTATTGTCTGGGGCTGGGCCGCCCTGGAATGTGCTCTCTGTCCTCCTAAGGGAGGGGAAGGGACGCTGGTGACTTCTCCCGTTTCACGGTGGATTGTAGTCCTAGGTGTGTCTCCATTCTCAGTGCCAGCGAGGATCAATCCAGTCCCCTCTGAGCTTGAAAGCGGAGCTGTGATCAAAGGCACTAATGATGTCCCTGATCTGTGGTGATTGATTAGGAACAGGAGTTCTGGAGAACTCAGGCTTGCCTTATAATTTCCAATTCATTTGTGTGACTACTAAGATAGCTTGTGCTTCATTAGAAAAATTACTCAAGTGGACGATGCTGAAAATGTTGTATTTTGCCTTTTTCTCCCTTTTCTCCTTGCTGTCTGTCAGTGTTGGGGATCCAACCCATGGCCTGCATCTAGGCAAGGTCTCTACCACTGTGCTGTACCTTTGGCTTCAACACTGTATTTAAGCTTATTGTAACCGTGGTCACATTTTATAGTCAACCTCTTTCATTAGGCACATTCTAGAGAGATTATTCTGAGTGTAAGTTGGGTGAAATACTGTAGAACTCTACATATAAATTGGGAAAATATTTGGGAGTGAAGCTTTTTACATTGTTTCCAAACAGTTTAATCATACATGAAAAATGACATGTAAGATTATCATTACATATATTTAAGGGCTTTATTAATGTGCAAGTTTGTGCAGACTTTGAAATCCTGTTTTATTTTGATGGCGATCTCCCACCATCTCTCCTTTGCCATTCAAGAGAATGACTTATTTTTTGTGTGCAAACCTATCTTTAAACATAAAAACAAATCTGTTTCATGCCAGGAGGTGATAAGTTTTACAACTGGAGAAGATGCAGCTTGAAAAGAAATACTACTTTCTTAAGAAAGCCAGGAGAGAGGGAGAGGTCTTTTTCTGGAACCATTGCCATTTGAACGTAGTCCTTGGCTTAGATCAGCCTAGTATAGGGACTGATTGCAAAAGCTAAGAAAAAATTCTGTTTTGGAAGGCACTGAAGCCCAAGAAAGAAAAGTTGAATGGAAAATGGACAATGTAAATTTCTTTGAAGGTTACTGTTATCTTCTGTGGGGTTTGCTGAGGGTTGTCAAGGACTCTTGGCTCCTGCTGCTGCTAGCTAATTCCTTTCCCAGAAAACTTCATTTTGAAGGCTGCAGTCCGAGTAGGACTGAAAAATATATTTATAGAGCACGATGACTATAAAGAGAAGAGACCCTATAAGTGAGCCTTTGAGAGAAGACGGTGTGGTATTTATCAATGGTAATCTCTAAGAGATGTCAAAGATTCCCCTTTTGCAGAATGATTTTTGTCCTTTTGGCAATAACAAGAAAAATAATCAGAGATCCTTGCCAACAACTAACAGAGAACATCTACCAAGAACAGTGGCATGCCTAAATAATGAACTTGTAGCCATGTAGATATTTCCAGGTAAAGTGGGGATCTAATGTTCAAGTACAGATTTCTTCCAAGCATTTAAAAATTAGAAAACAACACAGTGGCCCATTTCATATTGCATTTAGATCAAATCTATCTTTACATTTTCTGAAGTTCCTATTTAGGCTTGTTTTCAAATCCTGGCAAGTTTCAGAGTAGCAAAAAGTTCTTTTCCTA
This sequence comes from Octodon degus, assembly GCF_000260255.1. Classification (NCBI taxonomy): domain Eukaryota; kingdom Metazoa; phylum Chordata; class Mammalia; order Rodentia; family Octodontidae; genus Octodon; species Octodon degus. The sequence goes on from NW_004524607.1 coordinate 3,056,730, forward strand.
TAAATGTTGACAGCAGTTCCTGTGTAGGCTAACAGTGTTTTATAAATAGAGTTTACTTAGCAAAAACCATATGTATGCCCAGTGAAATAATCTCACATTTATTTATGTTTTGATTTATAGAAAACACGTGCCCTCCGACAAAGCCTTTGGGCTCTTTTCCGCAATTAAAAGGAATCATGTTTGAAAAAAAATATAGCTACCATTCCTAATAGGAAACTTTTTCACATAAATTCAAGGCACTTTCTTTGATCAGTTTTACACAAAATCAAAGCACTGTATTTTCATCCACTCATTTGACTCCCCAAATCAAGATAAACTGGGGGAAAAAGACCAATCTATCCATTATGGCTTTTATCTAGGCCCCCTGCTCCCAATGCCTCATGTGGTCATATGTGGGGCATTTCAGAGGGAGCTAGATCTTGGGGTGCGCTGCTGATAAGATGTTGGGGTCGGTCCATGGTGTGATGCTAGGATTAAGACTGCCCTACCCGGGGTATGAGTGCTGCCTGACTGAAGGGTAGGGAGGCTGGATAAGATAGAAAGGACAGAAAGAGTGTCACTGCTTGTCCTTCTTGCTTTTGTTGCTTCCTGCCTTCCTTGCCATGAGCTCTCTGTTGCCCCTCTCCCTTGCCACCCTGCCTGGAAGCTAGCTAACTATGAACTGAAACCTCTGTGAACTAGGAGCCAAATAAACTTCTTCTCCTGTAAATTTGAGTGTCAGGTATTTTGTATCAGCAGGAAGAAAAATATCTAAAACATTGTCTGTCTACCTAGCTATCATCTACCTACCCGCTTTCCTTCCTACCTACCTACATAAGTGTACTCTCACACACACATATGATCGTATATAGACTGTGGATGAATATCATAGAAATTGCAGATTTACAAGACTAGGTCATATGGGAATGGCAGTGTACAGAAAAATGTCTCTGGTTGCTTCTTGCAGGTGACTTAGTGTAGCACAGAGTAGTACTACTGCTTGACTTAGTGATTTTAGACTGAAGAGAACATGGTCATAACTACATTTGTCTCTAGGCCTTCAGTTTGAAGGCTACAGATTATCTGATGTTGATTTTCGGCACCAACAGTATATCATAAAGAAAAAGAGAGAGAAGGTAATTTGTGAATCACTTATTTATTTATTTTTAAGAAAAACACTATCAAGTTTTCTTTAAAAATATATTCCTTTTATTTAGGTTCAGGGTTGGCAGTGCATTGTAGAGAAGAAAAGAACTCTTAATGAAGAAGTGGGTACATTAGCTGGGGCCAAGTTATGAAATGCTGCTTCTTTGATATTCTAGACTAGATTTAAGGCATCCGGTGTGCTGGATGTTGGTTTGGGGACAAAGAGAAAGTCACTTGATTAAGCTTAGAAACTTCATAATGTTTGGGTATATGACTGAACCAAGACAATATGGAAAGGCTATATGTAGTGTAGTTTATGCATCTTATTTTAATGTTCATTTTTCAAAGAACAAAGAATGGTTAATGTTGTATAGAAACTCCATCTATAATGTCAGTTTTCAGCACCCTAGAAAGCTCTGTAGTTATAAACTAGTCCTCCTCTCCCTGGTGGGATGTAAATAAGAATATCATAAGAAGAACAAGTTAATCTCAGTTTTAGAAAGGAAATTTGAAATGCTCTTTAAATTAACCAGTGTAAACCCCATATACAGGCCCATCTGAGGTTCAAAACTGCCAAAGATTTTATTTAGGCCAAAATGTGCCATCCGATTGGTAAATGTAAAACAGTCCCATGGGTTTTAAGGGTTAGCCTATATAAAAATGTCAGTTTTAGGTACCAGTTGTAGGAGATTTTTGCCCAATTGTGGCTGAAGTGCAGGTGAGTTCACGTAGCTCTGAAGTCTGACCTGGACCTGGTGTCACCCCTGAAGGGCCCTGGCTTCCTGTACCACTCTTCTTGGTGTTTGTGCAAGCAGCTGTTGGGAAGCGCACTGTGACATGTGTGATGAATGTCCCTCAAGACAACGTCTCTCTCCACATGCCCGTGGGGAGCTTCCTTTAGTCCATTTGTCGTCTGGTTTTATGCAGTTCTATTTCATCATGGCCTCACTTAGAACTTCTGCAGATTTCTTTGATGTTCGTTTAGTTGCTTTCAATTTTTTGAAGTGGAAAAGAAAAAAAAAAAAAAAAAAAAAACAACAACCAGGAATACAATAAACTTTGATTACCAAATCCTTAAGTACTGAACCTCTCAAGCAACCCATGTTTGTAATTTATCCATTGAGTGTGGGTTTATAGACCCGGTGAGGAGTACCATGCTGCAAAGCAAGGCTGTGGTATACAGGCCTGGCCAGGGGAAGGGTCCGAGTGCTGCTCTTCAAAGGGATTCTTGGAGAAGATGTCTCGTCATGTAAGGAAGGTGAGGTGGTTCACTGTATAATAGTTCTTAAAATGATGTCCTTTCAGTTTCTCTGGTCATTTTCTAGTTGGATATCTTGAGGTAGTCATTTGCTATGGCATGGACCAATCTTCTCCATTTCTGGCGTCATGGCTGAGATATATTTTCAACTAACTCTGCATCGCTGGGCATTCACATTTTCTGCTTTCCACCTACAAATAACAGTGTGATGAAAATCCTTTGAAACAGTACTATGTGCTTTGAATTCATCTAACTGAATTACTAGCTCCAAGAACTGTAGCAACTTGCATTTCCCTCAGCTGTTTATGTGAGTACTCATTTTCAGAAATGATCAACATTTGTGAAATAATTTTAAGGGCAGTTCAATAGGTGACATCCTCCCTTTGTTCTAGACAGTTTTCACTGAAGCACAATATACTAAAAAGTGTATATGGTACAAGTGATTCCCTTGATGGATTTTCCCAAAGCAAAAATGCCCAGACCCAGAGGGAAACCCTTGGCTGTGCATTATTCCCCAGAGGGTAGGCTGATGGGTGGTTGCCAGTGCCTGGACCTTGGGAAAACTAGCCGTCAGGTGGTTGTTTTTTGGTGGACCTGGGAGCACATTTATATTGAATGTAGGCCTAAGAATGAAATTGCAGCTTCAGCTTTAACTCAATTAGGTTTTTAGTTTGTCTTTGAGTACAACACTTAAGTATCTTATTGGATATTTGGATATCCTCTTCTGTGAAGTATCTGTTAAGAATCTGATTTTTTTTTTTTTACAGACATTGTGGTTTGGAGGGTAGATTATTGTTTTCTGGATGTTGTGTCATTAATTTGAAATGTATCTTTATCTATCAGTGGCTTAATACCTATTTTAGCTTCAAATCTTTTGGAATTACTTTATCCTGTGGCTTTGTCTATCTGTGCTTTTGCCAGTATATGTTCTTTAAGGGGTTGTACATAGAATACATTTTATCTGATTGTATATATTACCTTTTACTAATTTCTCTTGTCAAATGATTCATGGGTCTTACTCAATTCTTGTGCTTCTGTATGAACTTTAGGAACAGCTTTATAGGATTATTTAATTTATGAATTTCCATACATCTAGTAAAAATATAAAAACTAGAATGGGTACAATCAATGAGCAATAGTTGGAAATTGAAGAAGGAATAATATTTTTAGGGCTCAACTATATCTGTAACATTATGTTTCTTGAAAGAAAAAAATACGTTAAGAAAGATTTACCTGATAAAATATGAACATATATTAAGTCTGGGGGTAGACATCCTAATGTTGCTTATGTTACTCTCTGAAATATGTCAATGCTTAAAAGGTATCTCTTTGGGATTTTGTTTGGAATTGTATTAAGCTAACATATTCAAGCTTTATTGTAATTATACTGGCTGCAGGAAGCAGTCTTAGTTGTTTTCCTGCCATATTCTTACAAGGTTACTCTCTTCCCCAGAGTACATCAAAGCCACATAAATACATACTGGCTTTGGTGTCCACATTCTGCCTTCATCTTCAGAAGTGTTTCTTTTTTAAAAATCTGTCACTTACAAGAAAATGCATAGGAAATAACATTTGGCAAGACCTACCAGGTGTTTGCTATATTTTCACCTTTTATACTGTAACATGTTCTGGAAGCAATTTGAATCTATTTTTGTCTCATCTGTCTTGAATTGAAAGTTGCAGGTACATCACTAAGTACTTTGGTTAATGTAAATAACTCTTGTATCCTCTCAGGAAAAATGGGAATCTCCAGGTTCACTGTATCCATCTGCATTTTTATCAAGTCACAACAGCTGCCCTCCACAGTCTTTGACGGTGGATCTGTTACTTGGTGGCTTTTTCTTCTGAAGTTTACCAGCACCAGGATTAGAGATAAGAAGTGTGTTGAGGCTGTTTGTTTCTTGTCAGAGTTACATTGATAACAATGCTAAAGCAAAGGACTATGGGCGTTTTGACTTTTGGACCTTAAGTTAACCTCACTTTGGGTTGACTTTATTGTACAAGTAACTTAGGGACACTAAATTGAAAATGGATTGCCCTTCAGTAAATTGAAGAAAGAAAGAGATATGGTTTCAGTTCTGTATGTAATATTTTCCCATCATGTGAAGCTCTTTCAGAACTCTAAGTAGCAGGATATACATCTTTTGAAGGCAGGAAGTGTCACCCTCTAAGGTGTAATTCCAGTAGTTTCTTAAGCCTCAACTTCCTACCCTTGAAAGTTTGCCCACAACATACTTCTGAGAGCTTTTGGAAATAATTGAGAGACATGGCTTATTTATTCTCCAAATTTCAGATCATCAGCTTTGTGTTGGCCTTTTGTCTGGGGAGATACAAATTCACCAGGGTCATGCCAATAAGTACAAAAGACTTGCCAGCCCACCAAGATATTCAGACTTCCTTCTTTCCCTGCGGTGTGTTTTGGGGAAATTATGCATACAATAGAACTTTTCATGGCTAGACCCTGACCAATGGGGATTTCTGTCTAGTAAGGACGTTTTCTTTTTCTTCCCCTTAGGATACTTAAATGGAACAAAACTCAGGAAGAGGTTGTAGACAGAGTGCAGGGAAAGAAAATACAGCAAATCTTGGATCCTCGTATTTTCCCAACTTCATGTTTTCCCAACTTCTTTGCTCCCAATTCCATGAAATTGTAAGTGCAAGGATATTATTTTTCCTGATATGCTGCCATAGTCAACAGCCACTGTTGAGGCTCTGCTCAGCACCTGTATTTGATCATGTAGATTATTAAAATATGGGGCTTGCTATGGAGATAGTAATAATTGGAGGAATAAACAACCACAGTACAATATACTTGCTAAGTGTAATATAAATGGTATCTATAGTATCAAGGAAAGTCTTACAGAAGAGGTACTGTACAAGTTAGCTCTTCACATGATATAGTAAAAGCAGAGGAAAGAAAGAGTGGACTGAGACCCGGAAGATAAGATCAATGTGACATGTGAGGTAGAGGAGGCCACATGAGCATAGTTGGCAGTAGAGATATTCATTGGGACTTGGAAAAATACCAGTCAAAATAGGTCATTTATGGGATAGGAATATGTAAGAGCTAGCTTTCCTTTTGCTGGGACCCAACATAGAACATCCACAATTTTGGGGGGTGAGGCTTATGTTGGCTCATGATTTCAGGAATTCCATCCATAGTGGGCTGGCTCTAGGCAGGAGCATTGTGGAGAAAGGACACATGGTAGAGCAAAGATGCTTAGTTCCTGGTGAGCCAGAAGTAGAGTAGGGAGACAATGCCGTAGAGGAAGGGGTCAGGGACCAGATAAAGACTCTAAGGTCACACATTCAGATACAGAGAGGAATAATATTCAGCTACAAAAAAGGAAACTGTGTCATTTGCAGATGGCTCTAGAAGACATTATATTAAGTGAAATAAGCCAGGCACAGGAAGGCAAATTCTGTGTAATCAATGCGCACTCTTCTAAAACTCACAGTAGAGTGTGGAATGGTGGTTACCAGGGGTGGTGGCACATGGAGGAAGCCTGGGGAGATGCTTGGCATTGAATGCAAAATTGTGGATGGGTAAGAGGATCAACAGATCACTTGTGCAGTCTGTGATTATGGCTAATGATAATACTCAGTATTCTTGAATAGTGCTGAAAGTAGATGCTAAATGTTCTCAGTACATGCGAGACTATGAAGCGATGCATAACATATATATATATATATATATATATATATATATATATATATCCTAATTTACATGTTATTTTATCTGTCAAGTTAAAATAAGCAAATACTGATAGGGTATGGCAATGTGCACCGGTAATCTTAGCACTCTGGGAGGCTGTGGCAGAAATCACAAATTTGAGGCCAATATGAAAATCTTACGACTTAGTGAGACCCTATCTCAAGATTAAAGATTTTACAAGGACCAGGAATATGGCTCAGTTCAAAGGTCCTGTGTTCAGTTCCCGCTACTGTCAAAGCAAGACAAAACATCAGAGGACCAGAGGAAAGTCTCTGCTGAAAGTCACATCTTAGAGGAGACTTTCACCAACCAAGGCCCCCTCTTCAGGCCCAGGGCTTGGAGGAGCCTCATCTGTACTTGTCCCTCCATGGGTTGCCCCCTTCAGTGACACTTTTCCCACTCTGCTTGTACCTTTGCCAAGTTCCTTTTGTGAAACTTCTTCAGTTCCTAAAAGGGAATAAGGGTCAGAGGCAGGCACAGAGGGGCAGTCAGGCTGTGAGTGCAGGAATGAGCGGAACCGGGTGGCGTGGGGATGCAGAGAAAGGTTTGTGGGAGGAAGCAGGGCTGGGTGGAGGAAGTGGTTCAGTTTTAAATGTTTTTGACTTCGGTGTCTGACTGCAGCTCAGGGATGGTGGGGCTTGAAGGCGAAGGCTGAGGACTCAGCTCTGAGGTAGGGTTCATCCAGGCAGAATGAATGGGGGCTGGGGTAGCAGGAGCTGTGAAGTGGGGGTGCCAACTGCAAGGGAGCTCCAGGAGGGGCTGGAGGTAGAGCACTGATGCCTTGAGAGGTGAAGTGGAAAATCATGGTGGTTCTGACTGGGAAAGAGGGTGCCATGTTGAGGCTGGGGGCAAGGCATGGGATTTGGTACTGGAGATTTTGCGAACTTTTGTGGTAGTCTGCAGAACCATGAGCTCAAGAGGGAGACCTTGTGGGTAATCCTCAGGGTTACAGGCACCTTGGCAGAGAAGAAGTAAGTGTAGATAGTTCCTGAAGGAGATAAAGGGGAGGGAAATGTGGGTGCAGGCAAAGATGACAAGGTCTGCTAGTAGGTGGAGAGCAAAGGATGACAAGAGAACGGGGTGCAAAGACAGACATCCACAGGGAGCTGAAGAGACAACTCTCAGTGCTGCCCCAGGGCCGGTCATTGAAGCCCCAGGTGATGCCAGTGTGCACCAGGGTGCGAGGGTCTGCAGAAGAGGAACAGTGGGCATCAAGAGCTCACAGGAGGGCCTGGCTGCCCGGGAGGTGGAAGCCTGCAGTCTGGGTGGATTTGTAAGTAAAAATGAGCCAATCACGATGATGGTGCATGTCTGTGGTCTTCCCACTGTGGGAGGCTGACGGAGGATTATAAGTTAAGAGTCCTGTCTGGGCAACTTACAGAAATCCTATTTCAGAATAAAAGTATAAAGAGAGGCTGGGGAGGTAGCTGTGTGAAGGCCCTAGGTTTGGGCCTCAACACTGACAAAAAGAAATTTGAGGTAAGGAGGAAGAAAATGAAAGTTCTGCTCTTGTGTTGGAGGTCAGAATAGTTTAGTAGAATACTTGCCTAGTGTGTATAAGGCCTGGGCTTCCATTCCCAGGACTTAACAGGAGCACTCTGCCACCTGCTCCCCCTCCTTCTGACAGGAATATTGATGATGGCCCTGGTGGAATTAGTTGCCTTTGGTAGAATTGCTGCTGTTTGGCAAAGTTTGAGAACTAGGATGGCTGGCAAAGCCATGGAATGTACTGCTTTGGGCCGTATCTGAAAGTGTACACATGTGCACGTGCATTGCAGGTACAGGTATGTGATTCTGTGAATTTCAGATGAAATTGGATTTAAGGGAGAAAACTGACCAAAGATGGGTCAGTGCCTCTGTCTTTGGAATTTTAGTATTACCTGATTTACTATAAATTAAAAATACTAATAGTAGCATTCTTAATATTCTTACTAGTACTAATGTTCTTTAATGTTTAATGTTTAGACCCGCTGGCCCCTTCCTAATTGTGTGTGTGTGTGTATGTGTGTGTGAGTGTGTGTATGTACGCATGTGTATGGTCATGTTCATTGTAACTGGTGGCCACCCGTGAGCTTTGGGTGTTGGAATAAGGATCTTAGTCTGTCTCTAAACCGGGGCAGTACCACTTTCTAGCTCCTACATTGTCCACCACAGTTGCAGGTACTTGGTTACCTCTGTACTAAGTAGTATTAGGTGTATGACTTTGTTCAGGTCTTAGGCCATGTCTCCCAGAAAGAATTCCTGTATTTGTTCTTGAGTCTCTCCTGTATCTTCAGCTTGGAACTAGAAATTTCTAGGTTATTTTTCTGAAAATCCTCAACTAAGAGAGATTTTTCTTTCTTGTAATTTGCTCTCAATGCCCAGGAAGTCATACAGAGTTAGAACAAGACCCCAAGCCTGATGATCCTCCGTTAACTATAGGCTGGCTTGTGAGTATGAGACAAGTCCTCTCAGTCCCAAGAAAGTACTTCTTGCTAGCCTTATTTCTAAGTGTTAATAGTGTGTCACCATCATGTTTTAAAAATAAATATCAAACAATTATATTTTTTTAGCAATGTAGCCAATAGTAACTTTTTTTTTTAAATTTAGTACAGGGTCTACAGGGTCTTACTACACAGATGGGACTCCTAGTGATCGTCCTGTTTTCAGCCTCCAAATGCTGGGATTACAGGCCTTAGCCACCATACTCAGTCTCAATCTCATCTCAGTGCTGCTCAGCATGCCCTGGGGGCAGGGCCTACACTGCAAGCCTGGGATGGAACCCCAGTCCTTGTGCCTGCCTAAGCAGGCACTTCAGTCTGCTGAGCTATCTATCTGGCTGGCCTGCTAATAATAACTTTTAATTGGCAAATAAGTTTTAGAAATAAATTTGGCAAGTGAAAATGTGGGATTAGAGAACTAAACCATGATAAATTGACACTCACAGAGCTGGGAAAGGTCTTTTCAGCCCTTCTAGGTCCTTCTGTTCTAAATTGGTGTGACCTCTGAAGGGGCAAGAGGCTGCTGAAGAGACATGACATTATCGCCACAGTCTGGGCCCGGTTGGGTTTGTCACAGTAGCAGGGGACACTTGCAGGTATGAGCTGTGCGTGGGTGGGCCCTAAGCTATGACCATGTGGTCATCCTTCTCCCTGGTTGGGAAAGATCACTGCCCACATGGTTCCAAGGTCCATTAGTGAGCTAGTGCCTGTTGAAATTCACCACTTCTAGGATGCTTGGGTGTAGAAATGGATCACGGGAGAGCTCCCCTTCTGGTGAATACTGCCAGGTGCCTTTGATTCATTACTATTGGTCTTAAGTCATTTTTCTTTGTTCTTGAAACACAATACCCAACACTTACGATTTAAAGGAGAAAAGGTTTGTTTTGGCTTATGTTTCAGTCCATTGGCTTGATGGAGTGCATGTGGAGGAGAGTTGCTTACTGCCCTGGTGGCAAGGAAGGGGAGGTCGGAAGGGTGGATCCAAGAGAGGGAGAAACCTTTCAGGCCGTGTCCTCAATGACCCATGCCTTCAAGTCAGCTCTGAACCTCCATAATCCGGTCATCTTCCAGGCTCTACCTAGGAGCACACGAGGCCCCAGGAAAGTCTAGATATAAACCATAACGCCATTAGTGTTGCCAACATTAAAAGACAGGTGTCAGTCTCACCTCTCTTGTCCTTGCCCTTTCTTTTTCTTACCCCCTCTTCTTTCTGTTCTTATGTCTATAGTTTTTAATGAAAGGTGAAGGACACAAGTTCACGGTCAGAGAACTCTGTAGCTAACCATCAACCTCCTGGAACTGGGAGAAGACTTCGCAGACCTTGGAGCCCACATTCCCTTGTGGATGTATGAATCCACTGGGAAGAGCCTTCCAAAATGCTGCTCCCGGGCCAGGGATTTAGCTCAGTGGCACAGCACCTGCCTGGCAAGCTTGAGGCTCTGAGTTTGATTCCTGGTTCCCACCCAAGAAAGGTGCTCCAGCCTCTGGTCAGAAGGGAGGGAGAAAGTCCTTGCGATGTCTCCTATAATATTTCCAGAAGTTTCCAAGTGTTAGAACCCTCTTCCTGGAGTGCAGGGGAAGGGCCTCTGTCTAGAACATCAGCATTTGGTGTCCCCTTCTGCCTCACTGCTTTCAGAAGTTCTTTAAAGTCATGGACACAGGGAACTAGATGACCCTCTGGCCTTCGGAATCCATCCAAGCTAGTGCTCGGTCCTTTTCCATGGTACTGTACTCACAGATTTTAAAATAAGGTCCCAGTGTTACTTTCCTCTCACTGTCTCACTTAGACCAGCCTTTTGTGATCACTGTCTGGACCTAGACTTGGGTCAGTGTATGAGGTTCCTTACTTTCCTTCTTTTCGTTTCCTTTGTTTTTTCCTTTCTTCTTCTCCCCTCTCTTCTCTTCTTCTATATTCCTTCCCTCCTTCCTCCCTGCATTCCTCCCTCCCTTCCTTTCATTTTGGCAGTATGAGGGTTTGAACCCAGGACCTTCATACTTAGCTGTATCCCTAGCCCTTCTAAAATTGTTTTTCTTTTGAGACAGGGTCTTGCTAAGTTGCTCAGGCTGGGCTTGAATTTGTAATCCTGCTGCCCCAGGTTCCTAGAGTGGGAAATCTACAGATGTGTGCTCCCATGCTCCCTGCCTGGGGTTCCTTCTGAAGGTGCTTGGTGGCCGTGTGGCTGGCAGGTGTGCAGGTGGGCAGAGCACTTCCGTTAGTGAACAAAACTGAATCAGGAGTGGCCAAGCTTTACTTCATAGCTGATTGACTCTTTGTGGCATAGAAGAGTATCTCTAGATTCCTTTCTTCTCTGCCGGTGAGCACCTTTGTGCCACTTAGTACTGAGAATGACTTGAGTGGCAATGTTTGGACTCTAGATTTATCTTATTCAGGTCCTTCTTCTAAACACAGGATGAGGCTTATAAAAGGGGTTTCTGCCCTTAAAGAACTCACCATCGTATCCGTACCCACGCTTGACAGAGCAGGACACACAGGAACTCCTGCTCGCGTGCACACATGCGGGCTTCCGTTCCTGTCTCTTCTGCTTTTGCATCATGGCTAGGATGTAAAAATTCACTAACTGCCTCCCTCCCCAGCTCCCCGCAAACTGCTCACTTTAAATTGTGTTTGTTGAAAGAAGAAAACCAGTGGGCGTTTGAGGGGGACCCCTCTCCCACAGCTGGTGCTGGTGTTCTTGGTGTAACTGTGGACTCCATGTGGGGAAGTGAGGTTTTCTACCTGTCCTCTTCGGCCTCTCTGTGGAGGTGCATCCCAGTCCCGATGGCTTCTCACGCTTTCTGTGAACTTCTTAGGAATAGACAGCTTGCCCGATGCCTTTTACGAACCTTGCCTCCTAAGGTCTGGGCACCAACAGTGGAAAGTTTTCATTCGCTCCCAAGGAGGCTACAGGCCTGAAAACCATTTTCAGAAATTCTAGAAATGTTAGTAACTCAGCTTTGTGGTGAAGCTCTAAAACCACATCTAACATGTGGATCAAACTTGGTGCCGTTTCAAAGTCCCGCTGCCTCGTGCGTGTCTAACTGGCATTTTTCTAGCTCTGTTCCTAGTATTTACAGTGTGTCCTTTTGTAACTGGTTATTGACTAACTCTTCATAGATGCCATTTGTTATCTATCATCCTAGTAAATTTAGGGATAGCAAAAATGCCTTGTCATCCTAGTTGGCAGCAAGATTGTCCCCAGCCACTTCCGTAGTGAAAAAAAGGAAAGAAACTTTCCCAAGGAGGTTTGCGAGTCCTACACTGCATCTTTTACACCATTGATGGCATTCTGTCGCATTCTTTCTGAACTGCAGCATCCACCATATTTTCTACAGGAGAATTCATCTGGGGTGTACAAGTGTGTGTCTTACACGGTATCAAAGTCACACCCCAGGGAAGTACTGCGTTTTAGAGATTTTTAGATCTCATATCAGTCCCTTGAGGGAACTTCTGCAGTCTTGACATCTTTTAAAAGGCCCGGCCATTTGTCTCGCAGGCCTTGATTCCAGGCCTTGCCCAGTCCCCCCTCCCCCCAATGATGTAGAGAATCTTGGGGCATAAACAGAACTTGTTCTGGCCTGAGAGTATAGCAGCACTGTCCTCCCACAGCCCTGGAGCTCAGCATCCGCAGCACTGGCCCCTGCTGAGGTCTCAGGAAAGTGCTGCAGGGGGTGACACATTCCTGCCCACGTGTCCCTGGATCCTCTCAGAGGTCCAGCCTCAGCTGCTGGCCTGGTCTCCTTCATACTGTAGGTAAAGAATGGATGGCTCAGAACAGCTAGCCTGCAGTTTACCTCTTTCTGTCCTTAGAATGCATGAACAGTGTGTCTCCCCTGTCTGTCACACTGGACTCTGTGCTTGGAACAGGACCTGGGATGGTGCATGGGCTCAGTGGAGATTTCTTCAGTTGCTGTATGATTTCAGATAATTTCCTCTCCCTTTAAAGAAGAACATGCTGCAGATTGGCTGTGGCTTAAGATGAGTTTCACTTAATTTTGGGTGTAGAAAGTAGATATCTGTGCCATTTGTTTTTAAGAGCTACTCCTGTAATTTTTCAGTCACTGTTCTCTGCTGTTCTCCTACAGTTAGTCTTTACCATTACTGCTGAGTTCCTTCAAAACACTAATGTAGCTGGGCGTGGTAGTGTAAGCCTGTAATCCCAGTGCTCTGAAAGGCTGAGGCATAAAGACTGAAAGACCCACTGTCAGAACGGAAGGAGGGATGGCAGCTGAAGATGGAGCTCAGTGTGACACCCCAAGTTCAGTCCCCAGCACCAAAATGTATGTGTACCTGTGGCTCAGTGCACACGGTAATCCCGGTATTGTTGGGATCAAGGTAAGGAGTTTGTAAGTTCAAGCCTTGCTTGGAAGATTTACTGACTTAGTGAGATCCTGTCTTGAAATAAAAAAAAATTAAAGAAGACCGAGATGTGGCAAAGACCCTACATTCAATCTGTAAGATTGTGCCACAGAACAAAGACAAAACCCACCCCATGTAACCTACCTGAAGATTATGTGGAGCATGCACGTTCCACAAGTGTGGATTGCACACTTAGGGTTCTGCACAATTGTGTGATGTGCACTTTCTTTCCATCCAGAGTACATGGGCAGCTAGTTATTCTGGGGCCAAGATAGTCAAGACTGAGGTCTCTTCGATGCATGTGAGTGGTGCACTTCGTTGGTGGTGACCAGGACAGTGCACAATGGTGACTTCCTGAATAAACGCAGGTTCAGTTTTTCTCTGTGTATGGGTTAAGGGGCCCCTACTTCAAAAGCAGGGCATGAATCCTTTGCTTTGAAGTTTTACAGTGATGAGTAACTGCATGAGCATTTGAGCACATGGCTTCAAGGCTATGTGGTGGCTACATACCTCTGTTCTCTGAGTCAGTGGTTTTAACTTTGCTTGTGTTAGTTAGAGAATTAAGTTAAGAAAAAGGATCTGGGCAGGGTGGTGCAAGCCTCTTATCCCAGCTACTCAGGAAACTGAGTTTCTGGTGAGCCCGTGTAACTGATGGAGATACTGTCTGAAAATAAAATTTGAAAGGTCTGGGGATGTAGCTCAGTGGTAGAGACCTTGTCTAATGCAATTAAAGTTTTCCCAACCTGTCTTTAGCTCTTCAGAGAAGTACCATTCAGACAGGAACCATAAAACAGCTAGCCCATTTTTAGGTTTTGTCTAATACACCAGTACCAGCCAGCAACACGTAGGTTCAGTGCATGGTACACATGCACACACACACACACACACACACACACACACACACACACACACACACACACAGAGTCCTCCAAGTCAAGATCCTTGCAGGGTTTAGCAGTGGCCCCTTGTTCTAGGACTTTGCCTCAGCTGAGAGGTCTTCCTTAACTTGGTGTCACTGTGCTTTTGTATCTGCAGAGTGAATCTCTTGCTAAATTTACTGACATATTGTAGAGAAAACTTGGAATCTTCACATGAACACCAGTGTCATTTTCATCAGGTCCACACACTGAAGCTGAGATGAAACTGCAGTGTTGACTTGGAGTGACGGAGAGGCTCACCTCTTTAAAATCTGTGTAGATCCAATTTCAATGCTAAGTTGAATGTTGGAGGATGCTTTTTGGTAAGGTTTGTGTTGTTCCCCTTCCAGGTAGATTTTTGACAAGTGTTTCATGGGAAACACATTTCCTGCCTTGAGATATTGATTATTGATCATTTGTGGTGCATTAAACTATGTAGCCTCTTGTGTACTCACTGTTTCCCATTCTCATTTTCTGACACTCTTTTTTAACCCTGGTGTAAGTTGTTAAAGCTGTAAGAATGATGTGTTCTAGCATAGAAATCAACCTTCTTTCCTTGGCAGACTTACAGTATCAATGTAGATCTTTAAAATATTTCCTACATTTCAAGATCATGTAAGTATCATTAGTTATAACTAAATGCATGGAGTCGTTATATCCTGAGACATCTTGGGGGTCTGCCTTAGTTATGTACTATTAGATATTAGTGAGGGAAAGAGAGGCTGTTTGTTAATTGCTTTTCTAACTCATTCAATTTTGTATCTTAGGCTGACACTCACAAAGGTTCTACAATCTGAGGTACAGGATCTCACAATAAACCTGAGGGGATTTCACTGACCTTATCAGACCCAAAAAGCTACAACTCTTGTTGCATAGGTCCTGCTTTACCTTGGTCTCAACCATCCAGCAGAAAAGTATAAAAACGAAATATAAGAAGTAAAGCCATGCTGTTATGTTGAGCTGTAGGGGACTCAGGTCAACAATTTCTGGCATTGCCAGTCAAGCAGAAGCCCCAATACTATTATGGGCTACTGGACTCTTTTAGAATATTTTGCTGAGTTTACACACCTATAATATTCAAATAATGGAACTTAACAAAAAAAGGGTATACAGATGAATGTCCATTTTGTATCTGTGTATTCAAAGTGGTTAGGATAGATATATAGTTGCATTCTCTTAATGAATAGAGGAATGTTCTAATGGTGTTTGTAAATAGGACATCATGTCCACATCTTGTACAACAATTAACCACTAGGAAGAATGTATGCAATGTGTTAATTATTGAAAATGTCCTAGCAATTTGATTTGAAACTATTTCATTGGTATTTATTAATAAAATTATGGGAAAAAATAAAGAAAAAAAATTGTGTTTTAACTTTGTTTAGTTTGATAGAGATGTTCTGCGTGGACACCTGGCATGGAAGTCACGCATGGAAAATGATCAGAAAAGGAAATAGTTTCAATTGTAACATTTTAGTAAGAGCCACTTCTATGTCATAGATGTAGACATACTGTGTCAGGCTTATTTTGGTTTGCAGTTTGGGAGGTTGCAGTACATGGCCAGTTGGTTCTCCTGTCCTGGGTGAGGAAGACCACACCCCAGGTTAATTGAGTACCTGTTCATCCATCCATCCATCCATCCATCCATCCATCCACCCACCCACGCACGTACCCACCCACCCACCCATATTTCTTTAGTAAATAGTTTTCTAAAATGCCTCATATAAAAATGACTAAGTTCTGAATTTCATAATTCATTGTTTTAAACATTTGGTGGTGATATGTGATTATTAAATGGACTACACTAGTAAATTGTGTTAACTGTAATACAGTGATCCTGGAGGATCCTGGCACTGATCTGGGCAGTAGGAGACACTGTCTGGAAGAAGTGACAATCAAGTTAAAGCCTACAAAATTAGAAAAAGTAAAATAAAAATAGGGTTGAAGAAGTAGGTATGGAAGGAAGCTGTGTTCCAGACAGCTGGGACAGTTGGTGAGACTTCCCAGAGGCGAAAAGAATCTTCTTCTATCAAGCACTAAAATCAACTTAGAAGTTAGAGAATAGGGTGAAGACTTGAATGAAAGTACTTAAATATGACCTAATGCAAAATCCTGTTTTCTTTTATCCTAAAGGCAGCTGTGAACGTGTTCAAGTACTGTATCAGGTGATAGGATTATATTTGGGCACCAGTAGTCTAGCTACAATATGTGCAATAGATTAGATTAGCACAGCAGGTAGGACAATAGATTAGAATGCCCTGCATGTGGCAGTGCCTTCTCTTGACTGGCATCAGTGGGAACAAAAGAAGTGGATGCATTTGAAGCATACGAGTTTGAGCTTGACAGAGTTTAATAGTGATATAGGGATGAGGGAGGGAGAGCCAGAAATGCTAATCAGTTCTGTACTTGAATATTTTGAGTAGTGTGTTACGTTTCCATTTTTTGTAGTAAAGTAACAGATAAAGCAGTGTAAAGAAGGAAAGATTTATTTTGGCTCACAGTTGAGAAGGTTCAGTCCATGGCCAGTTGGTGCCCTTGCCTTGAGCCTGTGTACACCACAGTGGGCCTGTGTGAGGGTGGAGAAACCCATTTGCCTCACAGCCCGGAATCAGAAGAAAGCCTCAAGAGAGCCACATGCCATCATCTCTTGGAAGATATATCCTAGGACCTAAAACCTCTCACTGGGTCCTAGCTCTGAAAGGTTTTTCCATGTCCCAGCAGTGCCAAGAAGAAGAACTTTTTAACACATGGGCATCTGGGGCCCATCCTGGACTCACGCTGTGGCAGGTAGATGGGGGTGCCATCCACTGAGGCAGGAGTGGAGCAAGCTTAGAGATGATGAGGATACTCGATTTCCCAGGCTTAGGTTCACAGCAAGGGAGTTGTTGGATACAAAGTTCAGAAACTTCAAAGGAGTCCTGGGTTGGAAATGTTGATGGGAACAGGGAAAAGACACAGTCTTTGAAGCAAAACAAGGAGAGATGAACATATGACGGAACCCCTTGAGACAAGAAATAGGGGAAGTTTGGCCAGCTATTTTTATATTTCTGGAAAGGCTTGGAGGGAAGAGATTTTGAGGGGATAGAGTGAGGGAGGATTTAGATCTGTCTGCTTTATTCTTTAATAATTAACAGAAGCAAATATGGGAACCTAGGTAGCTTTTCCAAAATCTGGATTGTAGGTAACATGGATAACTACAATAGCATGTTTAGTATTTTTTAATGTGTAGGGAATATTTCTGAGCCAAATTTTTGAAAAGAAATGTACATAACATGGGATGGTATACACGCTGACTGTCTGGTTAGTTTAACTTAGACAATAAGGCAGTGCTAAATGAAAAACTGGACCTTTGGCAGTGCTAAATGAGAAACTGGACCTTTGGAGGGTACAGGTGTTCAGATAGTTCTCCTTAAATATTTCAAAACTCCCAAATGGCTGCAGTTTGTTCTATGCAGGGAAAAAGTCCCACCTGAGGGCTCAGGAGTTCTTTGTGACGCCTTTAGTTCTGTCCCAACTTTCACTGCCACTAGCAGTGCTGAGTAACTCGAGTCAGGGTTTTTCCCCATCGGATCTATCCATCAAAGGTTTTCCCATCCAAATGTAGGCAGAAAGGTCTTCCTGGAGGTTGCATTTTCACAGGCAGGAGAAAGGGGTGAGAGACCCCTTGGGTTGAGGAGAGAGAAGCCTTCTCCAGGGATTTTTTAAGCCCCCTTTGAATGGGCTCATTGTTTATAAGAACAGCCCCTTAATGGAAAAACAAAAAGGCGCCCGGGTCTGTAATGCTTGCTCCGCTTCCTGTTGCTGGCCTCATTGTTTATTTGATTTATCAAGTCTCAAGTAGTTGCGCTGCCCAGTGACCTTCCTTTAGCTCTTTCTCTGGAGTATCCATTTACTTTATTTAGAAACATAATATTTAAAAAAGCTGGAGCTGAGTCAAAAACTCATCACCTTTTTGATGTGGCTGTTTTCTCCACTCTTTTTTTTTTTTTTTGAAACCTTAAACTTGCTGAGGGCCATGTGAGCTGGATTGCAAGTTCCTTAATCAGCAAGGCTTTCTGGGTGTGGGGCTCCAGGGCTCCCGGTCTGCAAACCTGGGGCACAGGTAGCCTCAGCTCGGGCTCAGCCTCAGGCCTTGCTGCACAGAATTGGAAGACACAAGGCCATTTATTGCAGTGGTGAGTGCTAGAGAAGGGACTTTACGAGGAGCTGGCTGACTGAGGTGGTGCTGGAGCTGGGTGTGGGGCAGCCTTGTGCAGCAGGCCAGCCCTGAAGTGGGACCACAAGGAGAGGCCAGGGGTGTTGACATGACAAAATGACAAGCAACAAGAACACAGATTGACATTTCCTTGCTTTTTAAGATAGCCACTGAATTATCCCTGAACCTTGCTCGGGAACATTCTCAATGTAGTCTTTTTTCTTTTTCTTTTTTTTTGAAAGTACTTACTGTGTCTTAATTTTTTAAATTTTATTTTGAGAAACAAATAGCAAAGAGCAATGAGACAGTTTCAAAAGTGATTAATAGGCCACCTTCAATAATTAATACATTGTACATTGTTATCTTCTTAGTGGTCATCCATAGTATAAGATGCAGACAGGATATCCTGTCCAAACACTATTAGTACAAATCTTTCTTCTCATTGAATTAAGTGAAAGTAGCTATATATCTATCCTAACTATTCTGTATTTACAGATACAAAATGGTCCTTCCTTTGTATCCCCTTTTTTTGTTTAGTCCTATCAGAGATGGGTATTCCATTGGCATCTAAATACTACAGGTGCATAAATTCAGCAAAACAATCCAACACAGTCTAGCAGTCCACAGTAGCAGTGGTTTATCCGCAGAAGTTGTTGACTTGAGCCTTTCACAGCTCAGCATATTAATATGACTTGACTTTATATACCTTGTTTTTATACTTTTCTGCTGGATGGTTAAAACCAAGATAAAGCAAGACCTATAAAACAAGAAATGTAACTTTTGTATCTGCCAAGGTCAGTCAAATTCCCTCAGGATTTACCGTTAACCCTGTACCACACTTTGCAGATCCTTTGTCAGTGTGAGCCATGTGGATAGGTCACGGCCAATGCTTGACCAATTTGCTCTCTGTGAAAACCTGAGAGAATGTTTTCTCTTCCTGTGACTGTCGTTAGGCACACTCTACATCATCGAGCATGTTGCTCTGTGGCCCCATAGTCTCCTTGATCAGAAAATTTGGGACACAACTGAGTTACATGATGTTACAGTATAGGTTCTCCTATGTCCTGAGTCTTCACTGACCTTAAAAGGCTAAGGCCAGAATGTTGGCTGTCCTTACAGCTCTTCTATTACTCTAATTTTTGGTCTGAAAACTTAGGTTGTTAACCCTCCAGAAGAGAAGCTTATTATTTTTACCCTACAACATAGGCAGTTGGGTTTAACCTCACTGTCTGTCTGAATATCATACATCTTAGGCATAACATGGAACAGGTATTTTTCATCAAGTATTGATATGTTAAAGTTTAACATATCAATACTTTAAGTCCCTACAAATATGGGGGAAAAATTTAAAAAATCAAAACTAAAGAATATGAATAAACAATGACATATTTTTACACAGAAATTTAGAAATCTAACCACATACAGCATTGGTTTTTTCTGTACATTACTCTCCACTCTCTCCCTCATTCATCTTTTTTTTTTTTTTTTTTTTTTTTTTTTAGATTTTGAAAAATGTAATACTGTTTATTTAACTTGGAAAACATTTCAGCATTCTAAACATACAGAAAAATAACACAGCATTGCAAATCGTGTTT
>NW_004524607.1:3076471-3095859 GCF_000260255.1 Octodon degus
TTTTTTTTTTTTTTTTTTTTTTTTTTTGAGATGAAGACTGAACTTCATGGTTTGAAGACCAAAAGGTCCATGTCAAACACAATTTCATCTCTTCAACATGGGAGCACCTGGGGCAGGACTTGCGTGCCTGTGATCCCAGCACTCAGGAGGCTGAGGCAGGAAGATCACTGTGAGTTTCAGGCTAGCCTAGAGTACGTTTCTTTTTAAACTGAGAATTGTTGTTAAATTTGAAAGCTATTGATTTCCGGATATTTATTTTCAAATTTGTAGTCACGTTGAAAGTTTTATTTCTTCTCCTGATAATTTTTCTGTTATATGTTCTGTGCTTTGCAGGTTCAGTATCAAGCTATCTGCCAGTAATACTGTCTTTGCTTTCTAACTTCTGTCTTCTGGGTTTCTGTTTTATATGATACTGAACTGGCTTGAGCTTCTTGGATAGTGGTGACTATAACTTTCCTATTATTTTAATCAGGTGACTTTGTAATTTGGATTTGGTCCTTTCTAGAGAATGAAAAATGAGCAAATGAGCATTGAATCTTTTGGAATTCTGTGTGTGTAGTGGGGGCAGGGTCATGCTATGCAGTTCAGGCTAGCCTTGAGCTCACTTTGTAGCCCAGTCTGATCTCGAACTCACAGTGATTCTTCTGCCTCAGAGTCTTGAGTGCTGGGATTACAGGTGTTTGCCACCACACCTGGATCTTTGAAATATATTTTAAAATCATCTTTTGTTTTGTAGCATGTGGTTGTTTTTTTCCTCTGACCAACTGATAACTTTTGCATGTGTTCTCGTATTTTTGATCTTGTTTTCTGGTATAAAATCTACTTGATTCTAGAACTTTGGGGGGTTACTTGATGTACTGCTACTGGGTTTGGGAGTTAAGTATTTTTGCTGTGTGTCCACAGTTTTGATTCTAAGTTGTCCTAACAATATTAATTCTTGACTGTAGGATTGCATTCCTTTTATTTTTCTTCGTGGTACGAGGGATTGAACTCAGGACCTTGTGCTTGCCAGGAAGGCAATTATGCTGCTACACTATTATCTCCCAGGCCTTAGGATTGCATTCTTTTCTAAAGTGATTTGGAATTTTTTCCAAATGCTTTAATCAGCACAGGTTTTCATCACAAGGAATCGTCTGTACCTTGAAAATTTGAACAAATTCATACAAAACTACTGGGATCTAAGCCTTGAGGATTTATTGAAAGTAATTTTGGAAGCCTTTTCTGCTTTTTCCTTTTATTACTGTATCCTTTATATTTACCACTTCTTCAATCAGTTTTGTTCCCTTATAGTTAGTGAAGCTCTTAAAATTTGTGTGGAATCTGTGTAGCTTAATTTGGAAAAAGCCTAACTCATAACACTTCCTTGGGCTGGGATTATAACTCAGTGGAGGAATGTTTGCCTAGCATGGGTGGGGACCTGGGTTCAACCCCAGTACCACAAACAAAATGGAAGAAAAACAAAAGACAACACATTTCCTTATCTTTGTTTATATCCCCTTCTCCTTTTGTGGTTGTATTGGAAAACCTTGTCCCTTTAGTCTTATGTGGACTTGCCAGAAATATTTTTCTTTATTTTTCCCACTTCCCTGCAGACCACCTGCTTTGGAATATATATATACAAATGCTAATCACTTCCCTTTTGCCAGTTGTCATTTGTTTTTGCCCTTATCATTTCTTCCTCTTTATAGCTTCTCAACTTCCTAGATGTGGGAATCGATATGTTGAATCTTTTAATGGTAAGGTCGTGGTCATGCCATCGTATTTTGTTACTATACAAAATGATGACTGGTGATACTCTTTGAAAATGTAAATACTTTTCAATTTTTATGCTGTAGGTTTCCAAAACAAAGTTCTCTGTGTGTGCTAGTGTGTGTGTGTAGTGTGTGTATGTGTGTGTGTGTGTGTGTGTGTGTGTGTGTGTCTATCCTCCAACGCACGTGTTGCTTGTGCATAAATATTCAGTATAGGATACACTTGAATCTATTAAAGTATAAGATAATATTATATGATAACTTTTGAAAAGACTCCAGCACTAATTTGAATCAGGTATGGTTCTTATAATCCAAGAAAGGAAATGGTTCATGATGTTAATAATCAGTGGGGAAGAAGAGAGGCTTCTGTTATCCTGGATAATTTATTCCAGTGCTCTGTACAATTTGGGGGAAAAGATTTTCACTTCTGTGTCATCAGGTCTTACTTGCTGTGTTTTGAGTCTATTTCCTCTTCTTTATTCTTCAAAGCCATTGGACTACAAAGTGGGTGTTCTTAGTAATCTTTTACATGCTTGAAAATATGTGTTAAAATAACGAAACTTTCCTATTTTAATTTTTCCACCAGTGGTTTTATTTTGGTTTTGGCTGATGGTAGCTTGTCCTGGTTAGCTTATGGAGACCAAAAAAGCTCTTTGTATGTATGAGGAGCTCTCAAATGCTAACTATCCATTAGGATGTTCATCTTAGTGGTTTTCTGTTTCTATAACTTGTTCTTACATGTGCTAAGTCTGCACTTTCATGGCTTAGATCTAAAATTCCCCTGATTCTCATGGGGCACTCCTCACTTGAGCCCCTCACTGATAAATTCAGTAGCTGAGTGTGCTCTTAGGCGGTGGGGCCTGGGTGGAGGTGGTCACTGGAGTGTGACCTGGAAGGGTACATCCTTATCCCTGGCTCTTCCCTTCTCTCTGTGTGGTTGGTTGCTGTGGGATGAGTGACTGTTTCTTTGCCTGACCTCTCTCCCATCTTGTTGCCGTGCTGGAGCCAGCAAGCTGCAGACAGGAACTATGGGTGTTGGGTGTTTTGTCCCAGTGATGAGACAGCATACCCACTCTGTGAACTTGTGTTTAGAAGTTGCACACATTGCATCATCTCTTGGTTCATGATTACTCTGACCTTATTTTCTGCCAAACAGTTCATTGGTTTGTTGGAACCAAATTAATTTATTTTACCAGTCTTTGTTGTTGGTTAGTTAGAATATTCTTAGTAGATTTTATTTTTTAGGGCAGTATTAGGTTCATGGAAAAATTGAGTGGGAGGCATTGCAATTTCTCATACACTGCTTACCCCTCCTCACATACACACCTTCCTCTGTTAGCAACTTCTCCCACCAGAGTGGTACACTTGTGAAGTAGGGGACCTGCGTGAACACATCCTGGTCTTTTTTTTTATGAGCAGAATATATTTATTGAGGGAAAGAAAGCTCCTGTCCAAGAGAGGGACAGGAGGGGTCCCGAGCGGGTTGTTCCCCCACATCCTTATCACCAAGTCCACAGCTTATGTTCGGGTTCACTCTTGGTCTGATGTGTTCTGTTATTTAGACATATGGCATGATAGGATAGTGGAAGGCATTACAGCCCCCGGAAGTAGTTTCAGTGCCTTAAATTGGCCTCTCTTCTTTCTCTTCATTTATCCTCCTTTCCACTCATCTGTCCCAGACTTTGGCGACCACTGAGGCCCATGGTTTTGCCTTTCTAGGATGTCACATTTTGGAAACACAGTGTATGGGTTTCTCAGTGTGGCCTGTTTTCCTTGCCAATGTGCACATAGGTTTTCTCTGTGCTTCTTTATAGTCTTTGAAGCTCAGTTCTTTTTAGCGAGGGGAATGTTGCATCTCCAGATGTTCTGCCATTCATTGTCCAGTCACCTACTGAATGACATCTTGGTTCCTTCTAAGCCTTGGCGAGCATGAATAAAACTACGATACGCATCTGTAATGTATTAGTTTTGAAGTTTTCATTTTACTGATATCAATAGTGGTAGTTGTTCTTGTTGATTATATTTTGTTCCTATCTCTGCTTATTTATATAAATCCTTAAAGCAGAATTATTGGATCAAGAAATACACTTTTAATTTTTGATACATATTTAGAAAGCTAAATCAAATTATCCTCCCCAGCAAAGTTATGTTTTAGTATGCGCTTCCACAATACAGTGAGAGTAGAGATCTTTCTCTCTTCGTAGTTTATTGGGGTTACTATAAGAGATTACTACAAACCGGGTGGCTTAACACCACAGAAGTTTATTCTTTGATGTTTCTGCAAGCCAGAAGCCTGGCACTAAGGAGCTGGCAGACTCTGTTCTTCTGTAGGCCCCGGGGCACAGTCCCTGCCCTTCTCCTGCACCTTGGTGGTTGCCTTTGCCCTTGGCTCTGGCTCATTAGACAGATTTCTCCATAGTCTCTGCTGTGATTGTCTTCTGGAAGATTCCCGTTGTGTGTGTGTGTATGCTGGCTATCTTATCCAGTCACTACTAATTGGATTCGGATGTACCTTTCCATTACGACCTCTTTTTAACTAATTACTTCTGCAGAGACCCTTTTTCCAGGTAAGATCACTTTCAGAAGTTTCAGGTGGTTACGTTGGAGTTAGTGTAGGCTTACTAATGGCCATGCGCAATGTAGGACCTTGATTTCATCTTCATAGCTGGGTTACATTGGTGGGTCCCTGTGTTGTCCCAGAGTAGAGAGGTATTAAATCACCGTGGCTTCCTCTAGGTGGTCATACAGGTTCCCAGGATTCTTTCTTCTGTGTCTGTTTGTTGGCACTTACGGTTGTCCAAAAAACGTCAGAATACATTAAAGTGCTATTGTTCCCACCCAGCAGAATCAAGAACTTCATTGTTTTCCCATAAATCTCTTTCGAGTTCTTTGTGTAGGTGCTGAATTGGCCACAAGGGGTGCAACCAGGGTGGAGAGGACAGATTGTAAGGAGCTAAGACTTTGGGGAGAACAGAACACAGTACATAAAATTTCAGGTACAATGCCATGCACCGAGGAGTATGGTGGAGAGGCTTCACAAGTGCTGTAAGGAGATGAAAGGAAATGACCAATTAAATGGTTGGAAGGGGGTTGTCAGGGAAAGGTATTGGTGGGGGGAGATGGAATGCTTCTTGTTTCAGATAGGAGCATGAACCTAAGGTTTGTGTGGGTGCTCCTCCATTCCAGGGGCCTGAGCCACATTTCCAGGCTGAATTTCATACCTGGGATTGCTGATGATATGCTCAGGCTTGCTTGATCGTTTGCCTAATGCGTAGTGACAGTGAGGCTAAATTCTCAGGCACTGCTCTGATTAGGCCTGGTCTGCAGCAGTGTTGTTGAAGTCACCACTGTTGCCTGGAGAGGGAGCTGAGCACAGGGCCCCGTGGCCATGGGGACAGAGTCTGCTCCTGAAGGCAGATCTTGAATGGTGCTGCCAGGAGCTGTTTTGATTATTTTATCTTTTTTTTTTTTTAAACACAGTCCTTTGTCCTTGACATGAAGAGCCCTTGTGGGCTGGAAAGTTGCTGGTTGGCCATGTTCTTGCACCCTGTGGAAGCAAAGCACATCTGCAGTGTGCAGGGTTGCACAAGGAAAGCTGTGGTCCATCTGGGCAGCTCCAGAATGTCACCAGTAAAGCATGTGAACATTTGGATTTCCTGAGAACTGTGGGACAGAAGCTGCAGCTTGTCTGCAGAATCTGAGGATTGCATAAGAAATAGCTCTGAGCATCTTGCCATAATTATAAGAAAAATGTGGTCCTAGACTGTGGGGTTCCAGCACTCACTTTCAAGGTTTCTGTGTGTGCTTCTGAATCCTCTAATAGAAATGGATAGGAACGATAAGGAGTAAGAAGTGAGGGGGTGCTAAGGGAGAGGGAGTGGAAGCAGACTTCAGATGGTCCTTGAACCCTTTTGTATTGGACTCAGGAAACAAGTCTAAAACCCCAGCGGTCAGTAGGATTTTATTGTGAGCTCTGGGCACCAGATTCATAAAAGCCCTTAGTTCAGGCAGAAGAGGGGATCCAGTAGCACAGGGCGGAAAGGTGCCCAGTGTGCGGACCTCCACAGCCTACTTCTGCAGGCCCAGGTGGGATGGTAGCCACGGTTCATTTGCACAGGATTTTGTTTGTGTCATGTTGCCCTGCCCAGAGGCAGCCTCTGGGCCAGAGTTCAGTGTGTGGCATGTTTCCGAGGAGTGCCCCGAGGTCTCCTCCTGGCAGTGGAGCAGAGAGCACAGGACTGGGCCCTGGAGGTGGCCAGTTGCAGCACAGTCTCCATGCAGCTAGAGTGGCCACGAGGTGGACTGAGTCCTGCACTGAGATGTTCCGGCCTTCATACCCTTTCACAGATGCGCTATCAGGTGAGGACAGCCCCCAGGACCCAGCATGACCTTGAGCAAGGCAGCTGTTTGCTGAAGGGTATCTGCCAACAGCAACTGAGGCAGGCATTGGTCCACAGGAGGGAATCTGGGCTGAGCATCATAGCGTCCACTCTGCTCTGTGCTACATGGCTTGCTTGCTTCATTCATTCATTCATGGAAGCCTTCTGTCATCACAATGTGTTCTGCACACTTTTTAAAGCAAGGCCTTGCCCTGGATCCTGAAGACAGAACTTTAAATGGATCAGGTCCTGTGCCCTGGAAGAGCCGGCTAGTGAAAAAGGGAACCTGGATGCTGAGTGTTCCAGAGCAGAAACAGGATGGCAGGATCCTGGAGGACCGGGAGATGAGGTCTAGGGCACAAGTTTGGATTTTATTCTAAGTATGGTGGAAGTCAGAGCAGAATTTGAAACCAGGAGGGTGCTTCTCTGGAGAGGATTTAGATGGGCACTCTCTGCCCTGAGTGTATCCTGGGACTACCTTCTTCATCATTGATCCTTTCAAGCATAACTGCTGTTGTTTCTTTCTTTCTTTACTTTCTTCTCCTCCTCCTCCTACTCTTCCTGCTGCCCTCCTCCTTCTCCTCCTCCTCCTCCTCCTCCTTCTTCTCCTACTTCTCCTCCTCTTTCCCCTCCCACTCCTCCTTCTCCTTCTCCTCTTTCTCTTTCTTCCTCTTCCTCTTCCTTTTCCTCTTCTTCCTTCTTCTTCATCTGACTTGAGGCACTGAAAGGTTAAAGAGCCTGTCTGAGGTGACAGATGGTAGAGCTGGAGAGGAAGAGTTCAGGCTTCTGGCTTTCTGTTGTGCTCCAGACCCTATGTCCAGGACAGAAAGGGCATTAGTGGGCAGAAGTGGAGGGAGTTGGGCTCTGCTAGGGTGATGGGAGGTAAGGAAAAGAGAAAAATGCCAGAGAATTAAGTTTCTTGATTTTGATAGATATATAAAATAAATATAGCTAGGATATAGTATACCAAGTGTGTTTTGCTTAATTTGGGGGCTGTGTAGGGCTAGGGAGAAAACTTTGGTTTGTCCCAGATCCTTTAATGGTCTCAAAGGAAGCTAAACTCTTGAAAAGAACATGGATTTCTGACCAGAACTCCTTTGCCCCTGATGTCCCAGGAATCACTTCCATCCCCAAGGCTGGGTTGGCCTTGCCGTGGGACAGGTTCTCATAAGGTGATGAGGAAGAGCAGCCCATGCAGGAGAGGCAATTAGCATCCAGCCTGTTGCCGCCTGTCCCTGCGCTGGCTGCCAGCACACAGCACAAGGTAATTACAGAGATTGGCACTGCCAGTGTGGTGGTGTTTATATCCCACAAGGATGGCGAAGCTGATGATGTTCCACGGGGATTTATTTGGGGCTCTGTTTGCCAACAATTTAATTCCTGTGCAGGGAATCTGTTCTCCATTCTCTGTGGGGCTTTATCTGCCCTCAGTGTTGGAAGTTGTTTAATAACCTTGGCTGGTAGAATGTGAAATGGGCGTTCTTTTTAGAGAAACTGTCAAGGGAGAAAGTTTGGGGTCTTTTTTTTTTTTTTGCTAAGGAGCACATCTTTACAAGACTATTTTTGTTGCTGTTTTAAAGCAAGGAGTATTGCTTTATGATTTGAAATTTAAGCAGAAAGAGAAAAGAACACATAATGCCTAACTACGTTTCACTGTCATTTTTTCTTAATACCTTTCTATCAAACATGGTAGCCAGTGATATAGTTGGCTACTTCCATTCAAATTTCAATGAAGTTGCATAAAATTAAGTCTTAAAGTTCCCAGGCTTCTGGCCACACTTAAAGTGCTGACTCATCGTGTGGGGGTGCCTGGCCTCCACAAATGTGGAACGTTTCAGTGCTGGTGGTGAGTTCTTGCCGAGAGCCCTGCCCAGCACAGTGGAATCCAGGATATCTGGTAGCTGGCGTTGAGGTGTAGATTGGGGTCCTCAGGAACTAGGAAGCAAGGAGTTCTTAAGGAGAAACTGACGAGTGGAACTAAACATGAGAAAGTCCATTTGAAGGACCACTCTAATGTCCTCATTCTGCAAACAAATCTCTGTAACATTTTTTTGGGGGGCGGGTAGACTAAGAGTCAAACTCAGGACCTCATGCTTACTGACAGGTCCTGCTCCACTGAGCTAAACCCCTGCCCCTTGAGGTCCTGTATTTTGAAGGTGAGAATCTTACTTCTGCAGCTCAGTCAATAAGCAGAATACCAATTCCTGGAATGTTGAGTACCTGGATTTTTCTAGCTGGTTTGTGCTTGTATTTGTTTACTAAGACGCAGACAGCCCTTTTTCTCTAGTACTTTACCATAAGCCTTTATCTACCTGCTAGTATCTGCTTCGCAAATGATTATGATCATCTCAGAGGAATGCAGTGTGGGGGAGTGGAATGTTTTTATTATACTTTGATATCACAGCGAAAGATATTTGTAGTGTTATACATTAAAAGAACTATATGAACCAGTCTTTGGAAGGCTTGTCTCCACTTGGAATTTAAATCCTATTGTCCTTTATGATCTGAATTTCATGGAGACTTTACTTTAGCATTGGTGAGAACATAGGATGTCCTAATGTAATCATCAGAAGATGATTAAATTCTAGGTAACTGGAATTGGCAAAGTATTTCTTAAAAATATTTATTTATTTATTTATTTGATGCAGGGTCTGTTTACACAATTCAGACTCAAAGTGGTCCTCCTGTCTCAGCCTCCCCAGCACTGGAATTATAGGTATGTGCCACCATTCCCAGTTCCTGGGCCGGCATGGCTTGCAGTAATGGGGATCGAAACCTGGTCCTTGGGCTTGCCAGGCAGGTGCTTAGACCACTCAGCTATCTCCCCAGCCTGGAAAAGTATGTTTTAAGTTGGTGTACACAGAATTTTATTGGGACACTGCCAGGTTCATTTAAAATTTTTATTCTTTTTTCTGTGATACTAGAGATCGAACCCTTGTGTGATCTATCCATTAGCTTCTACATAGCTCTTCAAAAAATATTTTGAGACAGGGTTTTGCTAAGTTGTCCAGGCAGTATTCAAACTTGTGATCTTCCTGCCTCTGCTTCCTGAGGAGCGAGGAGCGTAAGCTTGTGCCACCCAACCTATCCCATTCTCTTTATTAGCGTCTGTAGCTGTTTTCCTTCTGCAGATGCAAAATTCTAGAAGTGCAACAGAATGTCCTGCACTACTGAATGTAATCAAAGGCTCAGGCCCTTGACTGAGAAATTTGCCACCCTCTGCGCCAGATAACAGGCAAGGCTCCCTTTCTAGGAAGGAAACACTGCACAAGCCCAGGCTTGCTGTAGGCTTTTGGACGCTGTGTGAGATTTCCCCATGCTTCTGAGAACTGGCACGGCTGTCTATGTAGTGGACAATTGAAAAAGTTACTGCGCATTCTTCTTCTTTGACCCTCAAGGAGAGGACAGCTGCCCTAGCTCTTTTACTTTCCCATGGCTTCTGGAAGAGTGTTTCCTGACTTCTGCCACTTTCCTTATCCCTTCTTCCTCTTCTTTTCTTAGCTAATAGCCCTTACTTTCTGCTTCTACTTAGTAATTGGAAGCCAACAGAAGGGAAGTTTTTTTTTTTTTGTTTTGTTTTTTTAATGGTTATTATTACATGCTTGGTGGACGTAATGATTGCATTTGTTGTGGGGGTTGGTATCTATAGATAACACATCTTAAATCTTTTCACATTTCCTTCACTTGTCCACTCCCTCCATCTCTAGACCCATTTATCATTTTTGTAAGATTGCATATTCCTATTTTGTATGATCTTTTATTTTGCTCTTTAAATTTTTTAT
This sequence comes from Octodon degus, assembly GCF_000260255.1. NCBI lineage: Eukaryota > Metazoa > Chordata > Mammalia > Rodentia > Octodontidae > Octodon > Octodon degus. Next base: position 3,086,384 of record NW_004524607.1, read on the forward strand.
AAAGAAACTATGAAATCTTTAAGACTGTGCATCTCATTTACTTAACTTAACATATGGTCTCAAGGTGTATCGATTTTCCTACAAATGACTCAAGCTTGCCCTTCTTTATGGCAGACTAGTACTCCGCAATGTGTAAATACCACGCATCTGTGGCTGGCATACCAGCTACTTCACAGATTCAGCTGTTATGGATCATAAACATGGATATGCATACATTATTGTGGTAGAACCTCTTTAATTCTCTCAGGAAGATACCTATGAGGGTAATAGCTGAGTCAGATGGAATTTCTACTTTCTGTTTTTTGGGAATTCTCCACATTGATTTTTACAGTAGTTATACTAGATTACGTTCCCACCAGCAGTGCAGAGGGGAATCCTTTGCCCCACAGTCTCACCAGTGCCTATTAGGATTTGATTTCTCCATGAGAGCCACAGCACCCCCACTTGCTCACCTGCTGGCTTGGGGCCCACACCTGAGTTCCCATAGCTCCACCTCCTGGCGGCTGCCTCAGGCCAGCTCCCTGGAAATCATGCCCCATCGGGCATGCTGGCCACCCTCTCCTCGCCATGTGCCACTTCCTCTGTCTTTCTACCCTTTCTTCTGGGTGGCTCTGGCAACACCTTAACTGCTGCTCAGTGGCCTTCTGCTCTCCCACGGGCTCTGCCTCCTTTCCCCTCTGCTGTGTGGTGGCTTCCCCTCCACATCCTCCTTCTTTAAACCCACTCTGGCTTTTGCCTTGGTCACTGCTTCCTGAAACTGTGCTTATCAAGGCCTCCGAGGGCCCTGCTGTGGCTCTGTCCAGTGGTCAGCAGTCAGTGGTCAGCACGCCGGGAGCAGCTCGGGCGTGGCTGTGCAGTCCTCCTTCACAGCACATGGTGAGTGCCTTCTGTTCTTCACAGCTTATTCTGCCCTGGTCCGCTGTCCCTTCACGGTGACTCTTCTCTTCCCCGCTGTGTGAGTGCCGTCCTGCCCAGAGCTGGGTCCTGGGTCCACTGCTCTCTCTGGCATGTTGGCTGACAGCCCAGGCTTATGAATGGAAGTGATCACTTTGCTGACAGCCTCCTAGTTTTATTCTGCCCTTCCCGCTTCTGTGCCAAGCCTCCGCTGTGCCACGCACATCTCTGCCTTGGCACTGGAGGGCCATCCTTTTCTAGTGATTCTGTTTTATCTGAGACAGGCTCTTGCTGTTGGGCTGCAGTCACGCGCTGGTGCACAGGGCTCTCACGGATATCTTGAAGATGGCATTGTCAAACTGAGGTGATCCCCTCAGACCTCAGTGCCTTTTCTAATCTAGTTGATCACTAGGGCATCTTTCTAGGTGTTAGGTCCCAAATGTTGAAACCATAGTCTTGTTCCATCTCCTGTCTCTCTGGACCTTTTGATGTCACTTCCTCCTGTAGCTCCCAAAAGCCCAATCTGATGAAATCTGCATCTTTATTTGAAGTCATAGCAGTCTTTGGGTTAATAACACGTCAGTTCTTGAGGCAGGGCATTTGCGTACTATCCTCTGCACCTCTGTCTCTTTTCCCAGCTCTGGGGACTGGATATTCCTTAGGGTTCAGCCTGTGGGTCTCCCGAGGCCTCTGCTGATGTTGTCTCTCATCGGTTGGTCATTTGCTTGCCATCCCCTGGGTCCCCAGTAAGATACAGGCTCTCGCAGGGGCCTGTGAGCTCCTGAGGGAGGAGTCATCCTCACCGGTCCTCAGCATCATGAAAGGCTTCTGTGTGTCTTGCTGCACCACGCTACATCCTCGCCCTTTTATAAATTTTGAGACAGGATCTTGCTCAGTTACCAACTTTCTCAGACTAGACTCATTCAAACTCAGCCATCCTCCTGGCTCAGCCTCCCAGAACACTGGGAACTGAGTGTTCTGCCCCACCCAGGTGGCTCCTGGCTTGGTCTACTTTCTACTGAATGGCTTGGATGCTGCCTCAGGTTGTGAGGCGCTCTTGGGTTGGGCTTTCTTTGGGTCTTAGGGATGCCTGATGTCCCAGGACCCTTCCTCAGGCAGTGCTGGGCTGAGCACAGGGCTGGGATCCCAGCTTGTGATCGGCTTCCCCTTCTGCTCTGGCTCAAAGGAGGTGGTGCTCTAGATGCACATTGGAGTGTGGGAGCTCCCTGGAGGAAGTGCTTGGGGAACTGGGTTTTGATGTTGTGTTTCTCCATAGCACTGGAGTGAAGAAGCCGATTGTGACACATGAAAGGTGGCTGGCAGGGCGTCCTTTGCGTTCAGACTGGGGGCAGCTGGTGCCACCCTGAGCCACTGGGTTCAGCTTCTGTTTTCTTGTATTTGTTTTTGTTTTTACCTCCAGAGCAAGGAGATCTGGGTGGGGCTGTGGGGGCAGTGGCAGGACAGAGAGCAAGGAGGAAAGAAGAGCTTTTGTGGCCTCTGGGGTGGGCAGGATTTTCAGGACCTCCAGGCCAAGTGCTTTGCAGACCAGCAGCAGGGACGTTCTGTGCAGTCTGCGCATCTTGATGGGTCTTTCCTTTGGGTTAGTATCAGCACGTGTGGCTTGGAAGCAGTGGGGTTGGAGGCAGTGTTTATAGCCCTAAGTGAAGCAGGACTTCATGACAGGCTGGCGCTGCCTTCTGTTCCCTGTCAGTCACCATCTTCCTTGTGACTACCCCTCTCCATTGTTCTGCCTCGGATTTGGAGTCCCATTGATGTTACTCAGACTTGGAACAAACTGTGGGGTCCCGTAGGCCCAGGTTTAATTTCTTTGTTTTTCTTGGTGGAATATTTGGACTTGAACCCAGCGCCCTCTGCACTGAGCCACATACCCAGCCCTTTTTACAGTGCCAGTCTCATTAAACTGCCAGGCTAGAGCTAAACTTGCTATCCTCTTGCCTCACCTTCCCAGAGTGCTGGCTTCGCAGGACTATATCACCATATGCCCAGGGTTAATTTCTGACTCTGCTATGTGACCTCGGGAGATTTTCTCACCTTTGCTGAAAGCTTTGGTTTTTCTCCCTGGGAACATGAGAATAAAAAGCTTGTGTCAAGAATTTAAAGGAGCCAAGGATATAAAGGGATTGGTAGTTTGATCTCTAGTGGCTGTTGCTGTTCTGTATTGTAGAATGCAAATTGGAGTCTGCTTACCCCATAGAACAGTTTCTGGGTTTTAACAAAATTTCTGCTTTTCTGCATCAGTTTTTAGAATTTAACTCATTTTTGGAGGCTTGAGGGGTAGCACTGGTACCCTTAGATTCCTGGGTGAGGCTGAGCGCAGGCTGCAGGTATGCTTCCTGCTCACGGGCTGCCCGTCTCATGCAGGATGGTGATAGGAGGGGTGCTTAGCGCTTTGGTGGTGGCAGGCATATAACCTGACCAACTACCACATGGGTTTTTCTTTCTTTTAAATTTTGGTGGTGGTTCTAGGGATTGAACCCATGGTGTATACACTGAGCTATGTCCCCAATTTCTTTTTATTTTTTAAACCTGGAGACAAGTTCTCCTTAAGTTGCTAAATTGCCCAGGCTGGAAGCAAGCCTGCTTTGTCTTCTTGCCTCAGCTTCCCCAAGGGCTAAGATGACAAGTGTGTCCCACCACACCCCACTGCGTGGCATACTTTTGATCGGTTCATCAGTTCATCTCAGGGGCTTTCTGAGAACTTAATGGACTCTCAGAGTTACACAGGATGGCGACTCTATCCTCACTTCATAGCCAGCCTTCCTCTCAGAGCTGGGTCAGAGGTGCGTCTGAGCACTGACATCTTAGAGTCCCCTCTAATGAACCCTCCTTAATCCTCCTGCCAGCCCTCTGCTGTGTCCTTGGCTACAGGCAGGATCCTGGCGGACTTCAGTGAGTCGCAAAGCCTTGTGTAGCGGCAAAGCCCTGCCTTGAACCCTGGCAGCCAGATGCTGGCCCAGCATCACCCTCTGTGCAGACCTAGGGGGTGGCCAGGAACAGAGGTCGTCAGAAGGCACTGTGATCGCAGGATGAAAGGGGGCGTCTGTGAACGTGTGAATATCCTTTTGTGAACCCAGAGCACGCCTGTTTGCTCTACGCGTCGGGGACGAGCCACCGTGCGCCGTGCTCTGGGCCCAGCTGATTTATGAGGATTCGCTCAGCTTTACCAGCTGGTGAACAACACAGAGCTTTGAATGTTTCCAGGGACGGAAGTGAGTCCACAGGCGCCGGGAGGAGGCCCCTCAGGTCTGTGGGGCTGGCTGGAGGGGAATTAGTGTGACCAAGGGAGGTTCAGATGGGTCCTGCCCGCGTGGCTTGACCCACTTTCCAGCCAGAGTTCTGGGGAACAAGAGATGGGAGGCAGGGGTTAGGATTCGCAGGTCAGTTCCCTGTTTGATGTAGATAAAAACTGTGCAAAGAACTTTATTTTAGAGGGAAGCCACCTGCCTTAGGTGGAGTAAATCAGACAGATGGAAAAGAAGAGTGGAAGATTACACATTTGATTTTTTTTTTCTTGTGGTATTAGCAATTACATTGAGCTACATCCCCTCTCTGTTCCTTTTAAATTTTCAGACAGAGTCCCACTAAATGTCTATGTTGTCCTGGCTGGGCTTGAACTTGTGTTTCTCTGGCCTCAGCCTCCCAGAGGCCTGGGCTTATAAGTATCTGTCACTGTTCTCAGCTGCCACCTGAGATTTTTGAACAATTAGAACGATTGTATTTTACCTAACTTTTGTCATCTTGCATGTATTTATGAGTCCTTATCCTACAGACTACATGAAACCTGCATTTAATTTGTTGAAGTCAGATACCATAGGGAATCTACTTTTCTTTTGACTTTTTGAAAAAAAGTTAAGATGTTTTTGCACAATTGACATGATGGGACACCATTCCTCTGATCCTTCACCAGCTTTGCAGACATGGAAGCCATGTGGCAGCAGCCAGGTTGTGCCCAGCATACAGTGACGAAAACCACAGTTACTCAGACAGACTAAACAGAACACACTCTTCTTCTGCTACCTGATTCTCCCAACTTCTACCTTTCTTCCTTGTTTCCCACAATTCCCTGTTTTCTGAAGGAATGGAGCCTTCCTGGGTCCAGTGCTGAATTTCAGAAATACTGCTGTCCAGCATATTTCTCAGGGTCCCTCTGGTTTGGGAAATTGAGTTTGTGAAGGCATCTGGTCTCTCGGGGTGTCCCGTTCAATTCTGTTGTAGGTCTGCTTGGGATGAAGTAGAGGAAGAAGCACAGAGCCAGGCCTCGTAGTGTACACCTGCATTTGGGAGGATGAGCCAGGAGGATCGCCATGAGTTCAAGGCCAACCTGAGTAACATAGAGAGATTCTGTTTAGCAAGCAAAAGGGAAAAGCAGACAGGAAAGGAATGTGGGGAAACAGGAAAAAGTGGCAGGAGAATGTTGTACCATCTAATATATCTAATATTATATAGATTTGTGTCTGCCTCAGAATGAATGTGCATCATGGGGGCTGGGGATGTAGCTCAGTGGCACAGTGACTTCCTGGCAAGTGCAAGGTCCTGAGTTTGCTTTCCAGTGTCAAAAAAAATAAAGAATAAATTGGTATCTCACTGCTGAAAGCCAAGTAGACTGGCAAGTTGTTGCCTGGTTGTGAGAAGGAAATGCCCCCATCTGGGCATGCAGATGAGAAATTAGTGTTAATACAATTTTTGAAAATATTTCTTTGAGAAATTAGGACCAGACCTGGGCCTTAAAAATTAACCCCTGAATACTGCTTGGGGTGTGAGAGAAGAAAGAGAGAGGGAAAGGATCTTTGGCTGCGTGTGAAGACGGCTTTTTATTGTGGGGGCTGATTCTCCTAGAACAGCTGCCCCAGGTGTCTTTCCACAACAGTGTGCTCTGCCTGCCTGGTGTCCCATCTCTTCAGGCCAGCCAGCCACATGTCGCTCACACCTAAACTGCAGGGTTCACACTGCCCTCCCCAGGCCTGGGTGTACCAGGCATTGCCTGTGCTCCGGACACACTACAGTCTGGAGAGAAGATGCTAAGGAACAAGATGCTTTACCTACCGAACCTCAGTTTCTACAGCTGTCAGATGTGCGTTGCTGTGCCAGGGTCACTGCATGGAAGGGGAATGGGAGGCTCTTTTGTTTCTTTCTTTGTGAAGTTGGAACCAACAGCCTTTACTCTGAACTACACCCCCAACCCTATTTTTTACTTTTTATTTTTATTTTGAGCCAGGATCTTGGCTAAGTTGTTGGGCTGGAAGTTGGGATGCTCCTGGCTGGGCCTCCCAGGGTGCTGAGATTAAGGTGTTTTCACTTTGTGATGTGACTGTCTAATTCTGCTGCCAGTAGCAAAGCTGGTGGCCTACATCCTCCACCTGTGGAGGCCCTTAGTGGACGCCCTCTATATTTGTCCTCCTCTGTCTCCTCCACTGTAGGCCATGGTGGGGTAGGCAGGGCCTGTGGCTCCTCCTGCCCATAGCGAGGGTCTTGATCAAAGAGCAGGTGCCTGAGTTTACCATGTATGGTGCATCCCGCAGCAGTCTCTCCCTGCCTTTGGGGCAGTGGACACTGTTTTACCATTAGAGGCTGTGTGAGAATACAGTGCTCAGTTTTTCTGGGTAGAAAGTCCCCTCCCTTTTTGCCAAAAGCAACACTGAAAAGCATAAGTAAAACAGGTGAAAGCAGGTCGTGTCACAGGCTCAGATTTTTCTCTGTTTGCCGCCACATTGTCAGCCTCCCTCATGGATAATGAGTGCCATATGGTTATCCACAGTGGCAGAGGGGTTTTTGGAGGATCAGGTGCCTTAGCTTTGAGGCATCCTTGAAAGGAAGATTTGGGAACTGTCTGAACCTGAGCAACTTGAGGGATGCCCTGGGCCCCAGAGCCTTCACATCTTTCTGCCCCACATTTTCTGTGCCCCATAGCATTTGATTCTGGTTTTTAAATAACACAGGCAATTGCCAGTCAATGCAGAAAATTTGAAAAATGTTAAAAAATAATTGCAAAAGCAAATAAAAATCACCCTTTAAAAAATGTTGTGTTGGGTTGGGGAGATAGCTTGGAGGTCTGAGCCCCTGCCTGGCATGTGCAAGGACCCAGGTTTGATCTCTGGTATCACATGCCATGTGGAGCCCAGAACCCCAGCTCACCATGCTGGCCCCTGAAACTGGGCAAGGTGGTGCATGCCTGTGATCGCAGTGCTGGGGAGGCTAAGACAGGAGCTTCACTACGAGTCCAAGCTGTGTAGTGAGACCATGTACCAAAAATATACATATACAAAAAATTAAAAATATATGTATTGTATACAGGGACTGAATCCATGTACTTTGCCCAGAGCCACGTTGCTAGTCCTTTCTCTTTTCTAACTTTTTTTCCCCTAGGGACAAAGCCTCACCGCATTGTCTAGGCTGGTCTGCATTTGTGATCCTCCTGTCTCAGTCTCCCAGAGTGGAAGAGTTATAGGACTGTGTTTCCATGCCTGGTAGAAATAGTTAATATTTTTCCTTTTAGACACATTGCTAAAATATAATGACATGGGAGTTGAGTTGGCATTTTTAGCTGCTCCTCCTACTCTAGTCTCTTCCTAGGAAAGGTTTTTTTTTTTTTTAGAATGTGAGGATTTCACTTAGGATGGAGGTTTTTCCTCTTACAGAAAGCAGAGTGTGCATTTGGTAAAGCCTGTGACACAATGACTTATATGATAGAAAAAGTCATTGAGATCCCATCTCATCCTGACTTGAACAATCTCGAAAATCTTGCAATCAAGGTGGCTTTTGGATTGCACGCTTATTAGAGTCTCAGCTAAGAAGCAGAGCAACACTTCCTAGGGTTATGCAGTATGGGAAGAGCTGGGGAGCTTGGGGAGTGGCACGCGTGTTCAGGAGAAGGCATTGCACAGTTGTTACAGGGCCCTGTAATTGCATGTAGAGTGGTTAATAAATAACTGTGGGCTGCAGGGAGAAGCCACAGCAGGGTCCTCCCAGGTAATATTGTGTCTGAGGACTTAGGGTTAAACTGGGCATGAGCTCACTCAATGTCTAATTCCTCTTCCCACCCTGCAGGAGATTAAGGAGAGAAAATAAATGCTCAAGCAGAAACTTGACTGTTGCAGCTGTGGTGAAGGGCTGGCATCTTTTACTTCCCACTAAATCTTATTTCACAATGATCCAGAGCTGTCTCAAAAAATCAACAAGTTTTCTAGAAGAACTACAACATATAAACTTGAAACAGGTCAGACAAAAGCACATTGATTTCCTAAGTGAATGCTCTTGGATTTTTTTTTAATTTGAAAGGAGTGTGAAGAAATGCAGCAACTGTAAGAGGTAACCGTTGCTGCTGACTCTTTGGTGCCTATTTCGTCTCCTTTTCTTTGTCTCTCTTTGCTTTTGCCTTTTCTTGCCGGGTTTGCGGGTGTTATTAGTTGCCTATAGTTGGCCATTTAGGAATCTGACCTCCTTGTTATAAATAACTTCAGTGATGCCATTTTAGTTGGGTCTCTGCATAAAGCCTGGTTGAGTACTCAGGGAGAGATTCAGGGTGTGGTCTGCCCATGTACCCATGCATGTGTCACCTCCCTGGTGTTCACATGTGGGAGTAGGTAACCACAGGTGCCTGTCCCGCCCTGCTGCACTTCCCAATCCTCACACTTCCTCGTGTGAGGATGAGGCTAATAGTCCCATATCCCAGTTGTACTCCTGTTCTATGATGTAACAGTAAAGCTAGGTTTCACTTTCTTAATGCATATTTCAATTCCTTCTCCAGTGGCTTCTTAGTGCCTTGCCTTCCTGCCTCCCGCCCACACTTTCTGTTTTGCAGGAACATTTTGTTACATGTCCCAGATGTTTGACTATAGTTGCGTTGGGTGATGTGAATTTCACAGCTGTAAATTGTGTGTTCAAAGAAAATGATGACACTCTCCAACACGAGACAAATCCGAAGCAGGTGTTTAGGAACTGTCTGGAGGGTTTTAGATTTGACACATGCCTACTACTTTTTTATTTGTTTATTTATTTATAGCAGTGCTGGGGATTGAACCCAGGGCCTTCACCCTGAGCTACATCTTCAGCCCATTTTTATTTTATTTTTTTAATTTTGAGAGAATGTTGCGTTATGTCCAGGGTGGGCTTCAACTTAGGGTCTCCCGATTCAGCCTACCAGAGTCCGGGGATTGCAGGTGTGTGCCACCCCACGCTGGATCACACACACCTACCTCTTACTGCAGTAAACATGCCTCTAGGGCCCTGCACATGTGGTGAACTGTTGCCTTAGCTGGGGAGCGTATCTGTGTCACAGTCCCCCTTGATCTCTGACTTTTGACAGTATGGGTTCATGGTGGCAGTTCTTGTTCTTTGTATCTGTTCTCTTGTTTCACATCTGGCTTCTTTCACTCTCCTTGATGACTGCAGGATTAATCCACATGGTGTGTAGTGATAGGTGCTCATTTTTCTTGCTATATAATATTCTTTTGTGTGACTGTACTGCAGTTGAGCAGTTCATCTTATTGCTGATGGACATTGGGCAGTTGCAAATCTGGGATTACAAAGTGCTGCTGTGAATACCCTGGTACGTGTCTCTTGGC
>NW_004524607.1:3096289-3116972 GCF_000260255.1 Octodon degus
TTATACCCTGTCATTTTCTTCTTGATTTACTCTATGAAATCGAAGGCCCAAGTTGTCCTAGAAGGAAGGAGCTGGTTAACGTGTTGGTCTTACAGGCAACCTCCTTGGGCTTACTAGTTTAATGAAAACCACATCTTCGGGGTAAAAAAAAAAAAAAATTGGATTTTGGCCATGTATGTGCTGGAGCTGAGATTGCAAGAGGTTCCGAGTCTGGATCGTGCTGCTGTGTGATCTTTGGGTGGAATTAAATAAGAGGCATTAAAAAAATTTATAGCTGCCCCTTACCAGCTTTATGTCTGATTTCTTTTCCTTTCTCGATGCTTTGGCTGACATGGGTTTGAAGTTCTGCCATAGTCACTTATCAGCCTGTGGCGGCAAATGCAGTCCGTACCAGAGTCAAGATGAAAGGCTGATGGTTTTTTTTTTTTTTTTTTTTTTGTGCTACATTAAAATACCCTACCTTTTAGAAGAATTGCCCGGGTTACCTCTGCCTCCTGTGCCCGCCTGCCCTTTTCTTTCTCTCTCTGCATGTGTAGTGGAAGCTAAGTTCTTGAATTTGCATTCTTTGCTCCTTCAGTATTTGGATGCCCACTTAAAAGCTATTGGTTCTCCCCTAGTGCATCTAAACTGACAACTCAGTGACTCCAGAGGGGGCCAAGTGTTTGCTGGTGCATTTCCAGTTTGATGGACATTTCAGCAAACTAAGAATCACTTTGTACTTATCTCATATACATGGGTTAAATATTAATCTCCACAGCAATGGTAATCTCCTGAGGGTATTGAACAGATAAAAAATTGATGCGAAGGGCGAAGAAGTCTGTAGTATAGTAGTTCTTGTCCATTTTCCCTACCCTTCATCTGTTTATTTTCCTTCTGATTGCTTTGATGTCCTTTAACATTTTATCTGTCATTAAAGCACGCTTACCTTCGGTTAACAAATAATGATATTGTTTTCACATATGATAAGCTGGCAACGGTTAACAAGGGCATTACAAACATCAGAAACCAGCCCTGGTCCAGTGCTGGCCCCGGAGGTCCCTCTCGGCCATTAGTTACCTTTCCTCTACATGGGGTTCTGCACTTTCATTTCTTGTATCTTCTTTATTGAGGCCCCATTGCCAGAGCCCATGTAGATGCCCCACTGTCCTTTCCTTTAGGGACTGATAATGAGAAAAGTGGTTGTTTTTGGTGCTGCTACCCCTGGAAATAGCATCAGTGGCCAACCTGTCCTTCATTGTCTCAGAGTCTGGGAGTCCCACCCCTTCCATGTCCACAGTGACTTCATGCTTCCAATACATGTCTGTTGCATACTGGGGCCAAGTGATACCACACAGAATGAGGGCCAGCCTGTCCTAAAGGAGCTGTGTTTATTGGTGGAGACGTGCGTGGAACAGCCGACCACCCATCTATGAGGGAGCCTGGCACGGGCCTTGAGTGAGGATCAGCAGAGCTTTGATCCTTCCTCCTCCTTTCCTCTCCTTCAGAGCTTTGATCCAGGAAAAGTAATTAGGAGTTGGTCTTGGATGTAGTGGGTCTCAAGAGAGGTTTGTGACTAGAGATGTTCTGAAAGGCTTTGGAGATGCGTGCTTCTGAAAGGCGTTTAAGGGGGACAGCGTATCAGCACCATCACTTAAACATTATTTTATTTTTGGTACTCCAGAAAGTTTGCTTTTGAACTCTTGAGGTCAAAGTCACATAAGGATGAGGTGCTAGATTCTGGAAGCAGCTGTGTCGTGGTGTTTTGGGGGTTTCCTCTGTACAGGCTTTAGGGGTGTGGAAGTCCTCTAGAGATGATTGCTGAGCTCTTTCTTTCCCAAACAAATTGAATAAAATGAGCACAAATAGTAAGTTTCATATATATTAAAGGTGGGAAAACAAGCCCAGGCCAAGTAAAAGTAGGCGAAAGGGAGAAACAATAATAATAAAAGAAAATCCACTCTACAGTGTAGAGTGGGCTGTTGTTAAGAGTCAGGATAGCTAGTGCTTAGTGGTGAGAGTCACTTTTTCGTATTTCCTACCACACTAGTGTCCCATCCAGTTCATCATGTCAAAAACCTGCTCAAGTTCTTGCAAGAAGTCCACATGTGGGCTTTTGGAATGGTTCTGTGCCTGTGTCCAGGATTTCCTCATAAATCCCAGATAGTTTTGGCCATGCACCATCTTCCTCCCTCAGTTCAAATCTTTGTAAGACTCAGTTGTACATTTCAACTGACTTTTTAAGAATATTAATGTGCTCATTTGACAAAACCAGGTTTTTGTGAGGTCCTTTCTGTAGTCAGCCTAGTGGGGCCTCCACACAAGACTTGCATCTCTTGTAGCTGGGCTTCAGTGAGGCTAGGACTGGACAACAGCACTGTGTGCTGATTGGGTGTGTGGTAAGCCATGTGCCCCATCTTGTCCGGTACCCAGTCAATGAAATTGAGCTAATCCCTTATTTTGCTTCTCTCTGTTTTCAAGTGTCCATGTGGAAAATGGGCCCTGTATTTAGCTTTCAGGAATACGTGTTTTGGGGAAAGATATTTTAAAAAGTAGTTAAATAAAAATCTTCCCAACCTCTGGGAGGAACCATAGTACCTCTAGAGAGGAAGATGGCCAAACAGTGCTCAATGGCTAATGGGTAGTATTTTACCCAAACTTTTGATGTTTTCTGTGCTTTCTATAGGATGGGTAATCCAAAGTTGCAAATTTCCAATATTCTTGGGTAACTTGGCAGGGAAAACATGTATTGAATAATGATTTAAAAGTCTCTCCCCTTCATTGTAGTTTTAGTATTGCTTTGTCTTGCAACCAGAAGCCAGTTCCCTGAATGAAAGATTTCATTACATGAAAGCAAAACTTCTCTTTTGATTTATTAAATGGATTAAAACACAGTAGTATCCAATAATGTTTATTTAAACACTAGCTTTTGAAACTAATTTATATAAGGTAAGGGTAGGCATTTTTAGTGATTGTTTTTCTACATATGCCAGTTAAATGAGAACTTATAGTTTGACACACACTGTTTTTTTTGGAACAGTAAGTTTCTTGTCTGTTTGGCTAGGCCCTTGACAAAGGCTAAAAGAAAAATTACAGCAATCTGGAAATTAAGAATTTGAAGTTCTTCAAATTTAAGTGATCAGAACAGACTATAAAGCCAAAGATCCCTTGCATAGAGTAGAAAACAGACCCAAGCTTCAACACAGGAGGAGCCATCTGATTGGCCAGAGAAGGAGCCTTGGGTGCATGATGGGAAACTTAAAAGAACAGAAGGAGCTACACAGGGGTCATGGCATTTCCTGTTTTCCCAAGGGCTCTGATGTGTAAAGAAGAAGGATGTTTACGGATGGAGGAGGTGTTGGGTCCAGCAATAATGAGTGTAGAGAGAGATGACTTAGTTGTTAGAGAGAAGGCAAATAAGAGAGGTAGCTGCAAGCAGAGGCAGTGGAGATGGGGACGGTGTTTTCTGACAGCATTTGGAGGAGAGTGACAGGTGTGAAGGAAGAGCATTCTGATCTATGCAGAGGAAGGGCACCATGAAAGGGAAGACAGGTACATAACGAAACATGTCTTGTCTTCATTCTGAGTGATTGGTGAGGCCCCAGATGAAGAAGACAATGTCCAGAACATAATAGAAAGAGGTCGAGTTGGCAAAGAATCAGTATTTGGGTGGTAGATCCAGAATACTTGAAGATGGTCATGACTTGACAGGAAAACACAAGTTTGTGGTGCTGAGTTAAAGGTTAGCTTGAACATGTGAGAATGCAGTTCCTGATCCTTCTGGACGCTGCTTTCTATGACTCCAGATCCCATAATACCCAGGAAGTGAACCAAGATGAGTTTTCCTGAGGCAGGAGGGCTTTGGTTGAGCTTTAGAGCCCTCAAGAGGCAGCTTCTCCAACCACGAAAGACCAGAGTTGTAATTGGTGATATTTTGCAGGATGAAATGAGAGATACTTGGATTTTGGAGGAAAGGGCTGTTGTATTGCTAGCTGGACTGCAGCAGGATTTTTCTTGGTGGGGGAAGGCATGTCTGCATATCACAGGGTGAACTACAGGGCCCAATAGAATTAATAAAATTGTTAGGCACAATAAAATAGCATGGATTATGTGTTGTAGTTGCTCTCTTTGCCAGCTCTGCTGGAGGATATTAGTAGAACTGGACCAGACAATGAGATTAGGATGGAAGAATTCTTATTTGAATCACTTGGCAGCAAGGAATGTGATGTAAAATCCATTATTATTCCTCTAAACCTAAAGCTTTTCTGCCAAGCAATGTAAATTCCCATTTGTGTCAACAAGATGTAAATTAAAGAATAAAGAAAAGTAAAATAATAATAATGATACAGATGTTTTTAACTTAAACCAAAGATGTAATATTGTGGAGTGTTATAGTGATTACTGATACTATGTTATCCTCTTGAATGTGCCCCTGGGGTGTGGGCTGAGGTTGAGATTGGGCAGCTTCATTGAAAATTTGAATTTGAGACTTTCCCAGATTGGTCTTGTCCAGATTGCCCCTAAAAGTCACCTTGGTCTGTACCCCCACCCCCAGTACCTGAAGAGGAAGGTTCTGTTCCTGTCTCTGGCCTTCTCCCTGTGTGTACCCTGCTCACACATAAGTGGGAATCCTTCTCTGGTAGCTGTATGTCTAGATAAATCAATCATGAGAGGCCTCAGGAGCAGCCATTCTGGTTGTTTTCATTGTAGAAAATCACGTTTTGTTTGGGACTTCCTCACTCCCACTTATATGAGCTGAGCATGGAGAAGGACTGACTTGGGCCAGTTTTCACTGTCTGCATTGACGCAGGATACCTGAAACTCGGTGGATCCACTTGTTCACACAAAGTACAGAAACATGCCCTCTGATCCTGACTGCCTTTGATTCTGTATCTGATCAATTGATCCCTAATTTGGTGGAAACAGGAAATCTCAAAACTCTATTCTTGGCTGTATCTCCCTGATCTCGTTTTACAAAAGTATATGCCAGGCCACCTCATTCAGTGGTCAGCTTTGCAATGATAGGAAATTGATCCCATCCCTGACTTACCAGCTTTGTTACTCTGGAGGAGCAAATTTCTCTAAGCTTTTGCTTTTTTTTCTAGAAGGGGCTATTTTTGCATACTTTACAACTACCAAGTTACTTAACTTGGAAACATTAATATGAAATATTTTGGAAATGGTAGTTGCTTTATTTTTGTGTGTATCTTTTCAGTTATGTTTCATAGTTTTAACTGTGAAGTGGGTGTTCTTAACATGACCTGAGCTAGGCATATCAGAGGAAAGTACACTGTTTTGTAAAACTCTAGCATTGTAGTTTGGATCTTACATGTTCCTGAAAGGCCTGTGTGTTAAAGGTTTTGTTCTCCGGGGTGGTGGTACTGGGAGGTGATGGGCCCTTTAAGACGCAGAGCCTCATGGGAGGTCTTTAGGTCATTAGAGGCAGAGGAAGCAGGAGAGAGGAGGCTCTAGGGCCATCCTTTCTTTCTTCCTTTTGCTTCCTGGCCATCTGCTAGGTACAGTAAAACCTTGATTTGTGAGCATAAGTCATTCTGGAAACATGCATGTAAACCTAAGCACCTATGTATCAAAGTGAATTTCTTCCTAAGAAATTCTTTCTTTCTTTCTTTCTGTAGTCCAGAAATGTTCATCTGAAAATGATTACTGTAATTTAATATAACATACAATATAAAGAAAAGTAAACAGATTATCCCATAATCACCTTTGAAAACCTTTCTAGCTGGTGTCAGGGAGCCAAGAGAGAGGAGGATTAGGCTGGGATATAGCTCAGTAGAATAAGTGCCTGCCTGGCAAGTGCAGGGTCCTGGGTTCAATCCCTGTTACAGAGAGAGAGAGAGAGAGAGAGAGAGAGAGAGAGAGAGAGAGAGAGAAAGAGAGAGAGAGAGAGGTGGCTTAATGCAGTCTTTTTATTTTGGGTCAACTTCAAAAGGAACTTATCCACTAGCACCTGCTTTTGCCTCCTTTTGAGGATTTCTTGGAAATGTGACATTGCATTGTCACAGATTCTTTGTTCCCACTGTTGCAGCCTTACTGTTTTTTTTTTTCCTATAACATTTTGCACTGTTTTCTACATTGTACACATTTGAAGAGGAGGATTTTTCCATTTTCTCCATCACCACTTCTGCAGAGATGAATCACTTCATGGCGTCTTGGTGCTGGGAGCTGATCACCCCACAATATTACACAGGAAGCAAGAGTGGAGGGAGAGGAATGAACTATTGGCTCAGCTGTGGTCATGTGACATTTAGTGTCATGTGCTACTTGTACTGTAAGACATCGCTTATTTATCAAGTTAAAACTTACTAGAGGTATTTATTACTTGCAAAATGCTTCCAAGCATCTCGCAATCCAAGATTTTACTACAGTTTTATTCCACTGCATGGTCCAACAGGTTGCAAAGCAATTGTCCTCCTAGTCATGGAAGGGAGCCTCTAAGACCGAGAGCCAAAAGGTGCCTTTTCTTTTTGTAGTTGATTGTCTCAGGTGTTTTATTATAGTGATGGAAGGCCTATCAATACAGTGGGCCAGTAAGTAATTTTCTACTTGCGCAGGCCACTTCCACTGTGACAGCACTCATCTTGAACTGCTGTTGCAGCTCAAAAGCAGCTGTCAATGCACAAATGAATGAGCTTACTATATCCTAGTAAAACTGTAATATGGAAAATGACATTTGAATTTAATGTAATTTTATGTCTCAAAACATTTTGATTGGTTTCACCCATTAAAAATAGCCAATCTTAGCTCTTAGGTCATGCAAAAACCCTGGCTAATAACTATCCTAGAATAATTTGCTGGATCATTTATAATAAATGTTTCTTATAGAGAAACACAGAAGACACTGCTTGGGGAAATTCAGATGTCTCAAGTGCTGTAGAAAACCAAGCAGAGAAGGTGGTGGTACCATCAAGAAAAATTTGAAGAACTAGGCGTGCTTCTGTGATTAATTTTGATTTTTTGCTTCACCCAAGGTTCATCAGAGAGGTAGTGAAAGAGATGGCTATAGCGGGATCTCAGGTCGTGGACTTAATTCTTTCCACAATTCTGGTTGCAAAGGGAATTCATGAGAACTGAATCAAAAGGTCAGCATGGAACTTAACCACTGACTTTGATTTGGTTCTCGTCTAATTTAGTTTGCAGCCAGAATCATGGAAAGAGTTAAGTTTGTGAGCGGAGACACGACTGCACCTATAGTGTCAGATTGTTAAGTGGGGTCTTTCCTGTGTTCATGAACCAGGGTCCTTCTTGATTCTTGGCAGAGGCATTACTTACTGGTTTGTTCCCTTAGAGGAGCATCGAGGAGAAGTTGGATGTAGTAGATTTGCACTGTCGCACTTAAGCAAGTCACAGTGGCCTAGATGAATTCTGCAGCTTGCCTAAGGTTGATCCTTTTTAGGATCAGAGCTAGGCCTTGGAATATAGTGTCTCCACCCCCTAACCAGGACACTTCTATATTTCTATGTTGTTTTGCATTAGGCACTGTCTAGCATTCATAAATGCCACAGTTTATAAAGACTCCTTTCATCTACTATTACATTTAATCCTCAGGAAACCTATGAAATAAGAGGGGCAAATTTTACCATTTACCTTATATAGAGGAGGCAGCTGATGGTCTGTTACACGGTAATGTATCCTGGGTTGCACACCAATTAAGTGCTAGAGGCAAATGTCTAAACTAGATTTTTTAAAAACTCCTTTTGTTATACCATGCTGCCTTATTATACTTGGTGGCCATTGATGTCATTAATTCTCAAACATTTAAAAATACACTGAGGGGGCTGGAGAGATGGCTCAGTGGTCTAGAGCACCTACTTAGAGCAAGCTTAGCAAAGCATCGGGGACCTCGGTTCAGTCCCCCAGCACCACATGCCAGCCAGCCCCGCCCCCTGGTGGGCTGAGCTGGCCACACACACACACCACTCTCTCTCTCTCTCTCTCTCTCTCTCTCTCTCTCTCTCTCAAATAAATAAAAATTAAAAAAAAAACACACTGGAAAAGAAATAACATCCTGCCATGGTTTCAGCTCTTGGCAGTTACTTTCAAGTGGAGTTTCGTGTTAGGAGAATTTTTGCTTTCAAAATAGTGCATGCGCCTGCTGTAAAAGGGTGAATGAAATGATTTTACTTTTGGTAAGTGGCCTGTGAGTTAATTATTTATTTATTTTGGTCCTGTTTTTGTTTTTGTTTTTGTTTTGGCTCCGTCTCCCTTGGTTCAATGAAGCACTGCTGGGTTGTTATGGCCTGTGCCATCATGAAAAGAAATCAAAAAGATGCTTGTTAGCTTTGACATTGCACGGATGGAATGGTGTTTGGCACTTTTAGGAGGAGTTTCAGTTTCTCATAGCACATTTTAAGAAGTAGTCTGGTTTTGTTTCTGATCTTGAAAAAGAGAAACTTTCTTAACCTTCCTGTAATGTGATTATCGCCTTTGTTGGAGAGGGTGCCGGTCCCTGTCAAATGACCTGGGCTTTCTTGATTCATTCCACATTCCTTTCCTACTTGAGGGAGGGCAGTATGCTCTTGGCAGCTTGAAGGCTCCTTCACTTGTTGGTAAGTAACTCCAGCGGAACCGCCTCCAAGTGCAAGCCCCTTTCACTGTGCTACCTGTGTCTGAGTGTTGGAGTGTTTGTGCAGCTAAGCACGAATCAAGTACTCAGGCTGCTTTTGGAAGCTACGCCTTCCGCAGTCCTTCAGATCAAGACAGGGTTAAATATTCCTTTGCAAAGTGGCTCTTTAGAATCTGGAGCCACTATTAAAAGATAACAGGTTGTGGTGGGAAAGGGGTGGAGAGAAACAGAGTAACAAGAAATAACTCAGGGGAAGTGTCCTTCACCTGCCCAAGACCCACACTTGGCAAGTACAACAGTAGTGGTAGAATAACAAATTCACAGAAGTTTCTGAACTGCTTTGCATTACTCTCCACTGAAGTTCACAATTCAGTTTATTGAGGTGAAAGCCCAAAGTCTTCTTTCCTGATTGTCTTTGTAGGAATAGGTAGAAGAGTTGGAGTAATGAGAATAATCTTGTGGATACTCATAGAACGGTGGCAAGCACATCAGTCTTCTACAGGTTTTGGATTTTCTTTGCAGAAGACAATTTATGGGGGCACGGGGATGACTTGTCAGTTGCCCTCCCTGAGAACGCCATGCCGAGCAGATCACTCACCTGAAGGATGTCTTAGTTTGTTTCTGTATCAGGTTTCCTAAGACTGGAATATTATTTTTCTTTTCAATAAATGTTCATTTAGCTCACAAAGGCCAAGAGCAGGCACTGGCATCAGCTCAGCGTCTGCTGAGGACTTTTTTGCTGTGTTATAACCTACTGGAGGGCATCCATGGCAATCAAGAACAAGCTTTCAGACAGCTCACGTTTTAGAGCAAAGCTACTCTAATAAAAACCTGCTCACCCATCCCTCCAAGAGAAGGTTGTTGTGTTCATGAGGGCAGAAGCATCGCGATCCCATTGCCTGCTGAAGTCCCTCCTCTCAACATTACTGTGCTGGGAACCAAGTTTCTACCATGCAGACTTGTGGTAGACACACAGACACCATATAGCAAATGACGTTGAACATTTTGCTTAACCTTCGTTAAGCCTCAGGACTTTTACCTGAATAAGTTGGGTCCTGCGAGGACTGAGGAGGATTCATACATTGGGAACTCTTACAGCACCTGCCTGGCATGAAGTCAGTGCTTAACAAATGTGAGCAAGGAAGGGTTTCTAAGGCATTTTTTTCCCTTTTATAGCTCTCAGGGGTGGCATGGTGACAGTGGAGTTTACATGTTTGTGAGGAGAAACGTTAGAGCATTATTTATGGTACTGGCTTGAAAGGCATTTGTGTATACGTATGAAATAATTTAAATGATTATTTAGTGTGCGTGCATGTGTGTGTGTGTGTGTGTGTGTGTGTGTGTGTGTGTGTGTGTTTTGCTGGAGACTGAATTCAGAGCCATTGCAGTGAACTACATCTTCAGCACTTTGTAAAATGTTTTTGAGACAGAGTCTTCCTGTGTGACAAAACACTCAGGCTGAGTTTGAACTTTCAGGCCTCTTACCCCAGACTCCCAGAGTGCTGGGATTACAGTTGGACACCACCATGCTTGTGTGATAATTTTAAATAAGTTACTATATTAAATTCTCCATACAGCCTTACACCAATGTTGGATATTATTAGTATGTGTAAAACTAGAGTACTGTTTTTTAACTCTAGATCTAAGTGGTATAATAAACAGTTTAAAGCAAGACTTCAGTGTATAAAATTATGAGAGAAGTATTCAATTTGTGTACACTTAGTTTGGACTTTGATAGAGAATTATAACAAAGGTATAATAACATTTAAAATTCAATTAAAGTGAGGTTAAATTAACTTTTTCCGTACTCAAGAAAGATTGGGAAGTACAAAAACGTAAGGAATGAAGTTTATAGGAATATTACCATGGTGTTTTTTGGAACATTTCCTTAATTTTTTTAACATTAGAATTTAGTTTAGAAATTTTGGTCTCGTTCTCCAACAATTTGAGCACTTCAAAATGCTGAGAGGCTTAATAGCTTCATGGTGGATGGGTGGGTGATAGGTCTAATCTTAGATCTGCTGTTTTCCACTTGTGATTTCTTTAATGGTTGTCTCAGGTTTTGTGCCTGTATAACTAGGATTATAGTCATCCTAACCCCATGGGATAGTCTCCCGAGGTGCTTACAACAGTGCCTAGCACTAAGTAAAGTTCTATGTTATGAATGTGTCTCTTATTTTCCTGTGCTCATTGAGATCCACAAAAACACTGTAAGTATTTCTAGTCATAATAGTCCTCTACAGTATGAGGTACTGGGCACTTTAATTTTTTTCCTTATTATCAATGACACAATGACACAATGACTTGAACAGAAGTCATTGTCTTTGCTGTTTTTCTTTAGTATGTATTCTACAAATCTAATTGCTTGACACACTTGTTCAGTTATGGAACTATTAGTACTTTTAACATAATGTGAAAGTCTCCCTTTCCCTATATCCTCCGCAAGACTCAGCATTATTTCTTTCATAATTTTATTGTAATGTTCCTAATTTTTCCCTGGTTGCAAGTATTCTATCTAATGTGTGTATTTTCCTTGAGGGCCAGGCTCGCAGATTATAACCGACCTCTAGTTGGTCCACATCCAGCCAGCTACCCATTCATCATTATTGTTACTATTGAAATAAATTTTATTTTGTATATTAAAGTTATACAATAAAATGTGGTGCAATCCATACAGATGGTAAAAGTGAAACAAATCCATATATCCTTCATCTCACATATTTAACCAATTCTGTGAGTCACTTTTTCCACTGCTGGGACAGAATAGCCCAGAGACCCACAATTTAAAGGAAGAGAAGTATGTTTTCATAGCTTGTGGAGGATTAAGTCTTTAGTTGCTTGGAGTCGAGGCAGAAATGGCATGGCAAGAGGACACGGTGGGGAAAGCTGCCCCGCTTGGGGCAGCCAAGAGCAGGGAGAAGGGAGGGCCTAGGTACACCCTCCAGATCTTGTAGTGACCACTGCCACCAGGACCCGGTCTTAACGGCACCTACTGTATCCAGTGGGTGAACCATTCCATCGCTGAGTACAGTGTCAGTGTGACCCAGCCCCCTTCTAAAGCTCCACTCCGAATGCATGTGACTTCGAAGGGCTAGTCTAGATCTAAACCATAACCCCAGTTGTTTTTTGTTTTTGTGGCAGGAGCAGCTGGAATCTACTAGTTCAGTATGTGGTTCTTATACAGTAGATCTCTAGATTTATTCATCCTGCATAATTGCCTGCTTGTATCTGCTACCCCCTTTTCATTTACTACAGGAGCTATAAGAATGGTTCTTAACATTTTAAAATGTGACATGTGAAAATTACATGATGTCCAAATTTCTGTATTCATAAAGTTTTATTGGAACACAGCCATGCTTTTTGGCATCTACCTTGTCTCTGGCTCCTCTCACCGCACACCGGCAGAGGTGATTGATTGTGAGATTTGCAGACGTATGCTTTAAGACTGTGACCAAAATTCAAGTCAAATGCATTTATATTTCTTGGCACTGAGAAGGGAGATCTGATAGCCAAGCATTTAAGTGTAGGCTTCAGTCCGATTGCCTGGACTCCAAATTCCACCCAGCCCCAGTGGCAGAACCTGGCTAAGTCACTTTCTTCTGGTCTGGGTAATGAAGATATTGACAGTGACTTCCTGTGAGATCCACTGAAGATTAGGACAGGTGAGGTAGGGCTGTGTGCTTTGTATGTGCATGTTGCTGCCATTGATAGGTATGTGCTTGATAGATTTTAGTTGGCAGGCTTTGGAAAATGATTGCTGAGAAGAATGAGGGTCTGAAATTATTTGTATTTTAGGATGATAGATGAATTTGATCTCCAGTTTATTCCCTTAATTGTTTTTATTGCTACTTATCTGAAATAAATTACATTCCCCTTGGCTTCAGGACATTAAGTTCTCCTGAGTGTTTCAGGAAAATTGCAACAAAGGTCTGCTTCCCAGCTGCAATGTGGGGGTTGCTGTTGTCACTCTCGCTGGCTTGGGACTGTCCTGTGCAGCTGGCCTGGGGCCTGACCCTAGCAGAGAAGAGCTGTGGCAGTGGCCAGGCTTGTTGCTGGCCCTTCTTCTGCCTTCAGAGGTAGCTCTGAACCATCACGTCTACTGCATGAAAGTCTTCTAACGTTGTATACCTTATGACTAAGTAGGAGCTGGTTGCCTAGGGGAAAATGTAAAGAATTGAAAAGTAGTCTTTGAATTTGGAATTCTCAAATGCACACTTCATAGCCTGGGTCACAGTGGACAGTAGCTAGAGGGGGGTCTCTGTGGCAGAAACTTGAGCCGGGCAGCACCTGGCCCTTTTCCAGCAGCTGATCAGCAGAGGCAAGTCCTGCTTGCTGTCCCTCAGGGAGCCACGGGGACCTCCAACTCATTTGGGTACAATAATGGTATTTAAATGTACTCCCCAGGAGGGTCTGATTTCTGCAATGGAGTCAGCATGGTCTGTAAAATTTTATTAAAAATATAATAACACCATATGCTCCGGCTTCTCATTAAGTGGTCATCTAAAGACAGAAACATGCAACATAAACACACCAGCTGAAACCAGTTAAGTGTATGTTCTTTTCTGCAATTTAAAAAAAAAAAGATGGAAATGTTCAGAAATGGGAGGAGGAAAGGTATGAACTTGGGAACCATCATTTGAACAAGCTGCAGGTAGGAGCTGCCACCTAGAGAGGCTTCTGGCCTTCCAGAAAAGCCAGACTCTAAGTCCTGCCGACACTCAGGGACCAAGCTGGAACTCCAGAGTGAGTGGGTCTTGCCTATCTTACAGTGTGGCCAGCGGGGAGGCAACAACTAGGACTCCTTGGCGTTGGGAACAAGCTTTTCATTGTTTCCATCAAAGGTAGGCTGTGGATCTCATTATGGAATCTTAAATGCTCCGTCTCTGTGTGCCAAGTCAGGAGAGACCCTGCAGTTCTTTAGACGGTTCTAAACTAGGCGGGCCTGGTGGCACATGCCTGGAAGCGAAGACAGGAGGAGGGGAAGACCAAGTCCAGCCTGGGCAATTTAACAACTAAGCTAGAATCTGTATCAAAATAAATGAATAAAAGGTCTGGGGATGTAGCTTAGTGTAAAGACCCTGGGTGTAGTCTCTAGAACTTCAAACAAAACAACACAACCCCTCCCAAACCCCATTAAAACAAAGTAAAACATAACAAAACCAATCCCAAAAGGGACCTAAATTGAGTTCTCAAAGAATTCTCTGCACCTGAGTGTTCAGAACACTGTTTATCACCAGTAGGCAGAAATATGCTCTTAAGAAGAATGGATAGTTTTTGACCCTATGGGAATTTCTGACATACTGTATAAGCAGTAAGTAGCAACTACTAGAAGACTAATAGGAGTTTTGGCAGTGTAGAATTCTTCATCCAAGCAAAGCCTCCTGGAAAATAAGGAAGAGCTCCCATTTCCTTCTCAAGAGGAGTGCCTGGGGCACTGTTGGCATTTCCTTTTCCAAGGCCCCAAGGATAGGCTGAACTTGCTGATTTGTCCTGCCCATTGAGTAATTGAATTTCATTGGTACCCTTGGGTTTACACTAGGACTTACTGGGTAAATACTGGGTGTATTTGCTAGAGTGTCCCTGCAGGTCCTGGAGATCTTGTCACCACCTTCAGAGTCATCCTCCCAAGGTCAGGGTGTTGTGTAGGTCTCTAAGCCTGGGTCAGGAGCCTGAGGCACACCTGAGGAGGCCTTGGGCAAGCTAGATGTGTCATCTGCTCCTTTTGTCTTCATCTTTGCTAAGAGGCAGGAACTGCACGCTTGCCATCAACCCTCTGTGCTGAGCTGGAGTAACAGCCTTTCTAGAGCTTGCTTTTGAGTTTATCTGCATTCTCATCTTGCTCCCCCTTCCTGTTCCCTTCCATCACGGGGACCTCTTTTGAAGAGGTGAAATTAAGTAGTCTGGGTGTGAGGTGGGAATGTAGCCTTGGGTTGAGCTGGAACCAGTATGGGGAGCCAGTGATTCTAAGAAGGAACAGTGAGGTCTTGGTCAGTCTAAACTAGGTTTTACTCCTTGGCAAACAGAGCCTTAGAACTGCTGAAACAATGAGTGGGTCATTCCTGAGTCTCTGAAGGAGGGTGGTTTCCACTTCTTCTTTTTACCCTGGAGCACTCATCCTGGTCAGGAAAGTGAAAGAAGTAGTAGGGTCTCCTGGAGGGATGATGGTCAATTGTGTTTTCTCCTCAGCTTCCACCCTTGGGCAGCCATCTTAAGTTGCAGGCCCAGCCACAGGGTTTAAAGGTTGCAGACAAAGCTGGCCTTCCCTCTCAATCCATCTGGGCCCCTCCCTCTGCCATCCATCACTGTCAATGGGAGACGTATGTGTGGCTGTGCAAGGGCAGAGTCTGATCCCAAGGGGACTGGCTGTGCTCATAGGGAAGGTATCGTTTGCTCAGTCTCTCTGGAAGCCAAACTCCACGCATTCCAGGCACAGAACCCCTCCCCCAATGACTGCAGGCCAGGTGGAGAGGAGCAATTTTGCCCTGAAAGGCCACAGTCACTTTATCCCTCCTGCCTAGCATAATTCTGCCCTGCTTATACCTCAGCCTCTTCTCTGTTCGGTTTCTGATCTCCCTCTTGTCAAAGTCGTAGGGGGATTCAGAAGCAAGGGGGCACGGACTCCTCGGATTGCCTTGGTTTTTATTCAGAGAGCATCAAAATGTAAATAACGGAAGAAATAAAGGCAAGCGTGGAAAAATGCCTTTCCCACACAGTGAGGCAGTGACCGGGAGGAAAGCAGAAATCAGTGTCCTGAGCCTCAGGCATGATGGGAGGACTGAGCTGGAGCTCCTGAAGCCCAGGAAAACTCCAGCGCTACATGGAAGCCACCACTGAGCTTCCCAGTGTGGGAACTGGATTGGCCAGGCATGCCAAGTAAGGCCAGAGTATGTTCCCACACGTGGGAGAGAGGGGACAGCGCTGGCACTTTTGTGCCACGCTGGCCCAGGCACACCCTCAATTTGTCATTTGGGCCCTGCTCCCTGTGTCTGAGAAGTAAGATTAGGTAAACACAGTCTTGATGGGGGAGCATCTACGTTTTGAAAAGTTCCGTACATAAAGATGGAGTTTTTCCCCTTCCTTTTACTGGTGGTAGTTGTGGTGGTCCACATCCAGGTATTATTGCAAAAAACCTGCCCCAGCACCCGAGGACTCGTTGACAGGGCCCTGTGGGTTGAAGTTTTCTCCTTACCATTTACTGACCTGGGACACTGATGTGCTACCTGGAACCGGGGCCTCATACCTTGTTCCGGCACCATCTCTCAGGCCTACAAGGATCAAATGAGACAGTGATTTCCACGGTGGAGGTAAAAGACTGTTAAAGAAGGGCGAGGAGTTTGCTGGTGAAGGGTCAGCACTAGGTGTGTGCTTTAATTCATTTCAAGGTGACTTTATTTTATCATTTGATATCAGAATGAGGAAGCCCCACAAACTCTCGGACCTTAAGCATGGAAGTACTATTTTCTTGTTAAAATCCCATTCACCCAGCAAGCCAAGTATCCACTCTTTTCCTTCCTCTCCCTTTCACGTTTTGTTTCCTCCTCTCCAACCCCCTCCCGCCCTCCTTTTTTGGCTCAGTGCAATCTGAGTACCACTTTTCTGGGAAAGCCTGATATTCTGACTTCAGTTTTGTAATTTAATGATGGAGAATTTCCTTAGTAAACCAAATTTAGAGTCCTAGAATGCTTATCTTATATCCAGACCTTGAACATAAAAGGCATTTTCTACCCGCAATTGTTCATTTAATGAGCAATTGCAGAGTGCAGGCCGGTTGAGGGATTGAGCTATATGCACTATTATTGCAAGAAGTATTCCGAAATACCAGAAATAGGACGTAAGCTCTGATCAGGGAGACTACGAGCACAATTACCTTCTTTTCAAATCCTTCTGTGACACTGCGGGAGGAAAAAGGACTTTGAAACTTGAAAGGAAAGAGCTTGCTTTCAACCTCAAAAGCTAGGAGGAAGGGCTCTGAAATTTGCTCAGAATTCCCAATTCACCATTAGCCTGTTTCTTCCTTTAGCCTCAAGGCATTCTCTGCTTTTTGAAAAGATGTTAAGAAATTCAGTCACAATAGAGAGCCTAGTTTTGAACATGTTTCACTCGGTCCATTGAGGTCTGGGCTGCAGCCTTTGTGTGGGGTGAATTGAGCTGAGAGGCTAGCTGGTTGGAGAGAGGCGAATGGGGAGTCGCCGTGCAGTCGCAAATTCTGGCAAAGAGAAAAAAAAGCTCACCCCTTCCTTTATTTTACAATATGCATTCCTGTACAATCCTGCTAGTGGCAAAGTGTGGAGCTGAGCCTGTCCCTAAGTCAATACGGAGTACTTGGTTTATAGCAACTCTTGTGAAGTTTGTCTTGTAATTGAAGCTGCTGTTGACCTTGCTTGGGGACCATTTGTAAAACCGTTTATTTAGCATAAACTGAAATAATAAACCCTCCTTCTCCGGGGCCGATTGTGATAGGGTGACATTAGTTTGATTTAATGATTAGCCGCCTGACCCTTCTGCTGGAGAGAGCTGCTTCAATAGGGAGAGTTCACTCCGAAGCACTCGCAAAGAATACTAATGAGCTTGTTAAATTTAGCATGGCTCCAACCACTTTTAATTCCTCTAATGGGAGCCTGGGAGGAGAGGGAGAGGGAGAGGCTGAGAGAGGCCAAGAGAATATTCCTGGAGGGTCTGCAGGGCTAGAGAAAGCTCCCCAAGAGAAGTTTGCAGAAAGTCTCTAGCCAGAGCTCGGGCACTGAGTTGTAAGTATGATTTGCTTCTCACCCTTGCAGGTTTGGGGCAAGAGAGGAGTAACGGCATTAAAATAGGATGGAAGGAGGGTGTTCAGTTAGCATGCATGGATGTTAAGGGAAAGGATGGTGAGCACGTGTACTGTGAACTCATCAGCTGGTTTATGTAAGTGACAAGGGTGTCCCTACTTAGTGGTGCCTGGCAGAGCTTGTTTTTCACACTGGAAAAATTGTTGGAAACTTTTCTCTGAAGACCCATACAAAAAAAGAAGGTACCTCTTCCTTTGGAATGACACAACGCACAGGAGTTCAGAAGCCCGCATTCAGGAGTGTACGTGTAAGTCTTGCTTGGCGCAGTAGGATCACCTCATCCAGATCTTTGTGCTCACCATCCTAAGCACTGTCTGCAGTGAATCGGCTTTTGAGTTTTCTGAGTGGCTGGCACTGAGCATGCCTGAATCCATGACTGTTGCTTTTGGAAGTGTTTGGAAAATCTAGGGCAGCTTCTCAAATGTGATGCTTTGGCAGCTGCCCCTTTGAGGCCAGGAGTTTGTTCACTTGTACTTGAACAAGGATATACATAAAAAAGGAGGCTAAAAGTGGAAGTGTGACGATGGTATGACAAGTCCGTTCTTCTTTCCTGAAAGTTTTCAGTGAATTGCGTGTTTTGGTTTGACCCCTGGGTTTGCAGCTGTTAAGCAGAGCGAAGCTCAAACAGTTGCTCTGTGCTTGGCTGTTAAAGTCCATTGGCAGATGCTCTCGGAGCAGAGGGCTGTTTGCTTACATTTTTGCAGCCGACTTCTGCTTGTTGCCATGGTGGACACTATGTTTCTGTCAATAATTTGGCCTGGCTTATCCTGTCTGCACTGACTCTCCAACTTTATTGAACAGCTTGGCTCCACTGAACAAGAGGAGACAGCTTCGGTCTTTTTGGCTTGGTGCAGTGGTTGCTGAATTCATGACAGTAGGCAGGGGTATGGCTTGCAAAGTTTTTCTCCCTCTCTCCCTGGTACACACAGTGCTTTCAAGACTGGTAGCTGTCTGTATTCAGAAGCGTGTACTGTCAGGTTTTTGTCTGGGAGTGCATCAAAAGTAACTATGCGCAAGGTAAACTTCATGAAATCCGTGTCTACTGGAATGTTCTTCCTGGCGGAGGATGTTAGGTAGAAATATCATGGCACCAACTATTGCAAAATGTACTGATGAATGTTTCTGTATTTAAAAATATTCTCCCTTGTATGTAGTTCTACTAATGAGAATAACTTATTTTCTCTCTTGAATACTTGAATTTTGGTTACTTCTTGCTATAACTTTAATATTTGCCTATGTCAGGATAACTCTCATAGATAGCATCAGGTAGCTCCCAGAGATCCCATTTCCACACCCTTCTCCCCATCTTCCTGGTTCCTTTTTCTGGGAAGTTGGGGGAAAGTCTCTCTGGTCAGACCATACCAATGATTCAATTACTAGGGAAGTTGGACTCAGATATTCATCATAGAAACACATCATTCTAAAGAAACTTGAGTTTATTATAGGGATGTAGTTTTAAGGGAAGAAAAGTTAATTTCTTCTAGGAAGATTAAGTCAGGGAAATCCTGTTTGAAACCTGGAACAGATTAATAGAGCTTGGTTATTCATCTTTCCAAGAGAATGCTAATTATGTGTCAGAGACCCCCACCCCCACCCCTGCCCAGCCCCCAGGAAGGCTTTTGCAGCTCCTAAATGCAGGGCTGTTCTACAGAATGTGCACCACTGCTAGGGGTTCACTTCATGTTGGAATTTTAAACAAAGATTTCACACAGAGTACAAATTAATGGAAAATCTGACTTGGTACACTTGTAGGTTATAGAAATTTTTATAAAACTGATATATTTTAGTGCTTTTGACACCTTGTAAGGTTTACATAACTGTGAAGCCCTGTTCCTATGGTTTGCAACCTCACTGCTAACGAAGTACAAAGGTGGACTAGCGCCCAAACATGTTAGTCAGAAGGGAAAATAAAAATGTAGGGATTTTTTGCAGTGTTTTAAAATTAACAAAAACAGGATTTGAATTGCTTTTGGAAAGATTAATGTGAAAATGTGGGGTTATGCCAATTTTTGTGTTTTTTTTAGTTGTTGCTTGATAGATTAAACTTGTAATGTGCGCCTTAATTATAGGGTTTTGGATGAGGTTCTGCACAAAACAATACTAAAATAATATTTCACAGTTACCCTGTAGCAGTCAGCAAATGCAGTGTAAAGACCAGAGCATACCTCATTGTCTGCTCTGCTTTGCAAGGCATTTGCGAGGCTAAAACAATTTATCGCTTATTTTTCAAGTCCTGCACATGGGCAGAAAGAGTGAAGTTGCTACTGGCTTTAGGTAGTTCAGATCATTAATTGACACAAGGCCGTATTTGATATTTTAAGTCTGTGCTTTTATGGGCTGGCTGTGTGGGGGTCTACCTTCTCCTGAATTTGAAACAAGCTATGAAACTGTGAAGCCCAGTTTTTTTGGTTTTGGGAGGCTTTTAGCTGGTCATGTCTGCTCTGTTGGTTACCTCAAAGATGAGACCATAACCTGGGACAAGATAGGTTCAAAATGTGTACATCTAAACTGGACAACAATATTACTACATACAGCCTCCAAATAGTTTGTTTTGTTTTAATTTTGAGGTAAGGACTGTGAAATCATTTTTGAAGCAGATGTCTAAGTGGCACCCAGATATCCCATTGTCCATCAGCACTTTACTGCCTGAGCACAGCCTGTTGGTTAAATATGGAGCTCACTTGGAGGTGCAGAGTTGAGTGTGTGAATGAGTAGAGCAGGGGAATCGAGCCACGTGCCCTGGTTCACCTACCAGGCTTGGCTTAATTGTATTGTATTGGATTTGTAGAGAACTCTAGTGGGTAGACAGGAAGTTCTTACAGGTCAAAGGGAGTGGAAGTTTTAGGCAACTGGATACCAGTTCTGGCTGGAGCTTCATCCATACGTGTCCTACCTATTTAGAGAAATGTGTAGACTGCTAGCAACACCGCTGGAGGCTTCGTCCTTCCCCCTGCAGTGTCACATGCCCAGACTTCCAGTCTCACCCCTCTTTCCTGCTGGTGTCCTGAGTAAGTAGGAGGAAGCCTCTCTCAGGCAGTTCTGTGAGTTTACCATTGGCATCTTTCTATCCCTTGATACCAATGGGCTTTCAGCTTTATTTCTGACTCTGCTGTTAAGTTTCTCTCTGTGTTATAAAGCTGACCACCAAAAAAAAAAAAAAAAAAAAAAAAAAAAAAAAAGCACACGACACTCTACATTACTTATAATAGGTCATTCTCTGAGGAACAAGGGCTGGGTAACCCTAGTGCCACCAACAGCTCTACTGGGCAACTGGACTTACCATCATCCCAGAGATGCT
>NW_004524607.1:3117072-3159978 GCF_000260255.1 Octodon degus
ATACCAATGGGCTTTCAGCTTTACTTCTCACGCTGCTGTTAGGTTTCTCTCTGAGTTATAAAGATGACAAAAAAAAAAAAAAAAAAAAAAAAAAAAAAAAAAAAAGCCTTCGACACTCTTCTTTACTTCTAATAGGTCATTCTCTGAGGAACAAGGGCTGGGTAACCCTAGTGCCACCAACAGCTCTACTGGGCAACTGGACTTACCATCATCCCAGAGATGCTTTTTCCTCAAGGCGGACAAAGGGCAGCTGGGTGCCCATGGACTGAGGCTGGAAATGCTTTCAGCCCCCCTTGGGACCTGTGGGATATTGGCATGTCCATGTGGAAAACTTCCTTGGCAGGGTCAGCTGTGAGCCTGAAAAGGGGTTGTCCACCTTCAGCCCTCCCTGTGTATTTTGGACCCTCATTCGTAGGCAGTTTTGTCTTACAGATAGCCAGTCAAGGTGTGTAGCCTGCACAGTTGCCAGGAAGGGGAAAGAGGCTTCTCTGTGGTAACAGCAACAGAGGGAGAGATTGAACTGATGACTTTTTTTTTTTTTTTTTATTGCTCCTTAATGTGGCTTCTGGAATCTTTCATTCTTCTCCTTTCTTTAGAGGATGAAAGTCCTGGACAGATCTATCACCGAGAGAGAAGAAACGCAATCACAATGCAGCCACAGAGTGTGCAGGGGCTCAGCAAAATCAGCGAGGAGCCTTCGACGTCCAGCGACGAGAGGGCCTCTCTGATCAAGAAGGAGGTCCATGGGTCCCTCCCGCACCTGGCGGAGCCTTCCGTTCCTTACCGCGGGACCGTGTTTGCCATGGACCCCAGGAACGGCTACATGGAGCCTCACTACCGTAAGTGCTTCTTGCCATGGGGAAGGAAGGCCATGAGGGGTGTGTGTGTGTGTGTGTGTGTGTGTGTGTGTGTGTATACATAGATGTGCTCCATGAATTATTGGCCTTGCATAACTTATAAAAATACCTTCTACTTTTTTCCTACTTGTTAATCCTTGACCCTTCCTCTTTTAGAGAGAGGCATCTTACCTGCCTAAGCCATCTCAGCCCTTTTTAGGGGTGGCCTTCTGGAAGCTGGCCTATTCCTGGCAAATGTAACATGGACTTTTCCTGAGAACCCAAACCAGATTGGCTCCATGCAAGGAAATGCTGCAGGAGAAAAATGGCTTGGTGGGGGAAGTTATTAAAGCAAGCTGCATTAAAAGTCTTTAATTACTACTGTTTTCATTTTTAATGATTTTCAATTTAAAGATTTTGGCTATTCCTGTGTTTAATGGTTTGTTAAAACAAACTCTTTTAGCAAGTTAGTGCTAAATTTATTAGCATGGAATATTTTTTTTTTCTGACCCACACTCTTTCTCTCACCAGAGATTTTGGAAGCTCCTTTTCCAGACCTATTGGCCAGGACTCTGAACACAAGTATGCAGTAGTTTTCTCCAAAGGAAGGACACAAAGAAAAATATATAAAGGCTCAGCTTATTTCTGGCCTGTTTCTCATTTTTTAAAAAAAAATACGATTTGGGGGTGGTATAATGAAGTTCGTATTGAAGTGCCAAAGCGCACAGCCCTTAATTACAGATTTATCACCTTGCTGGGATTCAGACTTGCCATTTAACCTTCGCGGCTCCAGTCCCAGATGATCCATTGAGCTCTAGAGAGGGGGACTGGTTTGCGTTTCCCTTTTTCCACATCATTCAGAAATTTTAGTGTTTTAAGGCAAAAGGTCATTAGCCAGATGATGACTGATTAGTGAGGATGGCTGATTAGTGTATGTTTTTTCTTTTTTTCTCAAGAAAAGTGCCCAGGATGAAAGCTAATTTCATCCCTTCATTAGTTGACTTGCAGTGAAGGGGAATGCGCACCCATCAGATCAAAGGGCCTTGCAGCAACCTGGAGTCTCAGCACCTACCTTTTCCCCTGCCACATTATACTGCTGAGACAAACGCGATTAGGTTTTAAGTGGCAAGGGTGTTTTCTAAAGAAGTGGTCAGAAGTATGGAGGCAAAGGCCCGTGGCTTCTGCCGAGGTATTTTAAAAGAGGCTAGTGCTTCTCTATTTGAAAAGTGTTTGTCATTCTTATTGCTGCAGCGGTGGTTTCTATAGCTACAGAAGTAAGGAGTGACGTCCGGGTCACAGACTCTTCTTTATTTAAGTTTTTTGTTTTGTTGTGTTGTGTTTTGTTCTTTTTTTTTTTTTTTCTGTTAGGAATGAAGATACTTAAAATAGTGCTGGTTCGCTTTTTCTCTGAGCACATTCTGAAATCTTCCAGATTGTATTTTTATTTGTGAGCCTCTTTTAGAATCAGGACTTCACACTCTCCTCCTACCTGTATTTATGTACCCTGCTAGCACATGTACTTTTTTCTTTCTAATGAAGTCTAGCTGCTTGGCCGCAAGCTCTCTGTATTGTTTCTGCCCTTCTGTGTGGACACAAACTTTTCCCATCGCATATTGATGTTTTGTTTGCTTTTCCAGATGCCCACTAATTAGTGAGGTATTTAATTAGTCAGGACAGTTGATGAGCGTATCTCTTTTGGCTGCAGGTAGTGGGCAGAGAACCGTTAACTTTCTCTGCTCATGCAATTGGCAGCCTGATCTTGGTTCATTGGTTTTAACGGTTTCTGGCTCAGGCCTCCACTGATCACTGGAGGGGCTCTTTCTCCTCCTGGCATGGCCTCCTCTGATAGACTCTGAGCACAAGTGTACAATGGTCAAGTATATCAGCGGTCTGCTGGAAACCACCTCTTAGGCTTCTAGTGGATATCAACTAATACTGGGCACTGGAGAGCTCATGTAGAAGGACCTGAATTCGTTTACTTACCTCAGTTTCGTGGACACAGCACCCTTTAATGGTCGTGCTTCAGTTTTCCCCAGTACATTGTTCAAATCAGTCCTAAAATCATGTATTAACTTATACACAAGGTCAGCTGTCTATAACCAAATGGACAGTGTGATTTTGACCCACTATCTCAACATACTTCCTAAACTGACTTAACTAAACTGGATCATTAAGCGGATAACAGGAATAAGGAGTCCCGCACAGCACGGCAGATTGGCTCAGGATGCAGGGAATTTGGATTTGGGTTCCAGTTTTTCACTTGCTACCTGTGTGACCTTCACTGAGTGTGCTGGCTGCTCTAAGAATCGTTTCCTGTCCCCTGAAGACGTGTCGTTCGCATTCTTGTGTGATTTGGGACAGTGCAAACGAAGCCTGCAGTACGATTGGGGTTGTTAAGATTCTGCCTCTGACTTTTCCACATATAATCCTCATTGAACTGCACTAGGCCGATTAAGATTGCTGTCTAGTTTGTAAGGAAAAACAGTCGAGAGCTTTTATATGTGTTGAAGTTTTGTGTTTTAAATACTTACTAGAAAGTGTTTTATGCAACAAATGCAAATGCGATAAATACAGAAAAACAGAAAGATGCGGTATTACTTACTCATATCAATCAATGTATTGCTCTCTGAAGCTAATAAGCCTTTGGGTTCAGATAGGATATGACTTGATTTCTGTTTTTATAGGTTATAACTTCTACAAAGAGTTGTTTAGTCTTGTATTGGTATTGCAAACATTTTCTTTTTTTAGGTACTTGGTGATAAAATCTACTTACCTCATACAGATTTAATTAACTAAAGGAAGCTAATGACTGATGTGAGCTGAAGGTGATCAATTTCCTCAATTTTTTTTTTTGTCTGTGTGTGTTTGAAAAGTACCCTCTGTGGATCAGTTGTAAAGTTCTGGTCAGATTTGTCCTGGTGTGCGGGGCGGACCATAGCGCACGCGCCCCACAGACCTTCAGCCACCCGAGGCCCAGGCACATCATAGTGGGCGGTTTTCTTTCATGCAGCTGTTTGCCAGCTCAGCTAGAGAGGAGAGTGCTCTCACCCCATGTCCCTGGCTCCAGGAGCACACGCAATGATTCCTGCATTTCTCTGTGGTTGGAAAATGTAGGCTTTTCAAGATGCCTAATTTGTGCTTCTATCTATACTAACTTTGTATTTCTAAAGTGTGGGTAGGCTTCCTGTAAGACCGGAAAAGAGAGAAAAAAGTCCCTCTCCCTGCTTTTTTCCTCCTTCAGAAGGACATCTGTAAGACTTTTATTACACAAGATTTTATTATACTTGGGTATGCAGTGTTGCATCTTTACAAATTGTAGTTAGGCAGAATTCAATGCATGTTAGGTTTTGTGGTTTTGATTTTAAAATAAAGGAAAAAAAGAAGAAAACCAAGGGATAGCGGGCACTTCAAACATCCACCACATATGTTCAGAATAAAGTCCTGGAAGGGGGTGTGGGGATGTTCGCACACGAAGGGTCGCGTGTGGGGACGGGTTGTATATCAAGGCAAGGGAGCAGAGGAGCCAGCAGCGTGGCTCAGACCTGGGGTGGTGCTGACAGTCTCGGGGCTGTAGGACCCCTGTCAGGGCTGGACTTGGGGTCTCATGCACTTGTCTTGCAGTCAGGGACAGAGAGAGCCCTCATCTCCTGACCAAAGAACTCTTACTAGAATTTTCCATACCTGCTCCATTTGTAGCCAGATATTTTAAACCACCGTTACTCCTCGCTTTCAGTTCCTGCTATGCATTTTTTTTATTGATTTATAAACTTGCAAAGGCAGGTAACATAATAGTTCAAGCATTCCTATACCCTGTCCGACACTTAACTTTTATTCTTTTCTCGTTTACAGAAAACATGTGTTTCACTGTCTTCCCTCTTACTGTGAAGAGTCTAATTTTCAAGCTGTCCCTGCAGGAATCTTAATGTGAAGCTTCTTGCATTACCTAGTCCTGTCGTTCAAGGCCTCCACTGATCTGGTTGGGGGTGGGGAAAGGATGCTTGCTGTTCCCAAAGCCCAGGTTCCTTTTACAGTTTTATAGCAGTGTGAAGACTGTTTTTTGCCTCTGCCCCAACTGCTCCCAAGCAGTAATTCTTCATGGAAAATGTGATTCATGCCTTCATGCAAATGCTTTGATTGAAAACACACTGCTGGTATTCTTCCTTATGTTTCCTAGCTCAAATGACAGAACTATTAGTTGCTAATTAGCAAAACCTGAGGAATTAGCTGAAAGAAAAGAAACTGAATTTTTAATTGGCTTGCATTTATTTTCGGTAAAAAGCTGTTGTGTGGAGTCCACTTGCATTCTTGTGTGCTAAAAAAATGCACATTTTTTTTCCTCCTACCTGTCTGTCTTTTTATTAGGTGACTTTCTACACCCCTTAGAAATACAACTTGTGAGCAAGTGGAAGAGAATGCGAATTTTACATATTTAATAGGTGCACCTGTTCACATTTCTGCTACTATCCCAGTGTCATCTTGAGATTGCGAGAGACAAAAATGCCCACGAGGCACAAGTGAGGGGTTTTCTGTAGACCGAGCTGCAGAGGCAGTGACAGCTCGCTGAGCACACAGTTCCGTCTCATGCCAACTGTCTGGACTCTTTGGAGAACTGCTGATGGGCCAAGCGGGAATTAAGTCTTTTCCTTTGAATACTAGACTTCCTTTCTAGAAACTCTGATGTTGGGTCAGATTCAATGGCTTTGTTAAGCATCTGATTTTGTCCGCTCTTGGTCTTGAATTGGAGGGGAGCCGGGCTGGGGTGAGGAGGTCTACACAAGCCTCTGGACCTTTGCATAAATGTTACTTATGAGTTGAAGAATAGCTCCTTGATTTTGCTTGTTTTTGTCTTAAAGATTCAATATATTGACCTGGCTTGCTTTCATCAGCCCAGAGGTAATATTTAAGGTAGAAATAAGCTGGGCCTGGTGGCACATGACTGCTATCCTAGCACTCTTGTTGCCCGAGGCAGGAGGATCTCAGGTGTAAGCCTAGCCTGGGCAACTTTACCATTTCAGAGACTTTAGCTCAAAATAAATAAATAAATAAATAAATAAATAAATAAAGTCTGGGGATATAGCTCAATGCAGAGTTCTTGAGTTTAATGACTAGTACTCAAACAAACAAACAAACAAACAAAAAGAAAAACCCTAAAAGTAAATTTATGGATCTCTACAGAGCTCCATTGTGTTGGAACTTTGAATAAAGCAATAGAGATGTAATGTGAATCCTGGGGGTTCAGATTTGAGCTCTTGCTAGTGAGGTCTGACTAGTCCTGTGCCAGACATGATTTCAATTCGGTCTTTGGAGACTGTGAGTGAATCTGGAATCCACATCACCAGGACAAGTACTGAAACTAGGAAAAATCTTACTGAGCTTTGCTGTGAATTTTTTTGGATTGTTATGTGAGAGAGGGCTGGGGAAGCTTAAAGACCACCCATTAAGACAGAGAAAAAGAGGGGAAGGAGACCCTGCTTTCTAGGGATAAGCATGCAGCCTGCCAGCAGTGTCTGCCTTTTCGTTGGGCCTCCTGGTGTCCCTTTGTCCCCTTGTTGGGCAGACTAGGCACCCTTGGTCCACACCCATGTTTTCTGTTTACAGGATGGCCTTTCCTGGACTGGCTCTTTGTTTTTTCCCTTGCCTTCCTCTTCTCCCCCTTCTGTTTATTTGTTTTGTTTTGAGATTCTTGAGAAATGATCTCACTATATAGTCCAACCTGGCCTTAAACTCACTATGTAGCCAAGGCTGACCTTAAGCTTGTGGTGATCCTCCCGCCTCAGCCTCCTGTGTGACGAAATTGCAGGTGAGCATGCCTGTCTGTCTTCTCCTTCTTCTTCATGGTCATTTAAAGTACTACCTTTCAAAGATGCTTCCCCGTTCTGGCAGCTGAACATCATCTAGTTTCTATGTAGACACGTCAAGGGTGGCTGCTTCCCTGTGTCCCTGCCAGCTCTCCTTTATCATAGTGACATTAGTTGCGGAGCAGCGTTTGGGCTTTCCTGTCCCCCATAATGCCTAGGCCTGATTGACAGGAATGAGGCACCCACCTGCTGCCATGGGGTTGGGCTGCCTGGGCAGGCCCCCATGAGCGATGATGTTGTAGGTGGTCTTCACCCACAGCCAGCCCAGCAGGGGCAGCTTCCGAGCAAGCAGAAGAGATGCAGATGCTTCTGCATTCTACTCATGCCAGGTGTGGTTGAAAACTATGTTGTGTGTTTAAATAAAAATTCATTATAATAAAGACACATTGCCATGACTCTCCCTCAGAGCACTCCCTCCTCGCTTTGGGTACACACTTAATCCTCTAGTTCTTGCTACTTTTTGAAGCAGTTCTCCAAGTCCTGATTCCTGAGTGTCTTTTTATAAGATGTACTCAAAACATGGTGATTTCTGCTGCTGAATGCCACCCAACAGCAAGATCAGCTCTTAAAAACACAGTGGAGTGTCCTCTTTTACCTCAGTCACCAGACCTGGCACTGTGTGACTGCTGGCTGTTCCTCAAATTTAGAATGACTATGACAGGGAAACTTTGTGAATCAGTTCACGACATTGAGGCAGCCAGGAGAGCATTTCTAAAGACGCTGGTAATTAGTTACTATGTGCAACATTTGGTCTGGACTTGGGCACTCAGTCTTTTAGTGTGGAGGCAACAGGCAGAGTGCAGTTGATCCCCATTGTATGTGTGTGGTACATTTTTAAGTCATCAAAACTATCCACTTCCAGATGCATACTGCCTTTCAAGTGTTTGGGATTCTCCTGAGAGATGTACAGTCTGTCCTTTTAGAATACATTTATAGTTTATTCAGAGAACTAGATGAGGACCCACGTGTGGGGTTAGCATGAGCAAGGCACTTTTCTTATCCGTGACTCCATCTGAATGGGACAGGCAGGTATTTTTCTAGTAGCCAAGGCTTGTTTGCCCCTCCCCACATTTCTGGTGGTTTCTTGTATGTACAGTCACCTCCAGATGCTGCAATTCTGGTGGCAATCTCCCTGTTTGTTAGGGACTCCTTAAATATGTGGTCCATGCTTGGGACCCTTCAGCAGCAGCTCAGTTTAGGATCACGAGTCCAGCCAGGTATTGAAAGATTATGTGTAGTTGGGTGTGTTGGTGCACTCCTGAAATCTCAGCCTTGTGGGAGGCTGGGGAGTGGGGATGAGGATGTAGCACAGTGTGATGTCTTGGGTACAAGTTGAAAAAAAAAAAAAAGTAAAAAGAATGATTCTAATTGGTTCCCACCCACGTGGTAATTTTCCATAGTTCCTTTTGGTTTCTTTCCTTCCTTTACCCCATTTTCCCCCTCCTTTCATTCCTTCCTGGAGCAGGTGCAGAAATGAGGCGACTCTAACCAGGTAGCGGCAGCCCCTGCAAACGGTTTTCCCTCCTGTTTCCTAATGGAGGCAACACCAGCTCAGGCCCTCCTCCTTTTTCTTGTATAATTAAAGAACGTTACCTTTGATGTCTCTTGAAAGCTGCGTTGCCCATCCTCCTTTCACATTCTTGATCTTATATCTGTAAATTTGTGCTGTGCCTTCGCACTTCTTAGTGAAAGGGCTTAATTCTCTCTCTTTGTGAGTTTTGCAGTTTGGGTTGGTGCAGGGTATCCCAGGCCAACTCTTACTGCTTACCCCATTGCGGCTCTGCGCAGATGCAAGTTGGAGTCTCATCGTGCTCTTTGAAAAGCATCCAGCTTTCTTGGTTCTTGAGGCTTTTCAGTTTGGGTTTCTGCTTTGCACTCTCCTGATGTGGGTGGTTCTCTATTTCCTGTGTCTTCCCTTTGTTTGGGACCTTTTTTGATGAGATTCTTCTTGGAAAAAGTCCACTTAATTTGCTGAGCTATTCATTCTTTTCCTGTTGTTTTTTCTGTCACTCATTTGTTAACTGAGGCCCTGCTTATTGAATTGCCTAAGTGCTAAACAAATAAGCAAATCTGGGGCTGGGGAGATAGCTCAGTGATCTCAGCACCTGCCTGGCAAGCACAAGGACCTGGTTGTGATCCCCGGGACCTCATGCCATGCCAGCCCTGGAATCCCAGGTACACTAGCACTAGCCCCCAAAGCCAAGCATGGTTGAGCATGCCTGTAATCCCAGCGCTGAGGAGGCTGAAAACAGGAGGATCACTATGAGTCTGAGCTGCATAGTGAGACCCTATACAAAATAAATAAGTAAATAAATAAATAAATGAAAGATAACAAAAAGAAAAAGAATAAGTAAGACCCTGCTTCTGTGGCTCAGCTTAGTGAGATGCAGGGACAGGTAGGTTACGGCCAAGCACATAGGTAACACAGAGGAGCTCGCCGGCAGGCAGAATGCAGGGTCCTTGGATTAGAAAGGGTCCAGATCCGATGGGACTGTGTGGAAGGCTTCCTAGACAGAGAAAGAGGAACGCAGTCCTGTGGCCAAGGGCGAGGACCTTATTCCAGGAAGAGAAGTGTGTTTGGCCAAGGGGCCAAAGGAAGACCAGAGCCAGTGGGACCTGAGGGAAATCATCCTGACTTGGAAGCTGGGTTTCTGGGGCGGAATGGCAGGAGTCAGTGTGGGGGCAGCTCTGGTGTGCACAGAGACGTGCCATGTCTGGGACGTGACCCCCAAAGCTTGCCTCTTGGCCTTTTTTTTTCTTTTTGTACTGGGGGTTGTACCCAAGGTGTGCTACATTGCCAGCCCTTTTTATGCTTTCTTTTAAAGAGAGGGTCTCATTGCATTGCCAATTGCCAAGGCTGGCCTCACACTTCTGAGTGCTGGGATACAGGTGCCGGGATACAAGTGCTGGGGTACAGCAGGCTTTTGGAATATTTAAGCGGACCTTCAGAGACCTGTGTTTCCCATCCCTTCTTCAGGGCTCCTGTGTCACAGAGTCCATTCACCTGCACCTTTGGATTTGCCAATGTGATTCCTACCGCTGGGTTCCTGGCACATTCTTCATTGGTGGGCTGCTGTATCCTTGATCTCCCAGCATGTGCTGGTGCACCCTCTGTGTAGTGGAGTCACATTTTCCCATGAAAACAATGGAACCCATTTCTTCTTCTATATTAGGTAGCCCCCAAGCAGCACAATACCTGGATTACAAACTATAATTTGCTAAGATGGGGAACGATTGTGGGTTCATTTCTCACGAACTAATAGCCTCCAAAATATAATATTCACCATGAAAACCCACAAAGCTCAGAGTTTTTATTTTGTTGGAAAACTCTCCTTTTGCACCAATCAGGCCTGAGAAATCATGCAAGGGGCCTGTGACGATGAAGATGGGTCAGAAAGAAGAGTGAAATTCAGCTGGAAACCAAGCAGTGAAGCCTGTGCAGCCAGAAAAGAGAACAAAGACCTGCATTAGTGCAAAGAGCTGCAATCCCAGACTTGGGCCCTGGAGGAAGAGGCAGTGTGCTCTCTACGGGGGGCCGCAGCCCAATCAGTGTACATTGTGTGGGCCCGAGGGAGCCCATTCTAGAAAGCTTGGTGTTTACTTTGTCCACTGGTGGGACCCCCAATCTGCATCCTGATTATGCTTCTGAACTGTGAGGTGAAAAAAGAAGCGCCTGTTTCCTAGGTAATGTCAAGAGGAGCAGAGAGGTGCTTGCAGGGGTGCTAAGAAACAAACACCTTCTCTTCCTTTGACTTTCCTCTGAGGAATAAGCCTGCTTTCCAGTTGGCAAGATGTCAGGTCTAATGTCTGTGCGCCTATTTCACCTGTATAAGGAATGTGGTACCTTCCCAACTCCATAGCAGCAGGAGAGCGTGACACAGTAGGTGGCTTTCTGGGCCCTCGCCTACTTCCTGTCAGAGGCTCTGCCATTACCTTTCTAACTCAGTATCTTGGTCGCAGCTTGTGCCTCCAAAGCCCTGGCTCCAGCCACTCTGCTCGTGGAACCCACTTGCCATCCTAGGGAGTCCTCTCCTGTCCCTGCTGGGGTGGGGTCTTCTTTCCTCCCCCAGCCTTTGTGAATGTCCCTCTCTGCCTAGATGACTCTGTCCTCTGTCTTTGCCACTGGACCTCCTACAGATGTCCCCTCCTCCAGGAGACCTTCTGCGCTGACTAAATGGGTTGACCCTTTGGATTCAGCATGCAGTTTGCATCTAAATGAAATGCCTGTGTGCACATCTGGGGACACATTTTTGTAGAGCTTCTATCTTTGTTATTGGTGACTTAAACATAGTGTCTGTCAGTCATATTGCTGCAGATGAATGAAATGAAGAGACATTGAATAGTTGGAGATGCCTGAATGTCTCCTGAGGTCTCTGCCTTTCTAATGACAGCACTAATGTGACCTGCTACAGATCTCACCGCTCTGCATGCACAACTGTCATTTCCAAAGTTCTGTGCATTTTGGGAGGACTTCCGACGACTTGGGCACTGTTCTGTCACCGA
Organism: Octodon degus; assembly: GCF_000260255.1. Taxonomy (NCBI): domain Eukaryota; kingdom Metazoa; phylum Chordata; class Mammalia; order Rodentia; family Octodontidae; genus Octodon; species Octodon degus. The sequence continues at coordinate 3,128,270 of NW_004524607.1, forward strand.
GGTGCCAAGACAATCATCAGGTCCCTGGTCTCAAAGCCAACATTCTTGTTGGGGAACACATACACCCAGCACCGAGGCAGAGAGTAGTGTGGGTACCTGTGTTCGTCAGCTTTCCTGTCACTGTCACTGTGACACCATACCCAATACCCATGACTTAAAGGAGCAGAGGTTTCATTGGGCTCATGTTTTCAGCCCAAGGCAGGAAGATTCATGGCAGAAGGGTGTGGTAGAGCAAAACCGCTTATTTTGTGGTGACCAGGAAGCAGAGGAGAGCACAGTGGCAGAAAAGGGTGGGTCAGGGCAGCCTAGGATGTGGAGAGCTTTGCTATAGGGGTCCTGGGAGCAGAAAGAGGTCCAAGTGGGCCAGACCAGGATGTAAAATCATAGGACGCTGCAGATGTGGTGAACCCTGTGGGCCAGTGGAGGGAGTAATGTGATTCAATTTCTGTCTCAGAACTATTACCCTGGCTTATGTGTAGTGGCTGTCATAAAGTGGTAGGATGTGGCCCGGAAGGACTTAGCAAGCTGCTGTGAAGTATGGCTAGGAAATGGCCTTTCTCTTGGCTGGATCCCATAGACACAGGGTCTTCTCTGCACCATGTCTTGTGCCATGGGCCTTAACTCTTGATCTTATTAAATCTCCATGACTTCCTCATGAGAAGCTGTCACACCTTCCCTTCTGACATCCGAGGAAACAGAGGCCCAGCAGGCGGAGGAGGTGCCTGTTTGCAAGGCTTGAGCACAGGAAGCCTGTGTGGCTCCAGCTGCTTGACTTCCTAAGTAATGAGACCCCAGAATGGCATTCTTTCCTCTGCAGGAGCCTAATGCCCTCTTACCCTGGCAAGGGGGAGGCTTGGCAGAACCATCCCAGAGTGGAAAGAGGGGGTGTTAGTGGTAGTTCTTATGGGCAAGGGCTTAGGGTAGGGTTGCAGTCATCTCTGAGAGGGCAGGGTGAGCCCTGAGCCTGCATCAGATGTTTTTCAGTAGCAATCCAGTGTCAGGCAGGCAGGGTGTACAGGTCATAGCCAACTATGTACTCAGGTGGGAGTGTCCACCTGAGCAAGGCCTGCAGGTTTCTAATTAGTTAGTATTTCCCCCTCCCAGGTTGCAAGTTTCTTGTAATTTAATTGTGGGGAGGTCTCCAGGTCCCCTGCACTTTTTTTTCTTTCTTTTTTTTTTTTTTTTTGCGGAACTGGGGATTGAACTCAGGCCCTTGCACTTGCCAGGGAAGCGCTTATTCCACAGAGCCATCTCCTCCCCGGCCCCTGTGCTTTTACTTGGGAGATCCACCAGGAAGCAGTAGCAATATAACTGCAGGCAGGATGTACAGCAAGTGCTGGACTGAGGACCCCATGATGTGATCTCCTTGGGATTCCACTTGGACCCTTTTTGAATTTGAATGAGCCAAGATGGACAAGGTCCTGGTGCCTGCCTAAGCTGCCAGTTTCAGTGAGGGCTCCAGGACTGGGTTTAAGGCAAAGGAGAGTTGCCTTAGATACGTCATGAGGTGTGACCAAAACCAAGAATGCTGCTAAGTGTCACCTGCAAAAACAGAGGCCCGTAAAAGCATGACTGAGCATCTTTTTCATTGGACGTGGCACATGCAACTCCTGCTTCTTTCCCAAAGTAAAAAGGACCACGAAAGAGAAGCTTTTTTTTTTTTTTTTTCTTTGTATAGTACAGGATCTATAGGGTCTCACTACACAGATTGGACTCATGGTGATCTTCCTGTTTACAGCCTCCCAAGTGCTGGGATTACAAACGCCCCATCACAGCCAGTCTCATTTGCCATCTCAGCATGCCCTGGGGCATGCTGGGGAGTGAACCCTGGTCCCTGCGTCTATCTAAGCAGGACTTTTAATCCACTGAGCTGTCTGGCCACCGCAAGAGATGCATTTTGAAACAATTCAGGACATTGAGGCAGCCTTGAGAGCAGAACTAAAGACACTCACAAAAGAGACCTTCCAGAACTGCTTCAAAAAGTCACAAGACCGATGGGGAAGATATGTTCAAAGCAACACAGGATTTTGAGAGAGATGCCTGATAATGTGTCTTTTACTGTAATACATTAACAGTATTAAAAAACAATCACCGAACTTGTGATCATACAGCAGACACTGTTGTCTTCTGACTTTAGTATCTTGAAATAAAAATTAAAAGACTCTCAAGCATGGTTAGGGAGCTGGGGCAATGATTTCTGAGAAAAGAGGAAAAAGACTGAGATAGGCTAGCAGGGCGGTACAGGCTGAAGGCAGAAGGACAGTGCTCAGCAGATCACTGAAGAAGCCGTAACTCAGGAGGGAGGCGTCTCACAACGACAGCCCCACTTTGGAAATCTGTGCAGAAGCAACCAGAGGCGGAGGAATCCCTTCCTGATGCAGAGAGGACTGATGTTTGTTCTAAAGACAAATGTGAGATACCAGCCCCTGTCTGTATAAAGTTATGTTTCAGGGGACTTGATTTGACCCCAGATATATCTGGGTGTGTGTGACGAAGACACATGGTAACAGTGCTCCTTCTGTACTATATCAGGAAAATAAGAAAAGTTAACATGGAGACTGTGATCCCCTGAGAACTCTATAACTACAATAGTCTAAAAATTATGGAAAATTGTTACAAGGCTTGGCAAGAAGGCAGAGGATGACTTCTTAGATTTTTTTTTTATTGGTTTCCTTGACATTAATTGAGCTCCACACACAGTAGAATAAAAGGTATGAACCTAGCTCTTGATTTTATATTTTGGGAAGAGAAAGCCTAACCAGCACATGCAAACAATTAAGCCACATATTGACAAGTATAAAATAGCAAGATGAAAGGTTGGCCTAGGTCTAGGGAGGGTGATTTCTGATTCCTTGGGGGTTTTTATAGCACAGCTTTGACTCCATGGCAAATTTAAATCCAGTATGAAATTTCTCCTAATTAACATTTCTCTTCTTCCTTCCAAATATCAAATTTATGGACTCTAAGAAATTCACATAACACATATGCCGATGCTGCCTTTTCTTTCTGCTTGATCCATCCCGGCTGTTATTAACTTTAATGTCTGACTTTCATTAATTTATGAGGAGTTCTGAACTGCAATCTGAGAAACGCTCCCCTGAATTTCAGATTTTTGGGGGCAGATTTCATGTGAGATCATGCTAACCCTTGCTGATATTTCAGCCAAGCACAGGGTTAGATGCCTCTTTTGTGAGCTCTCAGGGATGTGGTTGGCCTGGACTGTCAGATTCTCAGGATAGTGTGGGTCATCTTTATCAGCCTTGTCGCTGCTGATTTTTCTTTGCTTCTTCTCAGGTGAATTTATCCTGCGCGCCCTTGGCGGGTCTAGTTGGGCACACAGGCTGCTGCCCCTGTGGCCAGTTCACTCCTGAGCAGCAGATTTGCTGCTTGGTCATGGGCATGTCCTCTGATCTCCAGAAACTGAAAGTTTCATCGGACATTTAAGTGTGTATCTATTAAGGCTGCTGGAGAGGTTTTGTTTTGCTTTGTTCTGTTCTGTATCTTCCCATGCTCATGGTAGTAAAGTCTTGGGAGTGGTGTGTTGAGAGATTGCTCATTTGTAGATTTTCCTTCGCATGCCTGGTTACTGGATGGTACTGTTTCACGTCTGGGAGCACAGCCGCTGGGACACAAGACGCACCTGGGGTGGATGTAGGTGAGTGTCTGCGCCTTGAGACTGCCTGCCTCCTCCTCAGAAAGAGTTTAGAGACTCACTTTACAGCTCCTTTTTGGAAATCTACTCCGATAGGATATTCTTTAAAAAACCCAAAACACAAAGAACTTTTATTCCTTTTGGTAGCAGCCTTGTTCTTCTGAGGCCGAACACACTCCTGCTGTGCATCTCCGGGTTTTCGGAAGCAGCACTCACATCCTGCGCCACCAGGCATGCATTTGACTCTAAGGCTCCAAGGCTTTTCTGCTGCTGTGGGTCAGATGTTTGAAGATTCAGATTAAGAGCTCTGATGTTCCGGGTGTGATTGGCTCCTCTTCTCAGAAAAGTCAGGGTCTTGTGGGTGATAGTGGAATGCCAGAGCAGGGGTCAGCCTGTGGTTCTGGCCAGGGTGCACGTGAAGAGGACTCAGTGTCCCTGGGAGTGAGGCCCCTGTGCAGGGCTGGCAAGCGGGGCCACTGTGCTGGCCAGTGAGGTTTGCAAGCTGATAGCTTAGGTAGCGCAAATGTGTAAGTGTGATGTCCCCTCGCTTGTTGTTAGCCATCTAATCCCATTAGAGACCAAGGCGTAATATTTATTTCCAAGTTCTCTGCATTGTTATCAAAATTTGCCAAGAGCCAGGATAAAAACCAAAACATTTTGGGGACTTGTAGCTCTTTTTTTCCCCCATAATTATGTGATGACATGAAAAATACATTTTTTGTATATGTTTTGTTTGTATTTTGAAGTAATTCTATTCCTTAGATACTCTGAAAAGAGTGTATTTCAGGCCAGATATGGTGAGGGTGCCTGTCATCGAAGCCCTCTGGGAGGCTGAAGCAGGAGGACCACAACTTCGAGCATAGCCTGGACAGTTTAGTGACTTTACTGACACACTGAATCAAGAAAAATATAGAGTATTTCATTTAAAATTTAATAATGACGGTAGCCCTTTGGTGTTTTGAAATTGTGGGAAAGGCTTATGGCAGGGAGAGCTGTGGTGTCAGAGCCATGGGATTTTGGCAAAGTGCAGAGAGAGGATGACTTGTAGTGTGTGATGCCTATTTTATGTTTTAATACATTTTAGGACCTCTTTCTAGCCTTGACTTTGGGAGTGGTTTCTTGCTACACTGAGCCACGGCAGCTGCACTCTGAGGGTACTGCAGAGAAAGGAAACTGGAGAGCCTGTGAAACCCCCGGCCCACCTCTAAAGTGGAGAGAGAAAGCCTTTTGCTAGGGTCCTGCTCCAGAGCTGTGTCCTGGGGAAGCCAAGCTCTGTTCTTTGTTCACATGCGTTGAAGCTGAATTTTTTTCATATGCAATGATTATTTAATTATCTTCTATCAGCTTATTTCTCTGAGGAAAGATCTAGAAGGAAACACACCTTGAAGCTCTCTTTATAATTTAACAATTTATCAGATCTCTATTAAAGTTATAATTTACAAGTAACATGAGCTCATTTCAGCAAATTGTAAAATACTGATGACTTTAGGATAGAAATCTGGAGTGGCCTTTTTTTCCCTGCTCCTTTAACCCCAGTCCTAAGGCATTTGTCCCTCTTGGTATTCTGTTCTTTCAGTGACAACCATGCCTGCTTCAGAACCTGTTTTTATGTTTTTTTCCTGACATGCTCAGCTCCAGATATTTTGTACTAGTGTAATTTATTTACTCTGTAATATTGTTGTAGGCAGCTAAATTAGATAGAAATATTATAGGCAGTCAGATAAGATAGAAGACAAGGTGGCTTTGCAACTTGGAAGAGACAGACACTCCCATATGGGCCACACCTCAAGACCAAGACAAAAGAGGAAACACAGCTACATAATTCCCTACCCACAGGCATCAGGGATTGATATTCTAAATAGGAATCAATCACCTTGAAAGAGTCCAAATGAGTCCCTAGCCCAACCCCCAACAGGAAGAAATCCTGTCCATATTCATGCCCCCTTGCTACCTGACTTGTTTCCCCATTTGGTCCTGGATTTAATCAGTTTTACCTGAGCAGTGGTGCTTGTAATCTCATTTATTGACCAAAGTTTTGTCCCACCTCATGCCCAACTAACTGAGTTCCCATGTCTTCTCCACCACCTTAGACCCGCCTCACTGCATGGTTTTCCTGTATTAAAGTCCCTGGAAGAGACAACTTCCTGGGGAACTACCCACTCGGGCCCTCCTCCTGTCCCTCTCTCGAACAGGAGCTTTCTTTCCCTCAATAACCTCTATTTGCTCCTAAAATTCATTCTTTGGTTTTAGCGAACACGAACTTGTCCCAGGTACCTTTTAGGTGGGGAGATCAGTTTTTCTCCCTATATCATTTAGAGGTTCCCTACATCAATATGAAGGGTTCACCTTTAGTTTTCTAATGCTGTTTCCTCCTGTCTTTTAGAATCAGTATTAGGTTCATTCTACTGATCCATCTCCCCTGCCCCAGGTTCATTGTTTATTGACAGAATTTATTACTTTACAGAGCGTCTTAAGCCTGTATCTCTTCGGCGACTTTTCATTGTAACTTTTGATTTTCCAATTCAAAGATGCCAATGTTAGGTGCCCTTTCTCCATCGAGCCCTCTTTCTTGGGTTCAGCTTTCCTATAATGGCGTCAAGCTTGTGACTATCTTCATGGCATATCTTGCAGTCAGGACTACATGTCTACTGTGCTTTGTCCATAGATTGACTTTAAATCTTGAATGTCAAGAAATGATCTAGAGTAGTAGGGCTGTGACAGTTTCCCTCTGCAGTGACCAGTGGAAAGTTAGGATCACATTTACCTACCCAAATCCTCAAATGACCCAACAGTGATATATCTAGTGTTAAGGACAGAGGGTTTGTCTATTCTTACTCTTCATGAGTTATTGAGTAATCTTTTTTTTTTTTTATAGTTCCTTTAGCTTTTTGTTTGTTATTATCATTACCATATCTTTATTCATCCCTTCAAATTCTCAAGCATACCTGTTGCCCTAAACAGAGCGTACACATTCTTTCTGGAGACTTCATTCTCAGGAGCAGTTGGCACCAGGAGATTGCAGACGTTCCTCAGTGCTCTAGAAAGGAACCACTTTTTCTTGAGTCTTACGATTTTGTTGGTCTTGATTTAAAATTTTTTTTTTTTTGGACCCACAGATTGAACTCAGGACTTTATGCTTGTCAGGAAGGCATTTATGTCAGTCACTGAGCGACCTCCCTGGCCTAAAATTTTAAAGTATATTTTATTTTAATAGGATACATTAAGTAATTTCCCAGCAGTAGAGCAGCCGCTGTCTGAGTCTTGGCTGTGGGGAAGTATCTTTGGTCTGCCCTTGCTGTTTGTTGCTTGATAGTTTAGTCAGAATGGTAAATTAAAAAAGTCTTCTTCCCTGAGATCTTTGGAGGTATTGGTACCTTTTCTGCTGTGAGAAATGGGATGCCCATATGTTTTGTATGCTTGTGTAGGTGACTTATTTTCTCCTTGACATTTTGGGGTCTTTTTGCCCTGTGCAGTTTGAAAGTATGTCCCTGGATATATTTTTGATTCAGCTGAACTTTATTTTACTTCATTCCCGCTTGTCATCTTTGGATGGACTGTTCCAATCTGCTAGTGCAGTCATTTTCTCATGGGATGAAGATTTCTTTCTTACTGAAACTTTACTATTTTCACCCACCTAATTTTCTCTGTTCTTTTTTTTCTAGAATGCTTAGATGAATGTTAGACCTCCTGGGTGACTTCTCTGAGTCTCTTATCTTTTCTCTCACATTCTCTCCTTTTGATTCTGTGTTCTAAGAAATTTACTTAACTTTAATAGCTTTTGATGATATTTTAATTTCAGCAGCCATATTTTTAAATTTCTAAGAGCTTTAAAAAATTCTTGCTCTACTTCTTAATATCTGCTCTTGCCTTTGGTGCCTGGTGCTTTCTCAGTATTTCTGAAATTTCCTTGAGGATTCATTTTTCCTGCTACTGTGGTGGCCATGCTGTTTTTGTTTGTGTCTTTCCTCTCCCCCTAAGCCTGGTGACTGTTGGGTATGGTTCACACTAAAACCATGGGGAGGAAGGGCTCTTCTGCACAGGCATTCACAGGCATGCTTTCCCTAGAGCAAGCATTCTGACCACATGTATAGACAGGCAGGCCTTCCTTTAGGGCAAGAAGGAGGGGCCTGTACCCTCCAGAATGAGGCGATGTGGTGGTGGTGGGAGGGCGTGTACGAACTCACATGACTGGCGCCCCCTGTTGGAAGCTATGCAGACCTGCTGGGACCAAATCTAGAAGTTCAGGCTGTTACACTGAGTACAGAGCTGATAAGTCTAGGAGGAGAAGAAGACATTAGAACCTTCCTGTTCTCAGGGTAGTTCAGCTCATATTTTGAAGAAGAGATGTCATGATGTTGCTCGGGAACACTAACTACTATTCTAACCATAGCTGTGGGGCAGAGACAGGCTGTGTCAATGCCCCAGGTATTCCCTGGAAAGGTGGCTTCCTGGCTAGCTTGATTGCCACAGCTCTTTTTGCCATTTTCAAGTGTTCGTGAACCTATGGTCTGTAGGCTGCTTCTGGCTGCTTGTATCATTGAAAACTCTAAAAGCTTCGCTCAGCATCACCGTTCTAGGCTGTGGCTTACTTGTCTTATCCCCTTAGAGCTCCAGTCTTGCCCACTTTGCATCTGCCTTGCAGAAATGAATATAAATTTCTTGGGTTGATTTTGTTGCACTGAGTTAAACATATGGACTTCAGAAGTAGACTCCTGGGGCTCAAATTCTGCTGCTGCCGCCCATTGGCAACCTCGCTGGCCTTTCCAAGCCTTTGTCTTGTCATCTGTATCATGGAACTGGTAAGAGCACTTGCTTCTTTGGATTATTAGACAATGAATAAAATAAAGTCCTTAGAGGTACCTAGTGCAGAGTAAGTGCTTAGTCATGTTGTTGTTATTTCTTAGTATTTTTGTCATTTTTGCGATACCTATTTGCACCTTTTTGTTTCAAAGAGATCTTAAGAGCAGCCTGCTATCTCACTGAGGACATGACAGAGTAAGTGTGTTGCACTGGAAAAACGTGGGAAGAAACCTGGAGTTGGTTAAATTTTGAATCAAGGCCCAGCTGTCCCATCTTCCAGCAGAGTGACCTTAAAGCAGCCTCCTTTCTGTTTTGTGTCACCATCACATAATGCCTGGAGCTGGGTGCTTTCTAATGAGAAGACACTCAGCATATAGTCTTGGAGGCTCAAGGGCCAGGTGCTGGTGTCTTGGCCAGTCTGCCAGGCTGTGTCAGTCTGGTAGAGAAGTGGGGTGGTTTTGCTTTTGCTCACATGAGTACCCTTGGAGAACCACATTCATCCTTGCCAAGGGCCTTGACTGGTGACTCAGTGACCTTGGCTTAGGTCACATGTCTTAAAGATTCCACCTTGTCAACCTTGCCACCCTGGGCCCAAGCTTACAGCACAGGAACCTCAGAGGCCCAAACGCATACCCAAGCTTCTTTATAATTTCTTTTCTTTCAACCATTAGAACAGATTTTATTCTCTTTGGGATTTTATGAATTTGAGAAACCTGAAAATGGAGGGATTTAAACTTAAGCTCAAACTAGGTATGAGCTGGACATAGTGATCAGAGCATAATTTACAGAATAACATGCAACTTCCCAGAGGCAACCACCATCCTAGCTAAAAAATGGTTCAAAAGTCTTACTCCTTGCTACTAGAACGGCTAGTCATTTCCTGAGGAAAAAAAATGTTCCCCCTCTTTTTTAATCCCAAGTAGATGAAAAATAGTCCACAAGTGCTGGTGTTCACTACCAGAAATATATGGTGGTTCTTCAGAAATTCACTCCAAGTAATTAAACTGTGGCTAACATCACAGCAAATAATGACAGTGGATAATGTTCTCAATTTACATCTTCAATTGAGTGCCTGTTTTGTAGGTAGATTTGCTGCCTCGGAAATTTTTCTCCTAATATCTATATATGTAAGTATCTATTTTTTAATCTGATTTCTTTGTTGTGCACTAAATATATTTTTAGAGAATTGTTGAATGCACCCTGCTTTAAATTGTTTTTATTTTGAGGTACTGAGAATTGAATGAAGTACTGGGGCTCTCACATTGAGCTTCATCTCCAGCCTCCCTTTGCTCCTTTTTGAGCCAGGTTCTCACTAAGTTGTCCAAGCTGGATTGGACTTTGGGACTGCCATGCCTCAGCTTCCCAGAGTTATGTTTTTGTTTTTAGCATGGTTTATTATAGTGGCCACAGCACTGGTTAAATATATATATATATATATATATATATATATATAAAATAAGCTTCGACTAAAAAAGAACACTGCATAAATTTAGCTTGTTTTTAAATTGAAAAAGTTGTTTCCAGCTTGTCAAAATGTTACTGGGGTTTCAAACTCTTAAATTATCTGTTCCATTGGGAAAAGTGGCAGTGCCTAGCAGGTGGGTGTGGGGGCTGTGGGGATGATGGGCCTAGGTAGAAGGACTGGCACCGGAGACACTTGGGCCAGTCAGGTCTTGCTACGAAGAAGGAGGCTGCAGCTGTGGTAGCGGTGCCTGCAGGCTGGCGCCTGGGTGGGCGTGCGGGCCAGGGTGCTCCTGCTGGAACTGTGCATCTCTGTGGAACTCGGCCTGGGCTGCAGAATCAGGAGTACGGGAGAGCACAGTGCAGGCTGCTCCGTGGTCCCCAGTGGAAGAGGCTGCTTTATAGAAGGGCTGCGTGCTGTGGGGAGTCAAGCCAGAGTGGGAGAGTGGGCTGTATGCCAGAGACTGAGATGGCGTGGTTATGAGCTGGGAAACCGAAGGAGCTGCAGATCCCCGGAACTGGGGAGCCCAGACTGGGAGAAAGAATTGAGGGGATGTGTGGGCAGACCTGGGGCTGACTCAGGATCAGCCAGGGCAGCTCTGTAAACCAGAACCAAGGTGGCCATGGGTCCCCAGCCCTGCCTGCTGAGCTTTTTCAGGATGAAAGCATTTCGTGATCAAGATCACAAGAAAGTCATGGCTACAGCTGGGAAGCACTGCTTTACTTTGGGAGAGGCCCATAGGTGCTCAAAGCTTTGGAATATTATACAAAAAGAAAATAAGAATATGCCATAGGGGAAAGAATTCACAGGCGTTCTTGTAAAACAGTATATTGCTAACTTTATTTCCCTTTTCACTTTGGCTACCAGGAAACTCAGATGTCAATGTAGTGTGCAATCCTTCTAAGCCTGTTGGCTTCAAGGCCCGCATGTTTGTCTGTTTAACATTCTCTGGGTCTTGATCATCAGTCTGAATGTCACTCTGGCTAGGTTTTGGGCAGTTAGCATTCTCTGTCTTATGAGTTCTCGTATTCTGGGTGAAACTTGCAGTGACAGGAGGCAGAGGATTAAGGTAACACCATTCTTACCTAAACAGTGGGGGAAGGAGCGTGAAGATTGCCACGGATGTGAGAGACAGTCATGTAAGTGTCATCAAAGCCATACGTGGAGACAGAGTGTGGCAGCATAAAGTGGGTTGCGGAGAAATCGTGCACTCAGTGGCTGTGAGGGTGGTGATTTCCCCATCCCTGAATGTCAGCTTTGCCGAGAACCACAGGCATTGGCCAGCCCTCCAGGAAGATCGGAAATGTCACCTGCCTCCAGCTCCTGAGCTAGGCCCCAGAGGGAACAATTCAGGATTTCAGGTTTTAAACTTTCCTCACCTGCACTCTGTGTGTGTGTGTGTGTGTGTGTGTGTGTGTGTGTGTGTGTGTGTCTTTGTGTTGTGTATTTCTCTCTCCCATCAAATTTTTAAATCCTTTGTAATTGAACCAAGTTTAGGGATCTTTTGCTTGCTTTACCCTTCTTTTCCCAAGACCTGCTGCGCGGTGAGCTGGAAAGCCTGCCTTCACATTTTAGTATCTGGATGCCTCCTGTTAAAAAATGTGATTATTAATGAAGTTGCCCCCATCGCTCCCTGTGTTTTCAAGTTATCGCCAATACACAGCTTCCCTCTCCTGGCTCCCAGCTCTGTGCAACCCCATTGTAAAGCACTTCCACGTCCATGCTGTCTAGTTAGACTCTCAAAAATAAGAGGCTTGTCTCCGGAGGACGGACCCGTTTTGCGGGCGAGTCTAATCCGCGGCGTTGTTTTTCTTTGCTCTCAAATGGCTGGGGACAGTGAGTCAGAAGTGAGAACTCCCTTTGTTTCATGTCGTGTGCATGGCAGGGGGAGAATGTCGAGGGGCAGAAAACGAAGAAAGACATAAAAGGATCTCATCTCAAGGAGGTCAGACCCATCAGAGGCTTAGCGTTGTCTTCAAAGATGCCTGGGACAGGTGGCAGTTCAAGACAATCCCAGGCGCAGCGTCCGCTGGCGCGGAGATAAGGGATTGCTGCAGAAGCCTGCTATCCTCTGCCCGGTGGCTTTGATGTAACTCTGCTAGCAGGACTTTGGGGAGCGGTGACTGCCTTCCTGCATGGTCGGCTGCTGTTGCTCAGCCTTTTAAGGGTTCATTACAGTGCTCCTGGAGGATTAATCCTCTTTAAGGTTTACATGCCATGGTTTTGTCCAGGGCCCTTGTTGCCACCTGCATGAGACACCCTAACTGGCCCTGCTGTCTTTCCTCCCCATCTTGTGGTGAACTGAAAAGCATCGAGGCTGTGTTTGACTGTAGCAGTTTCTTTCCCAGAGGCCCTTGCTGCCTTGTGTATAGTACCTTCAGAGCTCTGTGGCCAGTGTCCCTGTTCTGTGTCCCTCATGCTTATCAGTATTTCTTTAGACCACTGTTTCTCTATTCCCAGTTCTGATGCTGCTTGCTTCCAGCAAGGTTTGTTCAATCCTAGGGGACCCTTGCACTTACAAGCATGCTGTTTGTTCGAGAGATTCAGTAAGGTGTCAGGGAAACTGTCTAATAGCCTGAGTTGCATACATCAGGAACCCTTAACTTAAAAGAGGTATTCACTTTTGTGTGTGAGATACTAGGGATTGAACCTAGGACCTTCACACCAAGGCTACCTCAGCCTTTCAACCCCCACCTTCATTTTTTCACTTCTTAGTACACGACGGCATCTTGGTAAATTGTGCAGGACAGGTTCAAACTCATGGTGCTCTTGCCTCAGCCTCCCAGAGGGCTGGGGTTACAGGATTGTGCCGCCATACCTAATTTAAAAGATACAGTCTTTCAAGGCATAAACCAGATTGCTAGGGTTTTTTCACCTTCCAGTGGTGGAGATTGAATCCAGGACCTTGTATGTACTGAGGAAGGGCTTTATCACTGCACTAAACCTAAAACCCTAGAAAATAGATTTACTATTGTACTTATTTATTTTGGATTTACCATTTTAAATACTATTAGGAAAAGAAGAGCTGGATATTTGATTTTTGGCTTGTCACACTGGCAACAATAGCTACAGCAACAACTGACACAAATCACTTTCCTGATTTTTGTAAGTAAACTTCATCCCAGCACTTTGGATGTTGGGTGTATACAGCATTTCGCTGCTACTTAAGAATTCTCAAGTGGCACTTGTAGGTGGCTAGGTGGGGACCTCTGAGACCTTCTCTGGGTTTGGTCCTCCAATGCACACTGAACTTACTGGTCTTGGGAACACGGTGCTTCTGGGAATTACTGATGGGACCTGAAAGCCTTTCATCCATCACTGTTGGACACAGTATCTTTAATTGTCAGTGACCGATAGGGAGTTAACATCTGCCTGACTGCCTTTGCTTAGCCCACGTTTGGATCTTTTGGAAGAGGAATGCTTATGGTTTATATCTAGATGTCATCCCAAAACCTCCTATGGACACGAGTGGGGAGTTTCCAGGGTGGCTGGATTAGGGCATCATGCTGGGTTTAAGAGAGTGGATAATGGAGGCCCCACTCTGGATGGGGGTGATGATGTCAATAAATAGACTTACATCCTATATGTACTATAAAAGGGAGAGAGGGAAGGCAGACTTGTAGCTTACTGCTGCTGGTAGCCTTCTGCCTGCTCTGCCATGGACTGTTTCTCCCATGTGATGCCTCTCTGCGATGCCACCCAACCTTGGAAACAACAGACTATGGGCTGTAGAGGACTGGCCAAATAGCTCAACATATTACAGCACCTGCAAGCAGGCTCAGGGGCCAGGGGTTCGATCCCCGGGCCTACTGTACCAACCCCGCCCCTGAGGCGCACTGAGATGGAAATTGAGACTGGGTGTGGTAGCACGCACCTGTAATCTCAGCTCTTGGGAGACTGTAAATAGGCAGATCATTACGAATCTGATCTAGTACTGAGACCCTGAACACCCTTTAGACCCTTCCCTCAGATACAAAAAAAAAAAAAAGACTATGGGCTGAAACTCCCTACAGGATGTGAGCTACAATAAGTCTTTCTTCTTTTAACTTTGAGTGTCACTATCTCAGCAATGAGAAAAGTAAACCTAAAAGAGCTTAGTATTGTAACAGGTCCCCTTGCTGGTTCCATGCTGGGTATAGTAAGTATTAGCCCTGTGTTGACTTCGGCAGGTCGGAGTCTTTCCAAATGTGGAACAATTATACATTTAATCATAGAAGTCAGCTGTGCTTCTGCAGACCATGTGAAGGAAGAAGACTTTGTCCTAAGGGCCACCTGTCATCCTAGAACTCTACTGCAAGGGATTGCTTGCTGCATGCTTAGGCGGATTGAAATTTAAATTATCAAAAGGGAAGTCAACCCAGGATGGTGTTTTCTGGGGTGACCTCCTCTCCTTCGTGAGTGAGTAATAGAAGCAATGATCACAGGTAATCATTGGGTAATGGGAGGGTAATGATCACAGAGAGTAGCGACTGGATTTATGGGTTTGGAAGCTTTGCCTCTCAGTGTAACTCTTAAAAATGCATTCAAAACCAAGCTGGGGCCTGTGTCGAGTTGCGTAAGCTTCATGAATCTACTTCAGGATTCCTGAATAAGGATTTTTTTTGGATTTGGGATTCTGGATACCCCCATCCCATTCACTGTCACCACACACTCACTTGGGATTGATCCCAGGGCCTTTACACTGAGCTACATCCTTAGCTTAAAAAAAAAAAAAGAAAAAGAAAAGAAAAGAAAAGAAAAAAGTATGCTTTGAGATAGGATCTTGCTGTCATTAGATTGCCAAGTCTGTCAATTTGTAATCCTCCTGCCTCAGCCTCCCAGAGTGCTGGGATTATAGGCATTCACTAGCATGCCAACTTAGTTTCAGTGTTTTTCACAAGGTTTTTTTTTTTTTTTTTTTTCATACTTGGTACAGGGTCCCACTACACAGCTCAGAATTGTAGTGATCTTCTTGTTTTCAGCCTCCCCAGCTCTGGGATTATAGTTCTGTGCCACCATGACCAGTCTTGGTGGCAGGCTCAGAGTGCCTGGGCATGGGGCTGGCACAGCATTTGGTGCCTGGGATGGAACCCTGGTCCCTGCGTTTGCCTAAGCAGGTGCTTAGTCCACTAAGCTATCTCTCCAGCCCTTCCACAAGTTTTTATGCAGTACTGTGTGAGAAACACTGTATTTAAGGGGCAGATATGAACCTCTTTCTTTACATTCTCAAATGGTAAGCACTGTAAGGTTTTATCTAAAAATGATCCTCAATTTCATGAGAATATTGCCTTATGTGACATAAATTTGAATTATGCTTTTCTTTTGAATTATTTAAACATAAATTTGAATATGATGGCATCAGTCTATTTTTCTGATTGATTGATTGATTGATTGATTTATGGTACTGGGGATTGAACTCAGGACCCTGCGCTTGTCAGGCACATGGTATTTCTACTGAGCTATCTCCTTAGGCCCTTATTTTTCTGATTTAAAGGTGTATATATTGGATACCATATTAGTTGATGTTATATAGAATTTTATTTTATCATGTCTCGTGTATTATGCTGAAACTGATTTGCCAGCAGAGAGGATAATTTATGTAGCTATGCTTTTCTATATCTGAATTTCTGCTTAGGGACTAGTAATCTACTGGTCTTCCCTCCTCAGAAGGGGCTGTGTTCTGAGACACCAGGGGATCCTGAAAGCCCAGATCAAGTGGGGTGTATATGTACTTTTTTCTCTACACAGACAACTGTGACAACATCTTACAGATTAGACACAGTAAGAGGTTAACAATACTAACAAATGCCCAAACAAAACATTATAAGAAAATAGTATAATAAAAATGATATGAAAGTGTGTGGCTGCTTCCTCTTTTGAAACACCTCGTTATAGTTTCACCTTGTCATGGAAAGGGAGGGGCTCGTGGCCTCTCTCTGGCCTGTAGCCAGATCGGTAGCCTGTGACGCTTGTGCTAGGAGACCATGATTGAGTAAAATCAGAGTTTCTGGAGTATTTGTGCTGTGATACCAGGACAGTTCTACTGATACCCTCGAGGGTGACTGGCTCCCGGGCAGGTACCCCATCCCAGCTGTGCATGCTGGGTAGAGGCGGCGTCATGTCTTCAGACTGTGGGAGATGTCATCATGTTATTGAGAATGCCATGCAAGCTGACACTTATAATTTATTTCTGGGATTTTCCCACTGATGTTTTAGCAGTTAATTGCTGGTGATTGAAATCCCAAAAAGTAAAACTGTGGGTAAAGAAAGGCTACTGTCTACATATTGTATACACCTTAAGCAGTGTGGATATTTACTCTCATAACCAGCAAATTTATTATTTTTCTATTGTTACTTTTTTGGTCAAGATTTAATTATTTTCAAAGCAAGGTTTCAATGCGGAAGTGAGTTTATTCACCTTGTAGAAGTGTTGGCTTAGCTGATTCTTTTTAGAAAGGTGGACTTACAGGCTTGATTGGTGAGAAAATGTTTGGCTTAGTTTGCCTCATAATTCCCTAAAAGTGAAATCTGTTAACTTGAGAGATGAGTCGTGCACACTTCAGATATGTACATTTATAATAAGTGCCATTGATGGACCTGCCAGCTGATTTTCCTTGATAGGAATGCTAACGTTTTGTTCGTGCTTATGATAACCACAGCAACTCAGCAAGAGCTGAAAAATAAGGCAAACTGTGAGGTTTAACACATTTTGCATTTTGCATCCAAAGTTTGTCCATTGTGTTTATAAAGTCTATGAGAACCGTTGGTGTCTTTTAGTAAACATATTCCACATCCAGTTGTTTCGTAACCTCCTGCGGTTCTAGAATAAACTTATCAAAAAAGTGAGGTGTCTTTCTGATTTTTTTTTGGTACATATGAGATTAGTAAGGTAGAGTTTCCTCTGTCAGTTGTAATAATTGGTCATTTTTTACGTTATTTCATCCCTTCTTCCAACCAGTAAAAGGTGGGTGCTGTTGGCTTGGTTGCTTAGAGGAAAACTAGCAGTGATGGTGGCAGCGGAAAGGTCAGGACTCTCTGTTCCCATTGGCTGGCTCAGCTGCACTGTGTAAGTCACTTGTGGCCTCTGTTTCTTTACTCTGACATCAGGAGCTGTAGTGCTTGCTGTAGTGTGTGGCTGTCATTGGCACACTTGGTCCCCAGAGTCATGATCAGGTGATTAAAGGTGGCGCACTTGAGGCACAGAACAGTCTCTCATTTCCTGGCCCAGAAGTACCACTTTTGGCCAGTTCGTGGGGTCTTGCACATAGGCTTTGTGGATCTTCTCTAATACAAATGCAAAGATTTGATTTTAACTGAGCAAGAGGTGATGGTTTTACAACTGGACATTTTCTGCAAAGTTTTAAGTTGAAAAAAGAGAGAGTAGGTGCTATCTGATTTTCTTTCCTGGCGTATTTTTATCGAATAGCATTTTTCATTTCAATATTCCTCCGTGGTCACTAATTCATTTGTCTTCATGTCACAGACATGGGGAGATAAGTCTGTTTTGAAGATACAGGTGCTGATGCAGGGAAGTGTGGAGCCGAGAGGAGAGGGGACAGGTTGCCGTCTGTCCTCAAGGCCAGTCTCAGCAACCTTCCACCTTATACGACTGCTTGGGACCTTTGTCCTTTAAGATCGGGGACTGATTAATTGCAAATGCTAAAATTAGGAGACTCGTAGTTGGCACATTGAGTTTTATTTTAGCTTTTAAGGAATGAAGATGCACCCCAGCTTCTGTCATTGCACTGACTTAACCTGAAAACTAGTTGTTTTTAAGCAATATTAGCATATATCCAGTGAGCCACCATGGCCTCCTTCATGTGTCACTCAGTGCCCTGTGGAATCCTTACCCCACTTGCTTATGAGGACCCTGTTAAAAAAGAATCAGGAAGTGGTTGTAAGAGGCCTTTACTCTTTAAAGGAGCAAATATTCAAGCTGGAAGTTGTCCCCTTGCAACTGAAAATCCCTTCCAGATCCTTAGGGGATGTCATATAGGAGGAAAAGATGGACAAGGGCCAGTGCGGTAGACAGCGTGAGAGGTCTTCAGAGTCCTGTGCTTAGGTTATATTGTCAACTACATATTTAAGTGAGTGCAACTGACATTTGTTGGCTAAAGTAGCATCATTGTTATTGCAATTCTGCATGAGAAAAGGAGTGAATCTGACTGTCATTACTGGCTATATAAAACTTTTTGACACCTTACATCTCCACTGCCTCAATTTTGCCTACCTAGATTCAGTACCAGCAGCTGTCAGAGTGTGGTCCCCGGACCAGCAGTATCTGCATCCCCGAGGAGCTAGCCAGAAATTTGTACTGTGGAGTCTGCCTCACACTTACTGAGCCAAAAACTCTGGGGCAGAGGCCAAGAGTCCTTGTGCAGCCTTGCAGAAGAGGCTCATGCCGCTGAAGTTGGAATCCCTTGTGTGGAGGGGTTCTGTCCAAGGATGCGGGTGAAGATCTCAAGGTTTGCAGACTGCACTATGAGAGCAACCAGAAATGTTCTGTAAGAAAGAAAAGGGTGATGGTCCATCCCCAAATTACAGATTCATTGAAACTCAAAGAAAAACTAAGTTTTTCTTTGTTAAAGTTAAGCTTTACAAGATGAAGTCAGCACAACAGATCAAGAGCCATGCGCCCATTCCATTCCAAGTTAAACAAGAGGCACTAGCTATTCAGAGTATGTGTCCAATTTCAGCGTCTTCCTTACATCCTTTGAAATCCTGTTTTGGCCCCTTAATATAAAGAAATGAAAAGATCCAAACCTTGTATTCCCCTCCACGAGGCATCAAGGAGATGGGGTATTAAACAGTACCTCGCTGATGTATTTTAATAAATACTGTTGCAGTGCATCTCACCATGGAAAGCAAACACATGCAATTACTTGCAAATTTCTTCAGTGTTTGTACTTATAAATCTCTGCCTAAACCTTCCCAGCTGGGAGTTCGGTTAGCCTTTCTGCTGAGGAACTAGGGCTTTGTTCTCCTGTTCAGCCTCAGCACAGTCTGGAATAATTCAGAAACGTATTAGAGAGATTGCTGCTCTCCAAAGCATAAGGAAATAACCTTCACTCATGGCCTTAGGGAAATCAGCCCAATCAGAGTTCGGGCAGATTTCTCGATTAAACAAAGAACTAACTGTGCACAAATTGCACCTTAACAATTTGTAAGGGGTCCACCTTAGAAATTTCTTGCAGGTGGAAAGCTGATATTTTTTAATCAGGGCAGTGGAACTGCTCAAGTCAAAAATGTCACCAGCATTTTCTCACTGCCCCACCATTAGCAGCCCCTCCAAATTAAATTTAAAGTTGCATTCATCAGAAGTCCTGGGCTTGAGACCCACAGCTCTGGGTTGTCAGGCACAGATGGAAACAACTCCTGTCCATGTGCAGGGTCAGAGTGTGCATGCGTGTGTGTGTGTGTGTGTGTGTGTGTGTGTGTGTGTGTGTGTGTGTGTCTGTGAATGCATATGGAGGGCTCAATTCATCTGGAACACATCCCAGGGAGCTTTGGGTTGTCAAGTTTTATTTCAGCAAATTTCACTCCCAAGATGCAAAAAGGGGGTGGAAGTTATTGCACTTAATGTTGTTGTGACTTCACTTGCTCCCGGTCAATTATTTCGATATCAAAGTCAGGCACCTGTGTTGCCCTGGACAGACATTGTATGGAATGGACCTTTTGGAGGGGGATGTAAGAGACTGTTGCCGATTGTAGGAGATGCTTATGCCAAACCACCACGCACATGACCTTTTTAGCAAAATGACTGGTTTTTCTTTGGGAAATCTGGGCACGTGGGAAGAGCCCATCTAGGAGTCCTTCTGTGATATAATGCAGGAAGGAGGCCAGGCACTTGTCAGCTGTCACATACATGGCAAGGATATCCCAGTCCCCTGCATTGAATGCCTTGCTGTGTGTAGGTCTGGTTTCCCCACTTTGGCATAAATTGGGCAGCCTCCCATCCTTGGCCTAGCAGAACAATCAAGGGTACTAAGAAGTATGCTTTGGATTGCTTAGTAGTATTGAGTTTGGTTTTGGCCTAAAGAAACTGGGAGACATGTTGAGTCCATAGAGTTCTGAGATCTCCCAGATTAACTAAAACCAGTTTGAGAAAAATCCCGAGCATGGCATATTGGCACAGCCCTGTGATCTGATCTAAGCACTTTGGGAGGCTGAGGCAGGAAGGCTGAAAGTTTTGGTCCAGACTGGGCAATTAGGTCACTTAACCAGACCTTGCCTCAAAGAATAAAAAAGGACTGGGACATAGGTCAGTGCCCTGAGTGCATTGAGTGCCCTCAGTACCAACCAGAGAGAAGAAGAGGGAGAGGGAGAAAGGAAAGGAGGGGGATGGAAAATGTGTGGCCTTTCCTGACTTACGAAGTACTTACCTGAAGTGTTCTTTTGGCTTTCTTGTTTGGTTTACAAAGACGTGCAGCAAGCACACAAGTTAGCAAAATCCCTTCCCTCTCCAAGGCTATGGGACAAAGATCCTTGACTGAGAGGCTTTCAAGCCAGCCCTGCTGGCCCCCAAGGTTGTGGGGAGGGTTATATGAAAAAGGGGATGAAAAATCCCTGTGCTCCTCCTTGTGAAAAGAAGCGCTGGGAATGTCCTTCCTTTACAGTCCTTGTGGAACAGCGTCACAGTGTGAGTTTTGCTGTTTATGAAAACCGTGATCAACTTGGTTGGGACCCTGAGCTTTGAACTTCAGGAACTCTAAAACTGGGATGTTACTCTATGCTAACAAAGTCAAAGGAGCAAGACGAGGTGGGGTGGAGTTAATTGTGGAACTCAGAAGGCTTCTGTGACCTCTGATACAGTGGGCAGCAGGGCGAAGACTTGGAGAGTCTAGCAATAGGTAGATACTGCTTAAGTCTGGGTGGGAGCTAGCTGGTATGGTGCCTTATGCCTGTAGTCCCAGCGCCCAGGAGGCTGAGACAAGAAGATCTCAAAGTCAAAGGCAGCCTGGGACTCCGACCAACTAATAAGATCCTGTTTTAAAATTAAAAATTAGGGGCCGGGGAGATGGCTCAGTAGAATAAGCGCTTCCCTGGCAAGCGCAAGGGCCTGAGTTCAATTCCCGGTTCTGCCAAAAAATAAAAAATTAAATTAAATTAAATTAAATTAAATTAAATTAAATCAAATGGAGGGGCTGGAGATGTAGTTCAGTGCAAAGGTCTTAGGACTTAATCTCTAGCACCACAAAAATAATAAGTGAGTGGGAAAAAAGAGAAGAAAGAACAACTTTGTGGCAGAAGGTAAATTTCTGACTGTCACTTTCTGCTCTGTGGCCTTAGGCAGTTGCTTTGTTTCCCCTAAGCTGCTCCATCCTTACTTGGAGGCTGGGGATAAGTATATTCTCTTCCCAAACCTGCTGTGAAGAGTTAAATGAAAAGAGAATTATAA
This sequence comes from Octodon degus, assembly GCF_000260255.1. NCBI lineage: Eukaryota > Metazoa > Chordata > Mammalia > Rodentia > Octodontidae > Octodon > Octodon degus. Next base: position 3,149,561 of record NW_004524607.1, read on the forward strand.
AAGCTTCTTAGTCCATAGGAAAGACTAGGCACTCAGTACTAAAATCAGCAGAAATTCTAGGTAATGTGCATGAAGAAATTAAAAAAAAAACAATGGTTGAAAGGTGAATCATCCCTTGGAGGTATCTTATTATGATTATTAAATTTTAGAGGAAAAAGAATATTTGCAAACCTGTGGTTGGTATTTGGAGCTTCTTTTTTTAAAAAAATTCAGTATTAATGGCAAATTCATCTTATCTTTCCCTGTGTGATGCATTTGACAGGACCTAGCGACAGCCCCAGCCCATCATATATATTCTGATAACTGCGCTTGCAGGGCTAGATAATGAACTTTACTGTTCAAGTGGACATTTAATTAACTTCAGTATCGCCCCGCACAGAGATAGCAGCAGCCCGGCAAGGGCGGCGTCTCCTGGACCACAGAATCGCTGTGGCAAGCTGGGCAGCACAGGCCTGACTCGAGCTGCTTTGCAAATGGCATTTCAGTGTGTACCAGCTCCTCATCCGTCACCTTAATCTAAACTCCCCGGTAAGTTGCCATGTATGGCTGCAGAAACCACAGCCTTGAGCGGCAGGAGGACTTGCTTGTACCCTGGCAGCATCAGCCTCAAGCATCATTTCTTTCTTTTGCCAGTAAAAGCAGGCAGAAAGCAAGTCACAGCTATTTTCAGTAATGGGTCCTGCTCTTTTTTAAAGCTGGAGTTTCCCACATCTCTGGCATCTGCTTTCCCGAGTCGGGATCACGCCCCTCAGCTGGGTATGCTCAGTGTGGGCCATTTTTCTTAAAACTGAGTTATGGTAATTAGCGTCTGAAGGACTTGACATTCCCCAAACTGTTACCGAAAGGCATCTGGTGCTCCGTCCTGCGCCGTGTAAAACTACCTGTCAGCGAGCTGATGGGGTTATAAACAAAGGCCTAGTGCCATATAAGGCTGCACCTAGGTGGTAGGAAGGATAACATTGCTTAAAAAGGCTTTCGTGGGAGCAGAGCCGTTCCCTGTGCAAGTTGTCTTTCTTCTTCCCGCTCCTCTCTCCTGTACTTCGGAGTAAGGCAGTGAAATCCCAGCAGTCTGCATTCTGGGCACACTCACTTTAAAATGTGAGCACCAAAAATTAGCCATTGAATTAAGAACTGAGACCCCCCCACACACAAAATAGGAACTCGGACAGGTTAGGCACTTAGCCACCATTTGAAGTGTGTGTCAAGGGGGTGTAGTGGCTCAGGCCTATAATCCTAGCACTCTGGGAGGCTGAGGCAGGAGGATCACAAGTTTGAGCCCAGCCTGGGCACCTTAGGAACATAGCAAGGCACTGTATCAGAAACAAAATGAACTGGGGATGTAGCCCAGGGGTCACTGACTTGCCTACCATGTACAAGGCCCTGAGTTCAATCTCCAGTACCACAATAAAAATAAATAAATAAATAGTTTAATTAATTAAAAATGAAAAATAAAGAATGGGAGATGTAGCTGAGGTGCAAATGGCCTGGGTTCGCTTCCCAGTCAAGAAGAAAAAGAGGGAGGGAGGGAGGCAAGCAGAGAGTGTCAGCACACTGTGACCCACATAGCCCTGGAAAACAGGACTGAATGCCAGTGAAAGGGGAGCCACTTTGGGGAGAAGAAGCACTGTGAGTTAGTTGCTGAGTGGGGAGGACAGCAAAATGACACTTGGATGACAGTGGACTCATCTCATTAAATTATGGGATGTGGAAAAGGATGGAGCTTCCACTGTCCATGTTTATGCATTCTTTTAGGGCTTCAGTATCTCTTGCACTAATATTCCTGAAAATGCATGGTGAGATGACCTCTATAACTGTGATGGGAAAATGGATTTTGTTTGGAGACTTTTTTGGCCAAATCTGGTGAGGGCTACCCACCACCCAGCTGCAGTCCCTTTGAGATGATCTCTCTGGCCCTTTTCTCTTTATTCAAATAATAATAAAAGCAAATAGGGGCTGGGCAGACAATTCAGTGGAATAAGTGCTTGCCTGGCAAGTGCAAGGTCCTGAGCTCCATGCCTGGTGCCACCAAAAACCAAAAAAAACGAGGTTTTATGAATGAACTGAAGAAATTTCCTCACACGTATAGAAAGGGGAAAGAAAGTTTCAGTTTGAGTTTTATGCAGAACAGAAAATTTAACGTGAACCTCTGAATATTAATGAAGATTTTTAGTTTATTCACCCAGTTTCAAAGGTACAGGATTTCTTAGCCAAAGTGCATATTTCTGTGGTTTACCTCGTTCTTTCCCTCCATTCCCTTGGTGAATTTTAACCTCTACTCACATTGGATCACCCCAGATTCATTCACAAAAGTTGTATGTGCTGCTGTTGAAGGTTGCAAAGTTTTAATTGAGCACTTACATAGAATTTCAGTTAAAACTTTCAGTGGACAGCCTGTCCCTTAAAAACTGCTTTCCTCCTTACTTGAATGAATTTTCCATCAGCCTGATGTGTTGGAGACCTGGTGGTTTGTGTCAAGACATGTTTTGCAGATTTTTGTGTCATGGGAAGGATTTTTTGGTGATTGCCTTTTGTTCTTTGGAATGGTTCCTGGTGGCTGAAGAGTACTGTACCTCTATGTTGATTTTTGCCATACTTCCTATGTTGGGATCTTGTAGTGAAAGCCTGTGGCAGCCTCCCCAAATCTTCATGCAGTCTTATTTTTGAAGTAATCATGGGTAGGTATGACAGTTGTTAGCACTTGCCACCAACCCATTATTATATAATGTGCTATGCAAATAAATACCACTATGTCAACTGCTTCCCATGCTCAGGTGGGATAAGGAATCACTACTGATACTTGTGACCACCATCATAGGACCTCACTCAGGGAGAAAGGCTTAGTTCACCGTGCCAGGCAACTCTCTGGCCTTTCTTCCCTCCATGTTGCATGTGAGTCCAGCTCTGTGGAGTTATCTCCTCTCACCTCCAGGGAACTCAGGACAAACTCTGTGCACCACTCCAGCCTTAATACCAACCCTGGGGTCTGCCGGAGCTAATACTACATATGTAATGGGCACTGCTAGGCACCTAGTAGAAAAGAAGAGAGATGAGTTTTGCAACATTATGTTCTGAAGAGATGATACAGGATGATCAGAAGAGTATGAAAAGTGATATGGAGCCACAAGAGTAGATCGGCTCACCTTTTGGTCTCGCATCCTTCTGGTTCCCTCCTTCAGTCTGCTCATTGCAAGGGCTCTGCATTTCCACCCCTCCCAGGTGTACACTTATGTTCACATCTGCATAAGAGGATTTCTTCAAAGACTCCTGCCTATAATGTGACTCTGGGGTCCTTGGGCCTGTGGCACTGTATGTGGTCACAGGTCCCTTATGAGATGGGATGCCCCTGAGGGGCAGCTTTATTCTTCCTCGTGCCTCTTTTCTCACTTGCTGTGTCTTCTCTCCAGCCAGGCAGGCATCCCTGATCTCAGTTTCCTCATCCAGGAAGTGAGGGGAGTCACAGTAGGTTCTTCCCGGGGCCCATAGGCTTCTTGGCAGTTCAGCTAGTGGCAGACGTCATGACCATCATGATCATGATCATCACTATTACTAAGTGTAAGAATGTGACAGGTTGGATTGGGAGTGTCTTCTGTGTGCATGCAAACAAAGGAAGCTAAGTGGGTCACAGGAAATTCAGCCCTAAGTTTGTCCGTCAACAATGAAGTTATGTTGTTGGCTTCTCACACGTGACAATAGTATGCCCAGTCTCATGGTGTCCAGAGATGACAATGAGTGTGAATAACTCATTAGAGAAAAAAGTCCCTGATGTCTCTGTAGACACCAGACTCCACGTGGGCCACACTGTTAGACTTGGGTTAAAGTCTCCCCAGTCAGTGTTTGACCATGTGCTTGGTGTCTGGGACAGGCTCTTCTTATTCCCAGACTCTGTGGTCATCCTTGGGGGCTCTATTTTCCATCCCTGTTGCTCAGGCTCATATTTACTGGAGCTGAAAAGCATTACAGGCCAGAGGCAGGCACTAGGATGGTGATGACACCCTAGGTCTTCACTGTATTCTTCATGTGGGTGCACTGCAAACAGTGTGTCATTGTGTCAGCCAGCTTTCCAGTACTGTATAACAGATCCGTGAGAAGACTGTGTTATAGGGGGAAAGGTCTTACTTTGTTTTATGGTTTCAGAGGACTCAGTCCGTGCTTGCTTGGCTCCAGTGCCTTTGGGCCTGTGATGGGAGAGGACATCATGGTGGGGAGAAAGTGTTAGGGCAGGGTGCTCATAGAGTGGTGGCCCAACAGCAAAAAGGAGAGACTGAGTCTGACATCCTGCCATTTCCTTTGAGCGCACATACTCAGTGTCATGAGACCTCTTGGTAGGCCCTGCCTCTTGCAGGTTTATCCACCTTCCAGCAGTGCCACAGACCTTTAGAGAACAGTCCAGATCCAAACTGATGCAGTTTTCTAGACAGGCTTTTTCACAGCTTCCCTATCTGCCCATTGCATTCATGTGTGCCATGTAGACGGCTCAGGCTCTAAACTGTCTCCATTTGCTTTCTGTGGTCATTTTCCTGAACTCAAGAGTAAAAAAGAAGCAGAGTTGCATGACCTGGCTCCATGGAAGTGGTGCTGGATTTTAAGAATACTTGGTACTGTTGAAGATATTTCCCGTTGCTGTGCCTAATGCAACACTGACGACCACAGACATTCCCTACTTCCTTTATTCTTCTTTTCTTGCCCTCTGTCCATGGAAAATGATGGTTCCTTGATGTTTTTGCCTTCATGCCATTCCTGGTGCCCTTTTCACGACTGCACTATGGTAATGATTTCTGATTTTATGTTGTGTACAACCGATTTCCTGTCATACTACTCTTCCCAATATGCCTCCAAGGTTAACCTGTTGTTCTCAGATAGTGGCTTCCCACTGACAGTCTTCTCTGGCCTCCTGGCGCCACCTTTTATGGCCTGCACAGCCTGGCACGTGTGGACCTCTCAACTCCCATCAGATTCTATCCCTTAGTTGGGTCTTGTGCTTGGGTCAGTCTGCTGTCGTCCACATGCTTCTAACAGCATGCACCATTGCCCTGCCTTGTGTTTTAGGTCTCAGCATAAACTTCCTTGTCTCTGGAGCTTTCCCAGCAAAACTGGATGGTAGTCGGTAGACCAGTGGTTGCCTCTTCTTCTTTCTGCCAACTCTGCAGTAACTTCTGTTATCTTCTTTCTCAGACAGATGTTGCCCCTGCCTTCATGGGTTATCTCTGCTAGAGGAAAACGGAAACTCAGTTGAACAGCCTTCTGCAGGGCTCATAATTCATGGTGTAGTTGAGATCAGCGTCCAAAGCTTCTGCTGGTCTGCATCACCTTGTACTGTGATTCCGCCACAGGCTCTTCTGCCACTCCCAGAACTCGGTTCCATTGGTCGTGGGTATCACTGTTCTCTTAAGTAATCACACACTCGACAAGTTGACCATACTCTTTAGGAGTACCTGCATTAAAGGAAACAAAACTTGTCTACCTGGTAGTTTTATTCATTTAATTGCCAGATCCTCCCTCTTCATCATTTAGTTGGGTGATGGTATACCTTTATATAAAAATAATATAATTTTATGATACTTTATAAAACATCTAAAAAGCTTGAAGACTGGCCAGAAAGCTCAGAGAATTAAAGTGCCTGCTTAAGCAGATGTAGGGGCCTGGGGTTCGATCCCTCACCTGTGGTGCCGGCCCTACCACTCAGGGGAGCTGAGACTTTGAATGAGACTGGGCATGGTATTGTATGCCTGTATAATCCCAACACCTGGGAAGCTGAAAAACATGAAGAATCACTACATGTCAGGTCTGTGTAGTGAGACTCTGTAGACTCTGTACTAAATACATAAGAAAATAAAATAATAAAAAATACATGAGCAGTCCTCATGTCCAATTCCATGACCGGAAAAATAACACTTCCTACAAGTAGGAATAACAAGCGCACTGCAGGGGCAGATGCCTAGCTTACTGGTCATGATCATGCCTATTAGGGTCAAGCTAAACATATTCCTTCCGTCAACTGAAGAGCTGTTGTTTGCAATCACTGCTAATTAGGCAGATTTCAGAGCATGTTTCTCTCCACCAGTGAAACCTCTCCAAGTCCAGTAGTGGAGTTTGCACTCTGTTAGGAAGCTCCTCTTCATTTCATGTGTTGATTCTTCTTTGTCCCCACATCTCTTATCCAATCATGTTAGCTTCTGTTCCAGGAAACAGGTTTTTGTGGCTAAAGCCCATTCTGGCCAGTGCTGTTTTGTTCATTCATGTGACTGTTGGCTCAGGACCCTCAACAGGAGCCTGATCAACTTTCTGCAGTCATTGCGGTGTCTGCCGAGGGCTCTTTATGTGTTGCAGTCTCTAGGCTACTTTCCTCTCCGATCTGTGTCAGCCACAACCTGAACGATATATTATTACACCGTGTGGGGCTTGAGTGCTCCTTAAATTTTCTGAAACAACAGACTGCTAGGAATTCTGTTTTCCAAAATATGGGCTCGCCTCTCAGTGGAAACAAGGCTGCCCTTTGCCAGGGTCTTGGTGACTCTCGGGTTTCTGAGATGAACCACAGATTTGTTCTTGGATGGCGTCAGTTACATTAGTTTTGTAGGAGGGCTGGATTCAAGCAAGATGCTTGATTTTGTTTCATATTCTTTTGGAGACAGGGTCCTGTTACGTTTCCCAGCCTCGGCTTGAACTTGCAACCCTTCTGCCTCAGTCAGAGTGCTCGATTTGCAGGTGTGTGCCAGCGTGCTGTGTAGCGAGGTGCTTTTTAACTTAGCTTGGAAAAATAGTTCTGTGGAATGCAGGTGGCTGCTCATGCAGAGCTGAGTTGATTTGTGAGCAAAAGGTATAGGGAGGCAGGCTTGGCTGTGGAGAAGTGACAGGAGGTCTTGCATGTATAGCACTGGGAAAGTGAATGAATGGATTATTCAGCCCCCCGATTTTCAGGCATGGGGCATGTGTAGTTTTAGCTGGATGACTGTTGGTGGGAACAGAGGTAGGAAATGCAGAGCACCGAAAGGACATCTGCAAGGCACAGTTGCAGTAGATAAGCAAGTGACTTTTCAGATGCCCACCTTCAGTGCCACAATTCCATGGCTGAAGGTGAAGTTTGTGTTTCTCCTCTTCCCTCCTTTCTTTCTTTCTCTCTCTCTCTCTCTCTCTCTCTCTCTCTCTCTCTCTCTGCATTTATTTTTGTGAATGAGGTAGTGTGTATTATTACGACTATTACTTTTTTGGCACAAATTAAGAAAGTCTTATCATGGACCTTTTCCTATTCTGCTGTTTTGCAATGATCAGCCTTGTGGACAGGATTCACTTGGGCCCCGTTGAGGAGGACAGGGCCTCTGCATGTAGTTTTCCTGGCTGCCCCTGCACGACTGACCCAGCTAAGAGGGCTGACTCCAGCGTACGCCCTGCTGACTGGACTCTGAGCCTACCCAGAGGAAGCCTTCATCTTTCTAATTTGTGGAAAGACATTATCAGCTCACTGAGCTGGGGGAGGCAGAGTTTTCTAATCTCTTAGAATCGGGCTGTTCTGATCCAATCTGAAGTTGCTGGTCATGATACATTTGCTTGTTATTTCATCATGAGTGACACAGTGAAGCCCAGACCCACCTGGGAATTTGTTGGTGAGCTGCAAAACACTGCACTAGCCATTGTGCTGTGGTTGCTAACACTACAAGGTTTCCTTAAGAGTGCAGATATATTTTCCAGCCCACCAGGCTTTCAGGTCCTTGGAAACCTTGGGGCACTAGATGAAGTTTTCCCCTTTTTTTCTGAGTATATGGCACAGTGTGGACTCCCCTTAGGGCTTTTCCTCCCACCCAGGAGATTGCTCTGGACACCTCCCTCCCCTTAGGAGTGGAAAGGAGCAGAGGATTCATGAATGCTGGGAACAGCCTGCCCCTCTGCCCTCCCAGGTTTATTCTACCCAAATAAGTGAGTTGTGCCTGTGATGGGAAGAGCTCAGCACACCGAGGCTACATCAGCTGATGGAGCAGCAGTGAACAAAAGGACAACAAAATCTGCTGAGGTTCTATCAGAGAGCAGCTGGTCTTTGCAGTGGCATCTAGAAATGCAGGGTTGCTGTCTTTGCAGAAGGTCCTCAAGGCCAGTCTTTGTGCATTCTCCACACCCAACATGCTAATGATCCTTCTTTCTCTGAAGGTAGAGGGAAGGTAACCTGGTCTCCCTTTCACAAATCCCCTGGGAAGGAGCCACCTTCCTCGCACTTGTTTCTGCTGCTCTTGTCCATGGCCCCTCCACTTCCTTCCAGGAACGACAGGAACTTGCTTCCTTCTGCCTCCTGTAGCAGCCTTGTCTCTCTCTTGTCCTGACCCATCTCTTGGTGTCCTAACACCTTCAGCCTCCTGATCTTGTGGATATGCTACCAGGGATTGAATCCACAGCCACTGAATTGAGCTACAGCCCCAGCCAGTTTCATTGTTGGAGAGTAGGTCTCCCTACTTTGCTAATATGTTGCCTAGGCTTAAGCTTACAGTCCTCCTTCCTAAGTCTTCCTGAGTGCTTGGATTACAGGTATGAGCCAGAACTCCCAGATAAATTCCTGGATTTTATAATTGTTAAATTAAAAAAGAATACTGTGTAGGAAAATGGAATGAAGATGTTGAATACTTTGCTGTCCAAATAAGGACATGGGTACTGGGGTAGTTTATGATGCTAGAAAACAAAAATAACTCCCAAGCCATCATCTGCTGTGACCACTGTTTCAATATTTCTCCTTTCAATATTTCTCCTTTCAGAAAAGAGACTGTCTCACCAAAAGTAAGAAAAAGAAATTATTGGGCTAAAGCTGTTCTCTTAAAGTAATTTTAATTGTATGGACCATTTACTACTTTTATCTCCGTTTTTTTCTCATTTTACCTCTGATCATACAATGTAAGTACAGGTTTCCAATCAGAGCTTGAAGGCCATTGTTGCAAAAACTTCCCAAAGAATTCAAGCAAAACATAGTCTCCAGGAAACGACCAGATGACTAGGCCAGGCTATCCCTTGGCAGAGGGTAGTCCTGGCTACAGTGCCCTGCCTCAGTAAGCATGTTCAGCTTCTGAATTCTTTTGCTTTACAGTGCAGATACAAGATATTTATGGTTAACTCTATGGATACTGCAGGCTGTAGTAGGAAAGTGCTCCTTGGACGGACATCCGAGCTGTTCAGTAACTGTGCAGATGGCACACTCAGACTGCCACAAGCTGGGTTCAGGAAGATGCATGCTTCTGTCCATTTGCCTGGCTCTTGTACCTCTGCCTCATTTGGCTGTTAAATACTACAGCCTGCTTGGCTGGAAACAAAATGGACTAAAAGCCTGAGAGGCTAAAGATGGTTCAACGTGTGATCTCCCAGTGGGTGCCTGCGTCCCTTGGTGGAGCAGGTGGATGCACCCTGGGCATGCGCTCACACCTTCTCATAAAATTAGTCTTCTGGGAGTGTGGATGGGGCATAGCTGTCACTTTCTTCCAGGAAAATAAATTTCCATTCGACAGATGTGTGCTGGGAACACCAGCACCAGATACACACAGCTTATTAAGACTGAGCCCTAAGTGGAAGGATTCGCACCTGGCAAATTCTGTTCGCTTGCTGAGGAGGAGCTGAAGAACACTCCTTTCTAATTCAGATGGACATGTCCTGGAGATTTTCTATCATCTCTAATTTACTTTGGTGTATTTTATTATCTTCTGAAAAGTTTCCCACCATTTTTCATTCCCCCTCCCTACCCTCCTCATATCCACAATACTCATTTTCTTTCCATTCTCTTCATCTCTCAGTTTTCTCTTTCTGCCAATATTTTTTCTTGGCATAGAGCTTTTCTTTCCCTTAAAGCAATAAACTTAATACTTGTCAGAAACAAGATTCTGTCTGAAGAAAATAATTTGGGGGATAAAAATGTAATCCAGTTTCCTATCTAGATGTAAAATGTGAAGCAGAAAAAAGCAACCATTTAGAATCTGATTATTCAGTCACACTGAAGTGAATTTAATGCCCTCCTCAAATTGCCCTTATGAATTCAGGGCACGTGGGTGGCAGAAGCATGTCAGACTATGAGTTAAAAACATAATATTTCAAGCTGGTCTTGAAAGACTCAAGACAGGTTATTTATCCTATTTAAAGTTCAGTTTTCTCACTTCTAAAAGGAACATGGAATTTCACAGTGTTTCTTTGGGAAAATTCAGGTTAGAATTGTTGAAGTTTCCAGAAATGCCTGTGTATCAGTCTGTTAGGACTGTTACACCAAAATACCATCGACTAGGTTGGTTGATAAACAATTGGAATTTGTTGTTTGCAGTTTTGGAGGATGAGAAGATGAGGACTCCATTCTCCCCTTCCTGGTCTTGGACTGCTTGTTGTATACGCACATGGTAGATGGAAGGCCACCAATATAGGGGCTCTTCTGTGTGTGCCCCCATTCTTTTTTTTTTTTTTTTTTT
>NW_004524607.1:3160092-3169301 GCF_000260255.1 Octodon degus
ACTTTTTTTTTTTTTTTTGGTGGACTTGGGGATTGAACTCAGGCCCTTGTGGTTGCCAGGGAAGCACTTATTCCACTGAGCCACTTCCCCGGCCCCTGTGCCCCCATTCTTGAAGGCCCTGTCATTATGAACAATCATCCTTCAAAGTTTCCCACTCCAAATACTGTCTTGTTGGGAATGAAAGTTTCACACATGAATACTGAAGAGCAGAAACATTCAATCTATAGCAATCTTGTAACATTAAATGTTCCCTTGAATCTATCTATCTCTAAACATCTAGAAGCCAGGAGTTTGAACCTGAGGAATGCACGTTTATTAGATGACAGTCTCATAATCTTACATTCAGTATCCATGGAAATCTCAAGAGTGGTTCACTATTTCGTAGACATTTGGAAATTCCTGCTGTTTGCTAGATTACTTGCTGGGTCTGAGAGACTGAAAGATTAACAAAACACATTGCTTGTCTTGTGTCTTTATCCATCTTTGGCAATGAGAATTAGGAGCTGGGAAAATGATGTATTCATAAGGCTGGAGGGTGGATATGTCAGACTGGGTCTTAGAATGAAATGGACATTTTAGCTAGGTATGAAAGGACATTGGATATTGTCTTAGTTACTTTTCTGTCATTGCTGAAAGAAAATACACCACACCTAAAGTTAAGGGAGGAGATGTTTACTTAGCTCACTTTTTTGTAGAGGTTTTAATCTATAATTGGCTGGCTGGCTCCAAGGCAGGGTAGCATATAGCAGAGGGGCAGTCATTCATGATGGTGGAAGATCCTAAAAGCCACAAAAGAGGAAGAGGTGTAACAGTCTCTTTTTTCCTTTTTATATTGTATGTAGACTCCTGGTATTAGGGCAGTGCTGATCTAGTCAGTGAAATGATCAAATAATCACCCACCCTTAGTCCTACCATTGCACTATGAATCAGCTATGTGCTCTAGATTTAGTCACCTCTGAAGGAAAACTGTATGACCTCGTGATGCTTTTTGAGGCAGTCTGGACACAAACTATAATGGGTACTGCGTATGTCCAGCTAAGTTTTATGTGATACATTGTCACCTTTTTGAACATCAGTGTTTGATTTTGATGTAGAGTTGACATAAGAGAAGATAAATTCAGGATGTTACTGAGTTCGACAGATTTTTGACTAGTGGCCTATTGGGTGCCATTATGTTATAGAGAGCTTTTATCATCTTCAAGTGGAATTTGTTAATTCCACTTGATATCTAGGGCACCAAACCCAAACCAAACGCACAGTCCTCAGGTATTATAGAGAACAATAAAGATAAGATAATTTGGATAAGTGTTTGCCAAAGGCCCTTCTGGTAAAAGCCCCATTGCCAGACTGTGATGTTATTGGAAGGTGTGTCAACTAGTGAAATGCAATTAGGTCATTGATGGGGGTGCGCCTTAAAGAGGATCTTGAACCCCCTCCACTCCTCTCTCTTTCTCACCACCATGAGGCAAGGAGCATTTTCCCCAGTGTGTTTCCACCACAATGTACTCCTTTACCATGGGCTGAACGCAATGAGCTAATGAATCCTGCATGGAAGCAACTAAACCTATAGGAAGCACAAAATTTTCTTGCATGTAAATTGATTTTGTCACAGGTACATTTTTCCAACAATGAAAACCTTAATACAAGGATACGCAGTAAATACTAGAGTGAAACCAGTTAGTCGCATGATACTAGCACTGTTGTCAGTATCATTGTGTCTGTGATGACCCCCTTTTTTTTTAACTCTGCTCTTAATTATGGCCCAGGGTAATCATAGTGATTTTCTTTCTACTTTTTGCTTTTCTGATTTTACTGTATCCCTATGGTTTGATGGGCAGATTTAGAACCCCAACATGCCCCTGCCTGATCTTGGATAAGTTATTTAACCTTTCAGGGCCTCAGTATCCACAGCTGGGAAATGGGGATTGAAGTATCTATGTCATTAGAATGCATAAAGGACTGTGTGACATCATGCGTGGGTAGCATAGTACTTGGCTGGGGAGTAATAGCTGAAAATCATGGCTTTGCAGCAGGGTTCCTCAATTACATTGCAGAACCAATTATCTTGGTTCCTCAGGTTCCATCTTGAGCTGCTGTCAGAACTTGGATCAAGGCCCTAGTCTTCTGGCTCCCAGCTCTGCCTTCGTTTTATTGGGGTGTATTTGATGTTCACATCATTTCACTTGGTAAACTGGGTATTAGATAAATTCAGCTTTTTATGACACTATGAGAGGGTTTAAGGATATGTCTAATGATTTTTAATCTTCTTACCCTTAGAAGGTGGGGTTTCTATTCTGCTTCTTTTAATCACGGACTTAATGATTTACTTCTAGTAAATGGAATACTGGACAAGTGATGGGCTGTCCCTCCTAAAGTAGGGTTAAAAGGACTGCGGCTTCCATTTGAGTGGTTTTCCTGCCTGTCCTCCTGTGTCACCCGCTCTGTGAGCAGACAATGCCTATCTTTCAGGTCACTTACACGGCCTCTGGAGGGTTGATGTGGTAGGCAATGGAGGTTAAAAACACCTCCTGCTGAGTTAGCCTTCAGATGGTTTTTGGCTTTCTGGGAAAGCCTGAGCCAGAATCACCCAGCTGAACTGCATGCAGATTCCTGACCTTGAGAGACTGTGAGATAATAGATGTTTATTGATTTAAACTATTCCATGGGAGGTCATCTGTAATAAATGCAGTGTCTATGTGTAGAATGGAGTTCAGAGCCTTTTAATTTTTGAATCTGATGCATGTTGTAATATACTTCCATTAGGCTTCTCTGACTGGTGTGGCCAGATGCCTGAGATTGCAGCTCTAGGTACATGTATTTGGGTGGTTTTTAAGGGTGAAAATTTCAAAGGACTCCATTCGACTTCTGAGCAAGCCAGAGCAAGATTGCACTTCAGTTTAGTTCAGCACTTTTGAGTCTTAGACGATGCACTGCCTTAGCAGAAACATTTAAAATCACAGACATTCTAATCACTGGCAAAGGAAGAAAAGATGGCCCCACTTTTCTCATGAGGCCTGGAAGTCCAGGAAGCTAAGTGACCCTCCTTGGAAGCTGCAGCAGTCAGTAGATGGACATTGAAGCTTCTTGTTGAATCAACTAGGACTAATTGGTTATGAGCAAGAGGTTGATTTGAACTCTTCCGCCAGTAGGAATGACTAGGATGAATGAAATCAGAGATAGGAAATTTTCTGAACATCTAGAGAAGTAGGTGGCTGTTAGAAGCACTTGTTCTGTCTGTCCTTCAGGGTAAGACTTGTAGTGTTTTAATTACCCCCCTCAAGCCTAAGTAGAAATTAATTTTTGTTTGTTTGTTTGGCGGAACTGGGGATTGAACTCAGGTCCTTGTCCTTGCCAGGCAAGCGCTTATTCTACTGAGCCATCTCCCTGGCCCCAAGCCTAAGTAGAAATTAATTCTGCAAGGAAATCAGAGTTCTGCGGGGAGAGGAAATAGATGCTGCCCAAGGAGAAAATGGGGAGACAGACAGAGGCTTTGTTGCATTGGCTTCTCTCAGATTTTTATGAGAAATTTTATTTTCTTTGCTTCCTGTAAATACTCACCAAATAGTCACTCACAAGAGTGGAGAATGTGGCCTTCCGTCTGTAGTTGCCAATGCATAACGGCCTTTCTAAAATAAGGTCAGCTCAGGTGGATGTGTTTGCTGGGGTTGCCATAACAAGGTCCACCAACTGCGGCTTCACCTCACAGAAATGTATTATCTCAGTGCTGGAGCCAGCAAGCCATAGTCAGGGTGAGGGCAGGGCCACTGTTCCCTGACACCTTTCAGAAAAGATACTTCTCTGCCTCTTCTAGCTTTCTTGGCTTGTGGGAATATCTCTGTCCTCACTTGTGTCTTCCTGTGTGTCTCTGCCTACATTTTCCCTCTCTGATAAGGGCAGTAGGCATAGTGAAGGGGCAGCCTGTTGTAATACCCTTGCCTAACCTGAATACTGCCTCATAGACCTTATTTTCTAGAAATGACCACATTCATGTAAGGCAGAGGTTAAGGCTTTAACCTTTCCCTTCAGGGAACACAATTCAACCCATTCCCTCTGCATTGTGGAAGGTAAGCACAGGCCGCTGGCTTTCCCAGTCAGTGAGTGCTTTATTTGTGCTTTGGCTCCAGAGGGCCTTTCCCAAAGCTTTGCTTTTAGCAGCTGTGAGGAAACACTTGGGGGCCCTGGTTTGGGTTGACTTGGCACACGTGCTACCCCTTGGCTTTAGAAAGCCGCCTCTGTTTAGGCTTGATGAGAACGATACAGACTTTTAAACACATCCTCCAGTAAGTTCTTCATTACAAAGGCATGTTGATGTCAGTTAAAAGGGAAGAAAGCAGATTAGCACTCAAGTGGATGTGCTGCGCTTGGAGAAGGAAGACTGGCATTGGCAGGCTTCTGAAGAAACTTCTGGGGGTCAGACTCTGCTTCGAAAGAGTGCTTCATTTTAAATTGTAGACTGTATGTTGTTTGCATGAAAGTTTGAAGTTACAGAAGAAAACAAACCTAGTAAATAACATTATGGTTGCTATTAATGTGAAACCTCAAGAGTGCTCTATTGTGCTATATGTCGGTTGATGGAGCCATGGGTTTCTGTTTTGAAAACAACATGGGAGATTGTTTTGAAGTCAAATGAAGTAATCACTCAAGGTTAGCATTATTACCACAGAGTGCGAAGTCTGGGCTTGCATTGCTAGCTCCTAACCCTAGTATTGGAGCTTAAACCAATCAGATGTGTCAGGTTACTGTTGATACAGCAACTGGCTTCTCTGAAAGTGACAGGTCCCAGGGATCCCCTTTGTGAATAATTTGGAAGCAAGCCACTGGGCCACCTTCTGCTGCCCAACAGAATGTTGGGCTTGGTCATTTACAGACAATAGAGGGTTCTTTGGCTTGTGTTTCTGGTTCTAGAAAGTCCAAGATGCAGGGACCAGAAGTGTTGAGAGCCTTCTGGCTGCATCGGATATGGTGGAAAGCAAACAGGAGTGAAGCAGAGAGGAAAGAGCTCCATAATTCTGGCATTCCAGGGGATGGGAGTGGAGCTGAGGCAGGAGGTTGCTGATTTCAAGCCCCACCCACCCGGGCAACTTAGTGGCTTAGTGAGACCTTGTCTCAAACAATGTTTGTTTTTCAGAAGGGGTAAACGTAGCTCAGTGTGAAGGTCCTTGATTTGGTCCCTAGAAAGGAAGAAAGAATAAAGGAGACCCAAGTTTATCACAGACACATTGTAGACAAGTAATCCACTCCCAAAGTAACAGTTGCTCTACTCATGATGCCGTCATCCCTTAATGGCCCTACCTCTGACACTGCTACAGTGGCAGCAAGAGGGAAGGGGAGATTTGGGCCACAGCATAGGGTCCCTGAGAGACTTGGCATGTAGTCCCCCCCCCATAGACTATGCTTTTGGAGGTCACTGCTCTTCTCAGCACAAGGAATGGGGCAGGGGATAGAGCCACCTTCAGAGACAGACCTGTCCCTGGGAGTCCTAGGATCACTCACATTGTCCATCCACTTATCAGGGTTCCAACCTTAAGATGGGTGACAGCATGACTAAGAAGTGAGTTGTGACATTTGAGATCCACCTCTCTGTAGCCAGGTAAAATGAGTCCTTTCTTATGCCTAGTGTTAATTCCAAGTTTTTCTGTGAAGAGTTTGCCCGCCATGCAGTGGGTACCTGATTTGTTAGGGAACTGAGAAGACTTTATTTTTTCCTGTATTTTTAGGGAAGGGTCTACAGGGTGTTCAGGGTCTCACTAATAGATCAGGCTCATAGCGTTCTCTTGTTTACAGCCTCCCAAGTGCAGTGATTACAGGCAAGTGCCAGCATGCCCAGTCTCACGAAGACTTTTGATTTGGCTAAAAAGAACAGGTAAAGACAGGTCCAGGGCTGGGGTATAGCTCAGTGATAGCTGCTTACCTAGCATGTTTCAGGTCCTGGGTTGGATCCCAAGCACTTCAAAACAGCGAGAAGAAAATAAAGACTCACACAGTTCTGTAAGACAGGGTAGAAGTCATTCTAAATAGAGGCAGTGTTTTCTGGCTTATAGACACTGTTGTATATGTGGTCTCTTTGGATTCAGATTCCTGAAATGTCCTGTGGACAGCAGTGACATCTATACGACGTATATCTATATATGCCATCTGCCTCAGGTTATCCTGGGGACTCCTGTAGCTGCGTGCCACACAGGAACCTCTCCATGCTGTGGATGCTCCAGGGCCTCATTCTCTAAGTGGCTGAGTTGATGGTACAACCTTGGTGCCTCCTTTCCCATTTGTCTGAAATCTTTCTTTAACACAGTGTAAAAAAGAGAGACGAGGGGGGAGTGAACTTTTTTGGTCCGAGAATTTGGCGCATCCATCCCTGTGCCTGCTTTCTGACTGCCATGCAGTGGGCATGGAAAAACATACATGCTTTAGGCTCCAGAGGTTCATATTTAGCTCCTTCCCATCCCACCGATTAAGGAGAGACTCTGGGCCTGTTTCCACCCTGTCTGAGCATCAGTCTCCTGACCTGCACGGCTGTTGCCTTAAGCATCTTCTGAAATTGCTGTGGGATTTGAGTAAGGACAAGAAAGTTCTCAGAAGAGTGCTAGCGACATAGGCAACACTCAATAGATGCTTTTCTCTCCCTTGTGTGTCTGCTGTAGAAACTATGACATCTGTCCACTAGGAGTGTCCTGGAAGGACATGCAAGAGCAGAACTCAGATCCTTTCCCCAAAAGTCGTCATGAAAGGCATGTGGAGTCATCAAGACCATTTCATTTCTGTCAACTGCCATCATGATTCCAAGCTAGCGCAATAATTTTCAGGAGGCTCGTTTTTCTTCTTTCACATCTGCCTAAAGACTTGAGTGATATGTTCTAAAAATTTAATCAAGAAATGCATCTTGTAAAATAATGTCCCAAAGAGGAGTATCCGGGTATTCCCATCCACGTGGGAGCCTGGGGTCCTGGACTCCGAGGAGGCGGGGAGGGCTGTGCCCTGGGGTGTGCTCTGGGCAGCTCCTCTCTTTCCCTTCTGTTTAATTGGAAGCTGGGCAAGGGCCTGTGAAGCCTGCCCGTCTGGGGCCCGCTGCCTGCTGCGCCATGTCTCACATCTCCTACCCCGGCCTTCCGCATCTTCCAGGGGGAGCAACTATCTCTAATAGGGTGGCTGTGACAGATGCTGTGGGAATTCTGATTTTGGGATAATGAGCTGTCATATGTCATTTCACTTAAACACAATAATACAAATATTTTGATCAAACATTTTCTCCAGCCGTTGAGCGAAAGCAATAAAAGCAGCAGGGAGCGCCAGTGAATTCGCTGTTTCTGAAATGCTTTACTGTTTCAAAGCTGTTGCCTGTTAACTCTTTCTGTCTCTGTCGCCCTCCCTCCCTCCCTCCTCCCTCCCTTCCTCTCCGTGACCCCTCTGGTTTTTCAGAGCATACTGAATACAGGGGCTGTAAAGAAAGAGATTAAATTCAGGGATGTGAAACCTGTGAAACTGACCACAGCTTTTATTAGTGCCTGTCCTGTAAGCTGGCCCCGGTGCAGGTGCTCCAACTTGTAAAACCCAGCTCCAGCTGGCCTTTGTAGCCAACCCTCAAAACTGCAGCAGCCTAATTTGACACTGTGCCTTCTGAGGATCACGCTCAACTTTCAGGCAAGTCTTTGGAGACTGGCACCTGGTCCTTGTACCTTCCTCCTGCTTGGAGTGAGTTTTGATTCTTGGTTTCCGCTGTGGGCTTCTCCAATCCCTTCCTGCTGCTTCTCCTTGCCCTCATCTGACTTCTGCATCCTTTACCTTCCCTCTTGCAGAGTAGAGAGATGTGGTCTCGTGGTGAGCATCCAGGTTGAAAGCAGGCCTAGGGGAGGGTCAGGTCTGCAGGAACCCCAGTCTGGGGTATATGCTCCCGGTGGGCAGTTGGATTGCAGAGGTCTGGTTGCCAGTGGAAGCCAGGCCTCAAGCATTCTGAATGCATCCTTCAGGCTTAAACTGCTAGTGGAAATGGGCTGTCCCTCTCTGACTTAGACTATGGCTTCTGTTGTAGAAGACCAGCCTCCTACTCCACCATGCAACCAAACATTTGGCATGCTGGTTGCCTTTCAGAGGCGGGAACAGATTAGATGTGTGGACTTCCTTTAAAGCCAGTTGCTTCTGGTATTCTCTCTTTCTTCTCCTCTGGAGGAATCCTGAGCTAATCTCCGTCTGGTTCTGAGTCTTGGGGAGACTGTTGCCCTGCAGTGTTCTCTGTCTGTCTTCGAGCCCTGGCTGTGATAGCACCCTGACACCCTCTACCGCACACTCCAGCGCCTTCCACTGTGGACAGGACCCTGCCCTGCAGACTGCCCTCGCTCCTCTGCCCACACCTGACTCCCCTGAGAATGCCCTGCCCCTCTCACCCCACTCTACTTCTAGAGCACCTGTGAGGGCCCCTGTTGCCATCCCAGTGGCCCCTTCACATCTTGTTTGAAGCCACCTCATCTCGCGGGCTCCAAGATCACTGCCACTGCTTCCTTCTGTGTTTCTGTTTCATCCTCCTGCCACTTTACCTCTGTGCGTTATGCACTGAGTGCTTCTCCCCAGGCAGCTTCTTGTCATTCTGCATCCTGTGCCCTGAATGATGTGACTCACCCATGTCATCTCTGGTGGCCCTGTGCCAGCATCTTTACCTCATGCTGCAGGCCAGGCTTGACCCTGGACTTCTAGATCTGCCGCTGTGCAGATGTCCCTTACTCTGTGCCTGGGGACCAAGGTTCCTGCAAACTCCAGCCATCGAACAGAACTGCTCCTGTGCCCCTGGCTCTGGGGATGGGGTTGACACACCCTGGTTCAGCTCATCAAGGGAGTTGGCCCAGCCTTCTTTCTCTCCCTGTGGTCGTGTCCTGGGCCTGTTGCTTGTTCACCCTGAGACACCTTCCACTCCAGCCGCCTCCACTTCTATCTCCTTACCCGGATTTCTTTCCATCTTAGCTTCCCACCCAAATGTCACCGCCTCCAGGTGTTTTCCCTGTCTCCAGCAGGCAGCTCAGTCCCTGCCTGAACCCTCCCAGTGGGCTGGCATAGCCTGCGATGCCCTCTGTGGCCTGCCCCCATTTTCTTCCATACTTCTAGAGAGGCAGGTTTCCACAGAAGCAGCTGCTGAGAAATCACTGTGAATGCAGATTTCCTGGCCCACCTGGAGTCCACTGAGCAGAGGTGTGGATTAAAGCCGAGCAATTTGCAACCTTTTA
>NW_004524607.1:3169846-3210421 GCF_000260255.1 Octodon degus
GCTACCCAGGCTCACAGTCTGCAGCCTAACAAAGAGTTCCAGATGCTTTGGAGGCCTGGGCCACTGTGACCTTCGGAGGGTCATGAGGGTCGTAGAGCAGGATAGTTTGAGCAGCCCTTGCGCTGCCCCCAGCACACCCTACAGGTCTCCACTGTGGGTCCCTTTGACACTTCTCCTCTCCTCTGCTCACCTGACCTCCTTGGTACCCTCTTTTGTTCCAGGATACCTTTGAGCTATTGACAGGGCTGGCGACTCGTGACTCAGCACTACATGTTTTCCTCCCTCTGGGAGCAGCCCTCCCTCTTAGACCCCTGGTGTTTGAAACTTGTTCTTTATTCCTGTTGTTCCACAACCATTCTGTTACAGTTGAAACATTGTGTCAACTTGTGCAGTCTAAAGCTTAACTGTGTTACTGGGCGGGCCTGTATCCTGGGGTGTAGAGGACATGGACTGACCGCCAGGATGTTGTGCATTGTGTCAATTTGAGAAGTTTACGTAAGTGACTCTGCAGGAGTCGGGGGCCTCATTTTGTAAACGACCTGAGCTTCTGCAAGAGGAGGTACAGAGGTGATGTGGATGCTACACTCATGGTGAGGGGCAGCCTGCTTATAATATAAGGTAGGAGAGGAAGCTCCCCTCCCGCGCCTTAGTTCTTGCTGCTTTTGCTGTCTTCTGTCTGTTGCTCCTGTGCCATGCCTCCTTGCCTTGGACCCAACTGATTGCAGACTGAAGCCTCCACAAACGGTGAGCTTTTCCTTCTTTAATTTGGGGTGTTAGGTATTTTTGTCTTAGCACCAGGGAAAAGTAACCCATGTGCACTTCTTGAATCCCTGAGGTGCCAGCACTGAGGCAGCCAGGGGAGTTGCCTGAATCAGATTATCCTGTCCAAAGTCTGTAAGATCTGGGGCAGCTACCAAGCTGAGCACAATTGCTTGCTCGGGAGGCAGTGATTTGAAGGTTGGTTTAGGAGAAGTTAGTTTAGAAGGTTTAGAAGGACGCACTGCTATGCGTCCTTCACGAAACTTCAGCGAAGCCCCAAGTGCCCCTGGGATCCTGGGCCTTTTCCCTAACTACCTCTCCATCATGTGTTTCCTGAACAGAATAATGCAGATTACTATTGATTTTAGGTACTTTTCTGCATTGACGAATGGAGTCATACCTTTAGCACTGAGGTCTGAATTTATTTGGGCATGTGGCCCTTGCGTGATTTTTACCTCTGAAAAGTCCTTGGCTTTGGAAAGGAAGATAGACTTTATTCCTTGGGCACAAAGACTTCTCTTAAAACTCCCTTCGAAGAGTGTTCCCTTACTCTTAGGACTCAGCATGATTGTGTGTGCTTGTTTTTCTTTTGTAGATTTATTACATTAGCATTTCATTACTCTTCATGACAGTATTAAATTTCATGAGTGATTTATAGTCTTAATAGAGAGTTGTATGATTTATTGCAGTTGGCATTTGAGGTTTACCAAATTCTTAAGAGCCATGAGTACTGGAATTGCTTCATCTGACCCTCTCCAGTACAACTACAGCGAGGGTGAAACCCTAAATTCAAGTATAATAGGGACAGGGCACTGCCTGCCCCAATTTTATTGGATTTTAGTGTCAACTATTGTGATGTGGAATTGTGGTGGCATTGGCGGTAGATGTGGATACAAGTCTGTTCTTGAATAGATGGAAGAGTGGATAGAGCCTTCTGTCGTCCTAACTGGAGGAGCCTCAGGTAGTTTCTTGGGTCTTGGGTGAGCGGTTTTGACTTGGCTTTATCAGTCACCTGAGGGGCTGCCCTGGGGAACGCCTGGGTATTACCTGAGTTGCTGAATTGCAGTGACCTGGAGGAAACTGGTGGCTGGTATGGCACAGGTTTCCAGGCCAGGTGGCCCAGAGTGTCCCCCGGCCAGAGTCTGGTTTGGCTACCGTCCCATAGATGGCTTTGGGCTTCAGTGGCCCGCCAGCTCTGCTGTGGTCCAGGCTCTCTGCAAAGAGAAGCTTACATCCTGCTCTGTCTGTCGTTTGTCCCCAGTGTTTGGAGCGCACCTCTGTCTTTGGAAAAGCATTGATTCTGGCTGCTGAGCTGGAATCCTGAAAAGACACCGCAGGGACTGTACAGCCCCTTTGGTCCCTGTCTTGCATCCTGGTTCCAGCATTTTTCCCAGAGGTGTCCAGTTGTTGCCGAAATGAGTATTGTTTCCACGAGCTGTTGTCTCATTATTTTAAACAGATTGGGAGCAAGAGGGTAGCTGCTCACTTTCCTGTTTTCTCAAATGACTTTATCAACTTGCGCTTCTAGAGAAAGAAAAAAAAAAAAAAAAAGGTGTGCTGCAGGGCTCTGCCTTTCCCTCTTGGTGGTGTGGATAATCCTCTAGGGCCCTTAGAGGCAGGGGCAGATAATCTCTCTGGGGTTATCTGTTAATTACTGGTGAATGTGTGAAGTATTTGTGAAAAGGCTTTTGAAGAGAGTTCCACGCAGACTGCTGCTACTGCCAGCTGCCCAAAGGGCGAAGCTTCCCAGGCAGAGGGTGTGCAGGAGATTGGTCCGCCTCAAGTGGTGGTGGTATTCTCTGCTAAATTGTTTGCCTTTCTAATGAAGTGAGCTGTTTGTTTGACTCCACAGAGGAAGGTATTTAACCAGCCACTAAAGTAAACTTTGGAGACATTCAAATAAGCTATGCATATCTGCTTTGTGAAGGGAAGGAAAATAATTTGGCCTCCCTCACCTCTGGGAAGAGTCATTAAGGAACTGTTTAAATAATAAACTGAGCCCAGAAGCGGATATTGCTGTAGCCCCTACTAGAGCTTTTGTGCTCCCCCGGGCTGGTCTGGGAATTCCTCTGCACTGCCACAAGGGGAAGAGAGAGCCGGCTCCATTCTTGCACTTAGTAATTGTGATTTATTTATGTGTAGAGGGGCCTCTGCTTCATTCATTCTTGATTAAAACAGCCCAGTTGCAGGATGGCAAGCAAATGGTCATGTGACTTTGTTATTCATGACAAAGGCCCTACTTTTGTAGCAAGTGACCTCCTGGGGCTCATGACTGAGTCCTGCCTGCTCAGCAGGGGGCTATTGCTTGGGGTACTGATCCTTAGTGCTTTGGAGCAGCTTCTGGGGTGCCAGGGTGTCAGAATCAGGGCGTAGAAATCTGAAGTAAAGCTCCATGGAGATGGGGTGCCCTTCCAGACCATGGCTGAGGGTGCAGGCAAAGTACGAATGCCAATGTCATGTCTCTGTGAAAATGCTTTAGTTTTTGCGGTGCTAGGGATTGAACCTAGGGCTTTTGCATTGAGATATACCCTAGCCCATATAGCCATATCTCTCTATACATATACGTATACGTATACATATATATATATATGTTTTTTAATTCCCTATTTTAAGTTAGGATCTCACTAAGTTCGTGCAATCCTCAGTGGCACCTTTGAAGGCAGCATTACACTTCTGCTATAGATGAGGGTAAAGCCAACAGACTGGAAATTGTGTGTGTGTGTCTGTGGGGTATAGTTTTATTTAGGATTACTTGTATTGCTTGTGAAGCCCAGGGCAAAAAGGGGCGGGGCTTTAGGGCCGGCCAAATACCTCAGTGGATTAAAGTGCCTGCAAGCAGGTGCAGGGGCCAGAGGTTCAATCCTCAGTCCTGCAGTGCCAGTTTGGGCTTCGCCCCTGGGACACACTGAGACAGCAACTGAAACTGGGCTTGGTGGCGTGTGCCTATGATCCCAGCTCTTGGGAGGCTGTAAACAGGTGGATCATCACGAATCCGTTCCAGTAGTGAGACCCTGAACACCTGTAGACCCTTCCCTAAAATACAAGAAATAAAAAATAAAAAAGGGCCCTTGTTCAAAAATTATTAACAATTCCAACACAGCAGAGCTGTGATACAAGCTCGAGCCCTTCAAAAGTTGGGCTGAGGGCTGTAGGTCAGCCTACAAAGTCTGAGGCTAACCTGGGTGAGTTGTGACCTGGCTACCTGCGTTGTTTTCCCTTCTTAGTGTCTTTCATTCTCAGTTCCTCTGTTGTACAAACTGGGAAATGAGTACCTCCTTCATGGAGTTGGCTTGCCTTGTGCCCAGGAGCCCAGAGAAGCGTTCAGTATGGCCCTCAACATGCAGCAGTGCTCACTGAATGAGAGTCATTCAGTCTTTAAATCTATCCACGGCTGTAAAATTTTTCTGTCCCCAGGAGGTTGAGTGGAGAAGAGTGAATGACTGCTTTGAAGTTCAGGAGCCAGAGTTAGGTCCTGGCCTCAGGACTTACTGAGGGACAAAGACATAAAGAACCTTTCTTGTGAGCATGATCTGGGAGGGCGTGGCGACCAGGACAGACTGCCTGAGCCCTCAGCTCTGCATGCGGAGCTGCAGATCCTCCTGGAAAACTGTGGAGTGTCCTGGTAACTATGATGCTCATATCGGAGGGAGAAGGACTTAGAACAGCAAGTAAGTCCTTATGATGCAGGGGAAATAATAGAGCTTCCAACCTGTTACATGTCAGATACTCTGTGTTCATGTTTCCCAAAATCAAAGAATGAATTCTAAGGAAAGACAGAAGTTAAGCATAGAAAATATTTATTGAGAGATCTCCCTTCTGAGGGACAGGAGGAGATCCAAGAGGGGGTTGCAACAGACCCTGTTTCATGAGTTTTCTGGAGCAAAATCACAAGGTGGATAGATACAATGTGGATCAAAACTGTGATCAGCCAAAAACATGAAAAGTACAGCTGCTTAGGTAATAATGGTACGGTGAGGAAGGAGGTTGAGTAGCAGATGTGCATGGAAAGCAAAAGGCCTTTTGAGGAAGGGATGAATCAGGAGGTCTTTGTCACCTACCTTGGTACTGGACCAGGTGACATCCATTATAGTGTATTGTTGCTTATCCCTGGTGGAGGCTTGTAGGCTTGGTCATCTGTTTTCATCTGCAGGCCTGGCCTTCAATGGAAGCCCCACCAGCTACAGTTGTAATGTGTTCTCGTCTTTCGCACTGACTCCCTCGAGGGCCTCGCTGTCTGACTGCCTATAATGTGTCTACCTAAGCTGTCTATCATGCTTGCATGTGCTTGCTGTGGTATTTATGGGCCTTTTCATGGGCATCATTTGGTGCTTTGAGTACCTTTGGAGAATAAATAGTAATCGGTTTTATTGACCTTATTTTATGAACGAAAACATTCTGTGTTATGACCTTAGCTGGTTATTGGAATTTGTTTATTTTGACAGCATGTGGTTTTAAGATGAGGAGTGTTAGATGTCGAGGATGTAGTTTAGCAGCACAGAACCAATCTGGCAAGTGCAAGGTCCTGAGTTTGATTCCTAGGAGATAATAATAATAATAATAATAATAATAATAATAATAGTGATAATAATGATAGGAAGCATTTCCAGCCATCCAGGGGTTTGAGGCATAGCAGATAACAGGAACCCTTCAAAATGTTGACTAGTCCTATTCTGCTTTTGGAGAAGGGGGAACCTAGTAGAAAGTGTGGCTTCCTGAGGATTCATACTGAGAAAGTGGTAAATTTTGCATGAATATGTATCGGTGCCAGGAGACCAGTGGGTTAGCAACAATTGAGCTGTTGACCAGCCTCAGTTATAAAACTTCTGCTTTGTTCTAAATGCATGGGGGTCGCCTGTTGTTGTATCTTAGTCATCATAATATTTTCAAATACCAGAGGAACAGGGACAACAGACTCTCTTTCTAGAAAAGTGAGTCCACTCCACGCAACTAATGTCACCTCACTGAAGATGTGCATGACGGGGTCATCTTTGAAGATGAGGCCACTGTCACCAGGAGCAAAAGGAGATGTGTCGGCTATAGTCCCAAGGGCTCTAGGAGTGCAGGTTATAGTAAGGTACAGACTCCAGAAGTAGTGAGCTGTATGTCCCTACGCACCTGTGGGGCAAATACACATCACTGAGTTTAGATCTCTGCCTGGCACAGTTCATGAAGGAGGAGCCCCCACACCACTGGCCTAAAAACCAGTGGCCATCGGGGGAGAGGAAGACCCAGATTGAGATCATGTAGACAGTATGTGGGCAGGGTCCTGGTGGTGTGTCTCCAGGGAGCTGGCCAGCAAGGTCACATACTGGGGTATAGCAGGAAAGTGGCAGGAGAGCCCAGACCTCAGGAGACACAAGCTGTGGGCAACCAAAGGCTCTTCGAGAGCAGCCCTGAGCCATCGCCTTCCCAGTGGGAAAACTCCATAAGATCCCAGGGAGCAGATTATTTCTGAGCATTTTAGTTCACCAGGATTGTAGGAAAGGCAGAGGAAAAAGATAGTAAATGCTGGGCCTCTGGGCCTGGTGGGCACAGCAGCCTGGGACCCAGGGTGAGGGGCCTCACAGGCATCACCATAGGGCAGGACCCTAAAAGGCAGGAGGTGGTGCAGACGGAGCCAGACATGGTAGTGCAGGCCTGTCATCCCTCTCTGTGAGGCTAAAGCAGGAGGACTGAAATTTGGATCCCAGCTTGGTTGGCTTAGCAAGATTTGTCTCAAAATAAAAGACAGGTTGGTAATGTGATTCAGGATGAAGGCCCTGGGTTCAGTCTGCAGCAAGCAATAAGAGTTAAACGAAGAGTCGGGAGAGGACCACAGGTAAGACACAAGGAGGAAAAGCCAAAGAGCAGAAGTCCCAGGCAAGGCAGAAGACTCACAGCCGTGATGCTGGGAACTTGTGAACCAGCGTGCAGGCAGCCGTGGGCTCAGAGTCTGCACACTTGGGAATTCAAACAGAGTGCTCTTAGGCGGAAAGACAACTTAGAATCTGTCAATGATGCCGTGTGATGGAGGCCCACGTGGCCGATGTCTTTGAAGATGTGTAGAAAGTGTGTGACTTGAGGCTAATACAGGATTGCATAGAGAAGAGAGATGGAATTAAAATCGGGAGTCTCCTCCTGTTCACACTCCCTTGAGCCAACATCTATGAAGGGGGCTTTCCCCTCCTTTGCAGCAGGAAATTCTCTGTCCTCTCTCTTATTTCCTGATCATTCTTACCAGGGAACCACTTCGTGTGCTTTCTTATTTTACAACCACAGTGAAAGAAGTCCTTAAAATAAACTCTTTGCTTAAAAGCTTTGTGTGTTCTTGCAAACAATGATGCTTCTTAGACAGTAAAGTTCAGAGTTGAAGGGCAAGAAAGTAGAGCCTTTCAGGGTTCACAGTGTGCAATAACCACGTTGGAATTTCAATGGACTCCGAAGGGTAACAATAATAGCATTAAGAACAGGCTGGCGCCTTTGATGTTATTGACAAAAAAAGGGGGAGGAGGGTAGAAGGGGCCCTGTCATTTCTGTCATGAGCTTTTAAACTTTTGACCTCCAACCTTTTGTGTCAAAGAGCTTTCACCATATGGGCGTTAGTAGCAGGGCCCCGTCTCCAGAATTCCCTGGCGCATCCTCATGTCCTTGGTGGGAAAGGACTTGGGGAGTCTCCAAAGAGCCCCAGAGTGGGGGTGTCATCTTTGCCCTGAGGTAGGGTTGACAAGATGTTCACAGCCCAGCAGGCTCCTAGGTGCATTTCCAAGCACTGGGATTTGGGCCCAAGCCCTGCCTAGGATTTAAACTCCAGGAACACTAGGAAATGTGTGGATTTCCAGAGAGAAGGTGGCCTGTCCCCTCAGTTCCTACGTCTTGCTTGGTACTAGGGGCCCATTAGGTAGTGTCCTGCTGTGGTGCCCAGGGAAGATGACTGACCTAGCTATTTCATGACCTCAGTCTCCCCTTCTGCCTTCCCTCCTCCTCTTCGCCTTTTATGTATAAACAGTTACTGAGTTCCTCCTGGGTGTCCAGGTACATGAGCCTCTTCTGCTGTCCCAGCCCAGGGAGCCAAGAGAGAAGCAGATAGCTGTGGCCTGGCCTTGTGTCCCAAGATGCGTCAGAGTGCTGCCCTCAGCGTCACAGGACTCACAGCCTGCTCGAGCCCTTTCCACATCTACCATTTCGTGTCTGCAAAGTGTTTTGTATGAAGGCCAGTGCTCCAGGACAGACACCGGGACCTGGGGTCCAGGGCCCAGGAAGGTGGCAAGCACAGAAAGCAGGGCACAGGGGGCTCCTAGGTAGTTGCAGTGGCCCTGGCTCATCAGGGAGCCCAGTGATGACTCTTAAAGCAAAGATGCTGGGTGACAGCTGGCTACAGAGGAGCTCTCCCCCCCACCCAGCCCAGGCAGCTGCAGGAGGAGCAGGAAGCAGCCAGGGGAGCTGGGTTACTGGAGAAGGGGATGGAGGTCATGGTGCAGAGCTTGGGCTAAGGTTGGATGAAGGTCACAGTGAAGAGCTTGGGCTGAGGTTGGAAGACATTCTGCGCTGGGTTTTAGGTGTGCAAGTCTGGAGAGTATATCAGTTCCCTCTTGTCCATAGAGGATCTGCTTCAAGACACACATGCCTGAAATTAGGATAGCAGTAGACCCTCCAGAGGCTGCTTTTCCTTTACATACATACACACTATGATCGGATACAATTTATGGATGAGAACCAGGCATATAATCCCAGCACTCTGCAAAGCTGCAAAGCTGAAGCAGGAGTTGAGCCCAGCCTGAGCAATTGAGGGAGTTGGTAAGAGCCTCTCTCTCAAAATAAAAAATAAAAATAGAACTGGGGTCGCAGCTCTGTGTAAAGATCCTGGGTTCAGTTCCCAGTACAGCAAAACAATTTCTAAAAACCTGGTAAAGTAAGCACAGTAAGAAACTAACTATATGAATAGTAATAAAATAGAACAATTACAACAGCATACTGTAATGCAAGTTGTGTGGCTATATTCTTTCTTCAGGTACCTTTGACTGTACTGTACTTTCAGACTTCAGATCAATGTAGGTAACTAGCACTGCAGCTAAGAGGAAAGTCCTATGGAGTTTAGGTAAAGAAGTGTGGAAGTCTGGCCCTAGCCAGGGCTGCAGTGGCGGATGCACAGGAGTGTCTAGGCAGGCCAGCTGTAAGCCCAGAAGGACACCGGAATCTGCCCTTGGCTCTGCAGTTAAGGTCCTCGACCAGTTTGCTCGTCTGTATTCCCGATGCAGGTTCAGGCCATGGGGAGACAGAAATGGAACAGTGAATCTAAAAGGCTTCTCACCGTGACTGACCTGTACTCAAGTCTTTTGTGGCATGCCTGTAATTTTAGCAGTGTGAGAGGCTGAGGCAGGACGATCGTGAGTTTCAAGTCCAGCTTTAGTGAGATTCTCTCTTAAAGAAGAAAGAAGGCTAGGAAAGTAGCTCAATATAGCCTCTAGTTTCAATCCCCAGTACCACAAAAATAAAAATTTAAAGATGTTTTCTGTGATTGGTGTTTGTGTTTAACAATTGTTGGTTACGAGGAATAGGATGAACTCTAGGAGACCTTCAGTTCTCAGTTGCCAGGCATTGGGCGGGGGGAGGGTGGAAGAGAGAGGGCAGAGTTAATTACCTCTTCTTCAGAAAGTTCCACTTCGGGAATAGCTTCCAGCGGAAGGAGTAAGTGTGTCCCGCATTTCTGGTTGCTACAGAGTTGCCACCCTGCACTCTCCAGACACTGCAGGTTTTTCATTGACTTTGGCCGGGTTAGGGTTAGGGTGGAAGAGAGTCTCCGCGGGGTTTAGGCAGGCACCTTTCCCGCACTGGTCTTAGAGTGATGACATCATGGTCCTTTGTGGAGCCTGAAGACAAGGTCAGTGCTGTCAGGCTGAGCCTCATCCCAGCCCCGCTCAGCAGGCTTGGGTGTGTGCTTCACAGAGCTTGGGGAGCGCTTGGCTTAGAAACAGGATTTTGGGGCAGAGCTTGGCACCGTGACACGGCTGGATTTCTGTCCCCTGCAGCAAGAGATCACTGTTGAATGCTTTTTCCAGTCTGCTCTGGTATTGGATAGAAGGCGCATCCGGCTGGCCTGGATCCTAAGGCTTCAGCTTGACAGGACTTGGGGTGGATCGCTTGGCCCATGTGAACAGATAGTGGAATTTTCCTTCTTTAGTTCTCAGGATCGTTTTGATAATAGGAAATAAAGAGAAATACAACGTAAGGGCATCTGAACAAAGCTTTGAAAATGCTGATTTTATGGTTGTCAAGAGGATTCCATGAGGAAATACATGTTTTATGAAATATAAAGCGTTGTGTACTTTGCTTTCACATTTCACTACTGGCCGCTGCTCGCATTATAGCACAGAAAAGAAAAATGTTCCCTTTGGACTGAGTTGGCTTACTTTGGACCAGGTGCAGCATCTAGACCTTGCCTTGGCTGATCCTCAGTTTGCTTTAAACTGAGCAGCTTTGGAGGCCACTGACTCCAAGCTTGTTAGATCTGCGATGCCAGATGCTTGTGAAGGAAATAATGGCATGCTCTGATTGCATTTTCTGAGCACCAAGAATCCCAGTATCTGAGACAACTTGCACGCGTTTGCAATCGCAGCGCTGGGAAGCTGAGGCGGGAGTATTACAACTGTAACAAGCCTGGGCAGTTTAGGGACTTGTCTAATAATAATAGTAACAACAACAATAATTTTTAAAGGATGGGGTGTAGCTCTACTATTGATAGCCAGTACTGCTGATAAAACAATTCTCTATATATATCTTTAGTTCCATGAATCTGACTTTTGGATCATGCTGTACAAAAAATGTGGTTACTATATAAAAGAATTTATCCCTAGTAACCAATTTCTGCCTTCTAATTTCCAAGCATATTTATCGTCGCTAGAATTCTACTACCAGTGTATTTATTTCGAAGTAAATGGACCTGTTCTTTTCGGTGTCCTGGTTCTTCATTTTTTCGTGTGATTATCCTCAGAGTCCTGCAGTTACGATACAACAGCTGTGAGCCTTTTATTGTTTCTCTTTGCCTCTTTTTTTCTGTTTATTTTTTCCTCTCTTATCCTGGCAGGAAAGCTGGAAGCTACACAGTGTCCAGGACACAGATATGTGGAATCACAGGGAGGCCGCAGTCTGGAGCTGGTTCCCTTCTGCCCTTGTGCCTCCATCCAGCGCATTTGATTTTTGGATGACAAAGGTGCAAGTTTGCTGACAAAGAAGTTAGAACTTTCCAGAAAAGCGAGAGATCAATTTTTTTTCTTCACTACTCAGAGCACATTTGAGGTGGTGAACAGAGATTTCTTTTGTTAATTCTCTCACAGGGTCCATTTATCACTTTCTAGCGGAGAGCCCATAATTATGTTTGTTTAAGGAGCATAGCTAGATTCGACTATTAAAAGAAACACTAATTGTAGTGGAAACAGGGTGTAGTGGTGAGTAGTACTTAAGTCTGAGATGTTAATTAAATTAATTTCATATACATTCATGGTGGGTAATCCCCAGGAAAGTTTATACAAGAGCAGTCAGGACTGTCAGGTATTTACTAGAAGTAAAAATTTATTGGACCTTAGAAACAGCCAGCTGAGTGTAGTGGTACACACCTATAATCCCAGTACCCCAACAGGCTGAGTCAGGAGGATCAGAGTTGAACCTAGCCTGAGCAATTTAGAGCAAGACTTTGTCTCAAAATTAAAAAGAAAACAAAAACATTTTTTAGAATGTCTGAGAATGTAGCTCATAGAATACACTGGGCTCAATTTCTACTACACAAACAAAACAAAATGCATGGTTTTGTGTTTAGTTTTCTATCTAAATTTGTGTATTTTCCACTGAATTTATCAGGTACACTTTATTAAGTCATTATTGCTATGGTTTGCAATATTAGTTTCACCCATTATCTTTCTTACCTTAAATCTGCCTCTGCCTTATAGGTTTTGCTAAAATTAGATGTTTTTCTTTATTAGTTATTAGTATGGACACTTTTATTGTGAAGTCATTTTTAAGACACGCAGACTCATAAGAAAACCTGGCATTTGCATTATCTCTGAAAAAAATAGTTCACATATAGGAAAAACCTTTGTGTGTTTTTTTTTCTGATATCTATCTATAGATAGATATCCATATACATTATGTATTATATATAAATTTTTTGGAAATTAAGTCCTGGTGGTATCGTAGTAGCACAGGGTTTATCCAGATTTCTCTATAAAGGGTCGGCTCTTAAATACGTCACGCCTCGTGGCCCCGGGGTGGGGTCTTAGCTCGTCTGCTCTGCCCCTGTTGTGGAGCTGCACAAGTGAGCATGGCGAGATTCTGTGCTACCTCATGCCCCAGAGTGGGACCATGTGTAGCTGCCTGCTGAGCCTTCCGGTAGCACGTCTGCAGTTAAGGCTCCTGCTCTGGGGTAGAGTGACAAAATAGTAACTTTTTAAGACTGCAAGTCCTCTAGATTTCTAGAGCAGTAGTGTGTAACATTTTTGGCACCTGGGACTCTTCATGGAAGAGAATTTTTTACTGGGAGAGACATATGGTTTCAGATTTGGGATGCAGTTTAGATCCCACTCCTCTACAGTCAAGGCAGGGTCCGTGCTTCTGTGAGAATCTGGTGCCCCAATCTGACAGGTATAAAGTGAGCAGTGGGGAGCGGCTATAAATACAGAGCAAGCTTCTCACTCACCTGCCATTCATGTCCTCCTGTGTGGCTTGGTTCCTAACAGGTCACGGACTGGTATCTGTGTCTGGGGAGTTAGGGATCCTTGCATTAGAGGATGCCAGAACCAATGTCTTAACCTATATCACCTTATAGAGGTTCCTATGAACAAGATGGTCCATACTTAGGATGTTAGAGAAGTTTGCAGCTCCACAGGACATACCGGTAAGGCCAGAAAGAGGATTTCCGCGCTCCTCTGGGAACTCCGTGGATGGGGTTACAGGTGTGTGAAGCAGGTGCACAGCTGTCCCCTGGGGGTAGCTCCTCTAATTCCATTTGCTGACCACTGTGCTCAAGGCTCCAGGCTCTGATCTAGACGCCAGTCATGTACCTTTGGGTGCCCTGTGCCACATCAACTTCCTTCAGATGCTGCGCTGTCCACAGGCAGGGACAGCAAGGAGGGCTAAGTTAGCCCAGCTGAGAGACTGTTTTGGGCCACAGAGCTCTGGAAACAGTTTTGTAGGCACCCTGCTAATGACTGGACATGATTGGGGCCTGGGTTTCCTCTCCCCAGTCTCATATGGGTAGCTTTCTTGGCACTAGGGGGGTGTTTTCCCCTCCGCCTCCCTCACCAACTTTTCTCCCCAATTTGAGACTTTATTTTACGTAAGGTCTGTTATGGCCACTTTCCTGTCCCTGGGACACAGCAGGCCGTCCACTACTTACAAGAGGAGAGGTTTATTTTGGCTCATGGTCAGAAGGTTCTAGAGCAGAAGCAGTGTGGCCCAGGGGTCTCGTGGAAGAAAAGGTGCCCAACCCATAGCCCCTGGGATGCAGAGCACAAAGGGAAGGCCTGGGCCTAGAGATCCACTCAGCCAGGCTTTGTCCCAGTACCTGCTGCTTTTTACCAGGACCCACCTTCTAAAAGCACCTTTGGCCCTGTGTTCCTTAGTGGGTGAATCCACTGAAGAGCGTAGCCCTCTCATGATCGAGTCATCTTCCACACTCATGAGGATTTGGGGGACACGTCAGATCCAAACCATAGCAAGGTAGATGACTGTGTAGACTTCAGTGTAGTGGCCCTTGTACTTAGAACCTCACATAAGTGCACCTTGGCCGTTAACTCCCTGCATAGCCCAGGGTGGCCATGAGCTTGCAGCTGTTCTCCTGCCTCAGCCTCCAGAGTGCTGGTATTGTAGGTGTGTACTGCTGTGCTCGGCCTCATGGCTGTTTTTAGTGATACCCAGTCACTGGGTAAGGCTGATGGTAACAAGAGAGATGTCACCTCTGGGCCTGGCCTAGTATAACCTCAGGCATTGTACAGAGTGCTGCAGTATTCATATCTGCGGGGAGACCCACACCTGGCAGTTGGCTCCAGTGGGCCCCTGCTGTGCTGATCCTGAGCACTGCTAGACCGTTCACGTATCACTGGATGAATGACTCCTCCAGGGCACTCGCTGAGCCCGCTTTGATCTCTCTTTTTTAATCTACAATTTTTGTATGTAAATTTCAAACCTCAAAAGACAAGTTTCCCAAGGATGGCATCCAAGAGATCTCATAGCCCGAGGATACTAAAAACTATTTCTCAGAAAAGGGATGCAACAGCAGATAAATCTCCAAGTGTCTTTTTTGGTTATTTTCTGGCTACAGGTTTTATGATCTGTGCAGTCTGTTGTAAAGAGACCTAAAAAAAAAAAAAAAATCAATGCCTTTCTTTCCTAATGAGACCCTTAACACTGAGTGTAATGACAGCCAGTGAGAAATTGAACACTGACAAGTCTACCCAGCACAAATATTTTTGCTTTGCATTTCAATTTAAACACATATCAACATGGTTTTATACATACAGAATTTAAAGACTACGCCACGCAAGGCTGGGATAGTAAGAACTCTAAATCTCTGTTTTGTTAAGAAGACTCTGGTACAATAGTCAAACCTCCCGCAAGTCTGTAATAAATCATCTTTGCAACCATAAGCATGTATAGCCAACCGCTCACCACTGCCCCAAAGACCCACCCCACCTGGCGGAATTTTAATTCCCTCAGGAAAATTGATCCCACCAGTTCTGCACATTATTCTCCCTGTCTTCCATTTAGCGTGTTAGTTTGCTGACAGTAGAGTACACAGCACTTAGCAGCTGGTTTGTGGAGCCATCAGTCAGGAAATTGTATGATAAATAGGAGGTAGCCAGGTTTCTTGGCACTTCCTTCTGCTTCAGCAGTTTTCGCCTGACTTTGGAGAAGTCATCATAGGGTGTTTTGTCAAGGGGCAGTGCAGAGATGGCTGTGGTACGGTGACTTATTACACATACACTTGAATTATGATGCACCCCAGCCCTGCTCTTCCTGTGTAAATAATAAACTACTGTGAGAAGGATAATTATGGTGGCTGCTAGTGACAGGGGCCTCTTCTTGTCATATGGGTTTTTTTACACAGTTTTTTGGGTCTGGGATGGAATATGCCACTGGCCCACCGAGAAGGGACACGCCAGGATATAAGGCAGTTCTGAGCTTTGAAGCTTCCAGAACACCTTTAGAGAAGCAGGTTAGGACCCATGTCTGTCCCCTGTGCTAAAGGACTCCTGCTTACACTGCTTTCTATTCTAGCTCACTTTAGCACCTTAAGCTCCAGTCTTTAAGCTGCATGCTCATCTTAAATCAGAAGATGGGTGTTCCATTGCTGTTTTCCAAAAAGTGACTTTAGAGGTGTGATTTCTGCTAATAACCAACACAGGCACTATTGTTCATGTTCATTTCATCAGTCCTGAAAAGCCATTTTTAACTTAATCAAGAAGATAGAAATTATAAAACACATAAGCTAAAACCAGATGTCTTCAGGTCAGATCAGATCATGTGCATTAATTTTCTGTTCTTTATTTACACCTAATTCCAGAATGCAGAATTCACAACTTTTCTCAGGACATAATAAACACAGTATAAACAGTATAACAAGCTATGCCCAGGATTTGCTTTTAAACTCCCCAGATACTAGACTCAGCAGTTGAGAAATATGGCTACTGAATGTCCCAGGAATTGTATCTTATATATTCCTCTCAAATATATTTTCTAGTACTTGGTCATTTTCTCTTTCTTTCTGGAAGGAGGAGGGGGTGAAAGAATGAGTTCAATTCCTGGAAAAATAATTCCTTGGAAATGAAAAGAAGGCAAAGATTTTTCAATGCCAGTGATGGGGCCATGGGTTTTCCTGGGGGAAGAGGTTTTCATATTTTTGCTTTTGTAGGATTAACTGGGTGGTCTTCCTCCCACTGCATGTAATCACTTCCACTTCATTATAAATATGCATAGAAAAGATAATGCCTATTGTTTCTGGGATATAGGGAGCATGTACTAAATGGAAATGAATTTAGCCCTCTGTGTGTGTGTGTGTGTGTGTGTGTGTGTGTGTGTACACGCACATGTGTGTAATGTGGCTTTGGACTTCATCATGATTCATAGCTATACAAATGAGAAAACCAAGTATAGTGCACATTCAGTTTACCTGGTGGAGCGAATTCAATGAAGAATCAATCCAGAACCAAAGAATAAGAAAGTAAGACTCTGTATCTTCAAACTCTTAGTTATCACAGTATCCCTCAAAAGAGCCACATACCTGGGGTGTTTGAGAATCCCTGAGGAGGGAGATTGTACTTAATCATTGCTGAAGTTGTACATAGTTCTTAGTCTATTTTTCTGATTTCCAAGAGCAGATGGCATGTGTGAGTAAGACATCTAAGGGAAGCAAGTAGGTTTGTATCCTCAGCAACAGGTAGAAGGTGTGGAAAGAAAAGTGTATTTGATGGCTATTTGTATTTCTATTTCCTTACCCTCAGATTTGGCACTTAATAGCATGGCTTTGTTTCAAAATTTAAAACCCAGAATGTATTGTTCACTGACTATGTAGCAGACTTTCAAACTCATGTCAAAGGTTACTCTCAATTTTATGATATCTTGAGGATGAGAAAGTTTTCATCAAAAACAGTGAAGTCAAGTAGAATGTTTGGGCTCTCCAGGGGGCTGCTTTTAATCATCAGGATTGCTGAGTTGGGCATAAAAATGAATTTCCCAACGTTGCAGATAAGCTGTCAACTCAAACTTTGGAACTTGGCAAATCAACTTAATATTTGCACTACAAAAGAACTGACTTCCACGTCATGCAAATCTTAATTAATGAATTTAAAATGGTATTGATTTTTCATATGGACTCCATGGCATGTCTGAAGTGTGACAAACCATCAAGTAGTGAATATGTTCCTCACCTGTTGAGTTTCCGGCACTGTCACAGTGACCATGGTATTAACCATGATTTGGTTAATAGCAAAAGGACTCCTCACTTATTCTATACCACTCGTCCCTTCCCACCCAATCTTGTAACAAGTGCACAATACATGAAGATAAATGTGACATTGCCAGTACAATGTCCCTATTGGATGGTGGGGGATGGTTTGCTAGGGATTGAACCCAGGGTCTCTGCGCTGAGTTATATGCTCGGCCCCTTTTTATTTTTAATTTGGGGACAAGGCATTGCTGAGTCACTCAGGCTGGGCTCCATTATGCAGCCCTCCTGCCTTATCTTGCCCAAGGGCTGGGACTCTACACATGCACCCCCATGCTGGATTCTAGATCTGGTGAAACACTGGTAGGGTGACAGCTTCAGGCTTCTCCCTGGTAGGCCATACATCCACACATCCAATTCCATTGATATTTCACTCTTTCATTTTAATTTTTATTCTACACTTGTAGTCATGGATTATCTAAGAAAGGCAGCAAGGACAAGGCTTAAAGCAAGAGAAGTCATTTATTACAAATTTTGAAAAGTATTTATTACACATCCACATTGATTTTTTAAAAAATTGGAAAATAGAGAAATGGTGTAGGGGAGAAAATCTGAGCTGTGTGAATCTGAGAGGCACAGATGCTTTAGTCATCTGGAACCATCTCACCACTAGGGGGCGTGGTTGCTGACCTTGGGGTGCGGCCCTGTGCTGGGACCTGGCCAGGTCCTGTGGCTTCTTCACCATCCCCAGAGCCATTCCAGGATAAGATAAGTCTTCAGACTTTTGGAAGTAACGCTGGGCTTTGCTGTGGAGTCAGACCTCCAGGTTCTGGCTTCCTTGATTTGGTTTCTTGAAACATGGGAAAAACTTCAATATATTTGTGGAGCATCCACCATGGTTCTAACTTAAAATCTGTTAGTACTCTTGTTTTCAAGCTGGGCTTGGGAAGGCCCAAGGTCTTGTAACTCCAGACCTAAGGAAGGAGGATCACAAGTTGCAGGCCACACCGGGAAACTGAGCAAAACCCTATCTCGAAATAAGAAATAAAAGGGCTGAGGATGTGCTCAGTGGTAGCAGGGCTTTGGACTCAATTGACAGTACTGTGAACAAGACAGCGCAAAACTTGCCAGTTGGCGCCGTGAATCACTATTTTTAAAATAGAGTTCATTTTTATATTTGCAGGAGGCCGTGGGCATAGGTTACAAGGACTAAATGGTAGTAAAAGCTCCTGGAAAGTAGGGGGCCCATGAGAGAGAAGCAGAGTGAGGGCAGGAAGGGGACGTGAGGGCCGCCCTGAGGTGCCCTGCAGTTTCCTTCACTCAGCCTGAGTGGATCTACTCATCTTTGTCAGTAGTAACGCTCTCAGTTTCCCTGACCAAGGAATACATTTAATGCCCTGACCAGGGGTGATGGCATCCAGCTGTCCTTCTGTCACCCCAGGAAGCTGAGGTGGGAGGGTTATAAATTCAAGCCCATCATGGGCAACTTAGCAACTTAGTGAGACCCTGTCTCAAAATAAAAAGGAAGGAAGGGAGGGAGGGAGGGAGGGAGGGAGGGAAGGAGGGAAAGAGCTGGGACGGAGCTCAGTGTGAAGGTCCTGGGTTGAATCTCCTTTACTCCAAGGGAGAGGGGAAGCTTGTCTCCTTGGGATTATGGAGGCCCAATACAGGCCAAGGAGAGAGGGAACATGCATTTTAATTTAGAAAAAGAAACTATGTTTGCATTTGTTTGTATACACACAAAGTGTAGCAGAAACTTTAGAAAAGACTGTCTGAAAACCTCAAGGGCACAATAGCATTGCCTGAAATTTACTTGGTCATGAGATTTTTCTCTCTTGGCTTCCTGGGGCAGCCCCTGCCCCTCTCTCTGGGCAGCCTTAGTCTGCCTTCCGGAGCAGGGCCCCCACTGCGCCGCTCTTCTTCACTTTCTGGTCTCAGCTGAAATTGCATCCCGAGCTGTGCTCTGTACCATTTACCCTGTGGGATATGTGCAGTGCCCTGGTGAGCTTCATTTGTAGCTTGCAAGAGTGAGTCCCTAAATTCCTAAGTCAGATCATTTGGGATCCGCAATGAAGAGCACACCACACAGCGGTGTGGTCTGGTGAGTTGCAAAGCTGTTTTACAGTGCTCATTTTCAAAAGGTGGGCTTTGTTTCTGTTTCAGACCCGCCTCATCTATTTCCTGCCTTCCATCCTCCTGTCCCAATTGATGCCAGACATCACGAAGGCCGTTACCATTACGACCCATCTCCGATTCCTCCATTGCATGTGTAAGTATTAAAAACTTTACCCATTAACGAAATGGAACAAAATGCCCACTTTGATGGTCTTGGGATCTTTGGTTAATGGCACGTCTACTGGGCTTTGAAGATATGATAGAAGTGTAAGATTTACTTTTGAAACACAGCAAGCCTGTCTGTTCCTGGATTCACTGAAGCAGATCCCTGCTGCTGCCTGAGGAATGCCTGTCACCCAAGGTAGCTGGCAAGCATTCCCTATATATTTTGCTGACGTGTGCTCTGTGGGCTGTAAATCCAAAATTAAAAAGTAGAAGCTTAGCAGAAGGTTACCGCTTGAGATATGTATTTGGTAGAACTAGGTTTGAAGTTTTTCATGCTGAAATTTTTTTGTTCCATGGAAGTCCACTATTGGGGATCCCAGTAAATCCTAAAGCATTTTTGTATGGTGAATTTTCATGGCCCCCGTGGTATGTGCAACAACACACACTTGATTAATGGGTGTGTCACCCAAACAAAATGGCACATGTGGCAGAGTGCCGGGTTTCCACAAAGATAAAAAGAAAGAATGGTGGTGATAACATCCATTAGGAAAGGAAACAAAATCTTGTAGAAATAAATATCATCTTCGGTTTGAAAGAAAAAAGAAACAGCGGATTTGCAAACCAAAACAGCATTGTGTCCAAAATACTGTCATATACAATAATAATTGGAGCCGTTCTCTGGGAGGAGCTGTCCCTTGCTAAAGGTCTTGAAATGCACATTTAGTTATATGTAATAATCACCCTTCATTCTGAGTCAGTAAAGTTAGAAAAGCACAAATACTACTTTGAAGAATAATGCTGGTTATTTAGATGGTAGATAGCATCTCCATGGCTATTAGTTACAGCTGTGTAATTACATATTATGCCGAAGAAAAATGAAGTTGTTTTAAAACAAGTCCTCCTCTGTGAACAGAATTAATTGATATTAACAGTCCTAACTACATGCCCGTGTACACATACAATATTTTACCCACAGTTTTTTGGATCTATCTCCCATTACTGAATTGTAATTTCAGCGCAGATTTGCCCTGAGGTAAGTAATAAATCTGTGCCGCAGACGTCCCTAAGCATTAAAGGAGAAGTGGGTATTTATAGAGGGAGAATGCAGAAACTTGGGCTTGTTCTTTGACTTTTCACTGAAACACAAGTAAGTACTCGAGGGTTCTGAAGCGTGCTAAAAATACACTCACATAAAAACTGAGGGGCCCGTTAAGAGCCCTATACAAAGGGAAGGAAATTCCAGATTCAGTCTGCAACATGACATGTAACTCACCCCGTGATGCAAAGCTTTTATGGTACAGATGGAACCACACGGACCTCAGATGAGGACCTGCCCCATGGCAGAGGGGCTGTGGAGACAGGGATGGCTAATTCCTCCCAGACTCCAGTCCCTGGGATGAAGTAATGTAAATCAGATTTTCGGTGGAACTTTTAGAGTTCTTCATTCTTTCAAAAATCATGTTCTAGCAAAATTTGTAGAAATGAATTTAAAAATAAATTAAAATTACTTTCTCTAGGTTTGTGATAGTTTGGCTTGTAACTGATTCAGATAGGAAGGCCATGTATTCATTTCATTCATCAGTGAAAAGCCCAACTCTTGCTTCTTTGCCCGGGTATGGCAAAAGCAGAAGTTCCTGTCACCTTCACTGTGTGTTCTGGGCATTTCTGTATCTTCTCCGTGTTCTTCACCACTGCCCCTGAGTCTGATTTAGGAATATTTTCATGAACTCTCTGGATTTCTATGCTTTTTACCACTTGTTACTTTTACAGCCAAGCTTTGAGATACTTTAGCAGCAACTGACTAAGTATTCCGTTAGTAGTCAGGTGCGTAACTGCTTGACGTTCAGAGTGTAAGGCTGTAGGTAACCGTGAAGCTCAACATGGAAATTTTTCATGGTTAACATGGGGAGCTCATGGGTCTGCAGCCTCTTGGGACTGCTAGACTTCTCACTCATCCTTACAGGATCTTGGGGGAAGGGGACAGACCCTGAGCTTGTGAAGTGGTCTCCAAGGAGTTGGCTGCCTCTGTGACACGTGATTGCCCTCAATGGTCATCCTTCTCTGTATTTTGAATTCCTGCTTATATTCACCCTGTTAAGCTTCCTTCAGGTGTACCTCCCAGGCTGTCCCAGGAACTGTCCAAGTGGCACTTTGTATGTATTTTTATTTTAGCCCATTTATTTTTCCTGCACCAAGAATCAAATTCAGGACCTTGCACTTGCCAAGCAGGAATTTCTCCTTTGAGCTAAACCCCCACTGTAGCCATACTTTCTTTCTTTCTTCTTCTTCTTCTTCTTTTTTTTTTTAATGTATTTGGTACAGGGTCTCACTGTGCACCTCAGACTCATAGTGATCCTCCTGTTTTCATCTTCCCCAGTGCTAGGATTACAGGTGTGTGCCACCATGCCCAATCTTGGTGGCCTGCTCAGCACATGTGGGGGCAGGGCTGATGCGGCATGTGGTGCCAGGGATCAAATCCTAGTCCCTGCATGTGCCTAAGCAAGCTATCTCCTTGGCCCCAGCCATACTTTTTAAGTAGTAGTCAGGTGCGTAACTGCTTGACGTTCAGAGTGTAAGGCTGTAGGTAACCGTGAAGCTCAACATGGAAATTTTGAGTATGGCTGTCAGTGACATTGATAATTTTATGGGGACTACCCGCATTTGGACAGGTGCTTTGTATAAAAGGCTTGGTGGACAGCCATGCAGGTCCAGTGTGGGTGCCATCAGGAGGTTCAGTCATGCTCCTACTTTGTTGCACACTAGTGCCGTGAACTTTGGAAACTTCTCCTTGATGTGTTGGTTTCACAACCTGCAGATGAAGCTTCTCTGCCTCAGCCAATTTTTGAACTTACAGGAAGCATTTGTAGAAGTAAAGGTTGGGAAAGAACTTGGAGAAGCACTGAGGTCTTGCTGAAGGCGAGCAAATGGAGCAGCTGCGGGCGTGGAAGGTATACCCTGAGTTTCTCTCCCAGCTCACCCTAGAGATGAGCCTTCGGGGTTGCTTTCACACCTTCACATAGGTAATAAGTAGATACCTGTGGTCACATTAACAGTAGAAGTTGGTGTTGGTACATGTGACTCAGTTTACTGAAAGCTTCCAGGCACGTCTTTACTGTAGGGTAATCCACTAACTAGGGTAAGTAAAATGATTTCATCTAAAACTTGAATTCTACAATGCTTACCATATAATT
The DNA here is from genome assembly GCF_000260255.1 of Octodon degus. Taxonomy (NCBI): domain Eukaryota; kingdom Metazoa; phylum Chordata; class Mammalia; order Rodentia; family Octodontidae; genus Octodon; species Octodon degus. Next base: position 3,191,987 of record NW_004524607.1, read on the forward strand.
ATCCTATAGAAAATGAGATCAAGTGAGCTTACTTGACTTTAGAGTGAACACTTTTAATTATAAGAAGACAGAGATTGGGGTTATTCTCATTATTTTGTACACATGATTGTTCTTCTGGAGCCAACTTTAGAAAATAAATTATAAGTCATCGGGAAGGCAGGAGTTGTGCTGATGGAAATGCCGACAGATCCTGTTTAGAAGGATGGCAGGCACTGCGATAATTATGCTATCATAGCCCATCATTAAAGATTCTATTGAAAGAGGTTTATAAATTGCTCCTCTTTTTAGATAAACCACCCTATATTAAGGCATCAACGATATGGTGCAGAATTAAATTAAAATCTCATAAAATGAAATATGTTCTGTATTAGCTGTTTGACACTTAATTTGCCTCTGAATGAGTAGAGGAAATCACAAATTAACCTGCCTTTGTTTTTCCAACCATGGCTTATTAGGTGTTAGAACAACTGCAATTATAGCCTAATAATAACCACTAAGCCTTATAAATATGTACGGAAATACGTCAGCTCCTGTTAAAGACCCCCGTTTGTTAAATGGAAAGCCTTTAGCTACCCTATTTACTTAACTGTGTTAGCCACAACTTATGATTAGGAAGTATAGATGGAGTATAGTAACTTGAATTGATTCAAATGTGGTGCTGGAAATAATATCAGAATTTATTAGCATTTCCTTTACCTCATAATAATAAATTTAGATCCAACACGTTTGAGTAGGTATCATCACTCCTTGAGATGTCCCATAAGAGTTGTCTTATAAAATAATAGGATTCCTGCATTGTGTTTACTTAATTCAAGCAATTTCTCAAACATGCCATACGGAAAATACTTTCTTATCGTCCGAGTTTTTTTCCACTGAATTTGCTAGGACTTGTGCCCCGTATATAGTTGGAGTTCCCTTCTCTGTCGGATCATTTGTTATGGCCACAAATTCTAAGTCAAGACATAGAGCTAAAATACAGTGGTGTAAGAGTCCACTTTGCTACATTCCTGAAATTCTTGGGAGCATTAATGATAGATACCCTTATACTCACTTGTGTGAATTTTTACTCAATATTTTATGCATTTCCTGCCTTGCATTGTGAATATGGGGACCATATTCTTGCAAACCTGAGGTGATACTTTGGTTCTATATGGAAGTCAATGATGTTCTCTAGACTGACAGTGACTGCTAGTTTTAAGCGTTGCATTTAGATTGTTAGACAATCAATATATTACATCCCTTACCCCAGAATAGATTTATATTTTTCAGTGACTACTCTTCATAGTAATGAAGAAAGGACTATATTTTGCATTTTGGACGTTTTGCTTGGTGTTTTTGGTGTCAGAAATAACATTAAGCATTCTGGCTTAAGCATGCTTTCTTTCTCAGAGTTGACTTGGTGCCATTGTGGAAATTCAGGGTACAACATAACTTTAATTTGCACTTTGATTTCATTCATTCTGGATTTCCCATGGGTGGCGGGAGGTTGCAAAGAAGTAGTACCCGCTCTTCACACTCAGCCTTTTATGAGCCAGTGTTTTCTCATTCATGAACCAAGATGGGCTGAATTATGAATGATCCTTTTGCTTCATCCACAGTTCATTTTCCAAAGTGAGGTCCTTAGTTCCTAATCCATTACTATATATTAATTAGGGCCCTGTAGTTGCTTTGCTGAATACTCTGAGTGGGAGAGGACAGTTCCTATGCCTTGAGCCAAGCCAGCACACACGCAGGCCACATCTCCTCATTCATGTCACTCCTTCATTTGTAGAAAACCAGCTTGATCATTTTTGTCTTGAGGGAAATGAGAACCTATGGTCTGTTGTTTCATTCTGTCACTGTGGCTCATTCCATGGCTTTGTGACACCCTGGAATCACTCCTTGTAAGTAAGGTGAGCTATCTCCCCATGAAAAGCACGCCTTGTACAGTACGTGGGAGGTCACTAATATTAGCTGTGAAATAGAGTGTACAGAAAATAACTGGGATTTTGCCCCCATGATTAGATTGCCTTGTAGGGAGAAGAGGGGGGGAGAGGAGCAGCAAGTTTGGAGAATGACTACATTTATTCCGAGAGAGAGAGAGAGAGAGAGAGAGAGAGAGAGAGAGAGAGAGAGATCTGAGAAAAGGCATGCCATTATGATAAATGCTTGGAGAAAGAAATAGTAAGTGGATGATCCACACCACGAAGGAGCCTCTTGGCCTCGCCAGATTCAGCCTGCCTCATGTGGGTCCGACACTTATTGAGAGCTTCTATAATATTTATCCAGAAGAACCCCTCAGCCTAGCTACTTCTTAAAACTTGGGACAGGCAAAACAGTCATTTTCTTTCCTTTTGTTTTCATGGAAGCCTCCAGTAACATGAGGATTGAGCAAGACCTCACAATCATATTTGGGGGCATAATGGTTTGGAATATTTTAACAGCATAATTTAAAATTAGCAAGGAAAATGCACCCCTTGCCCATGGCCTTAAGGTTCTGCTGGTGGAAATGAACACTACCCATTTCGCATCTTAGATTTATGTCTATGAGAAGAGCACAATTAGTTCCAAGAACACCTTCGAGAAAGTGTAAAGTTTCACTGGATGTCTAATGCAAATGATCCTCAAGAGACACTGGAAGCCACACTCAGGCCTTTTAAACTACAGCTTTGGTCCATAATCAGAAAATGTATATTGTTGCTCACTGCTACAGTACTTGGGATGCTAAACAGGACAGTGACATACCCAGCCACAGGTGTGCTTTGACGTAGTGGCTGATTAGCTCCTTGGACCCTTGCACAGCACTTAATTGCGAAGCGTATATTATAATGTGGGTAATTCCACAAGCTTAAATATTGCAAGGCTTCCCCTAGATGAGAAACTCATGCTACAAATACAGAACAAAGTATAGATGGATGATAGGAAATTATAATAGACCTCTTTCAAATTGAAAGAGGACCAAGAAATGGGGAAAGAGTGAAAAGAATGAAGTTGTGTTTTGTGCAGATAACACCCCTGATGAATTCATGTAATGATATTATATTGCAAAGCTGTACTAATGGGAATAAAAGTGAAGACATGTATAAGTCATGATTGCTAGTTGGCAGTAGATCCAACAGGGTGTCTGGGCTGGGGACCAGATCAGTGTCCACGTGAAGCTCCCTTACTTTCTCCATTTCCCTGCTCAGATATCTCGTATCAGAAAGTTCTGCTTTGAATGGTTATTTGAAATAGTTCATTGCCTGGGTTACATTTTTTGTCAATAAAGTTTTATTAGAAAACTGTGACAGTAGCTTTGTTCTGTGGTCTGTGACGGCTCAACAACACAAGGCAGAGTGGTCCTTGGCAAAGACAGTGTGACCCCAGCAGCCTAAAAGATAAACTCTGATCTCAAGGTGTTACATGCATGCACTAATTTTCACACAACAGATATCATTATTATTTGATGCTATAAATATACTCTTAAAATGGGCAAAGAGGCTCAGAATCAAGCATCTAAGACACATATGTGATACTAAAAATTTACTATCTTAAGTTAAAAATAAATGTGAACAATTACAATAAATTAACACCTTCTCTCAGGTCCCACTTCTGGCCCTGTTTTCTACTTTTTTTTTTCTTTTTCTAGACAGTACCATGCATCATACTTTATACTACTTTTCCTAAAGTATTGCTGGTCATCTTAGTTCAAAATATAAAATAAGTCTTATTGTTTGGTTACCATTTCTAGTGATTAACAGAAAAAAAAATAGTAAAGCTTGTTTGATTTTCAAGAACTTCTTAGAGCAGCTCTCTGCAGAGTCCTAATCATAGGTCAGAACAAATGGTTGAGTTTTACTTCCTGCACTTTGGAGATTTAGATAAGAAGGCAGCCTAAACCCAGATCAACTCATACGCATTTCACTCTTCAGTAAGAAATGAACTTGAAACAAACAAGTAGTACTCAAAAGCCATTTTTTTCTTTCTTGTTTTACAGTATTTCTATTGAGTGCAATATTGAATCTGGTCTTCAATAACAGAAAAAAGCAGGGCCTAATTATAGTGTGTATTCAGGGAGGCAGAGCCCCAGCCTCTTGGATGAAATTCCTGTGTTCATTGTGCTGGGATCCACAGCAAAGTCCCAAGGCAGATCCTGACGGCAGCTTTCACATCTACTCAACTGGAAGCTGCCGACTCTATAGAGGCTGCTGTCAAACCTGTTGCAGGGGCCTAGGAGGTGCTAGATTGTAACCGGCTTTTTTTTCTTTGACTACAATGCTTCTACTCATGTTAAGCCTGGCTTCAAAAAAAGAGAGCGAGAGAAATTTACTGCTGTCATTTTATTTTACTTTTTAAAATGCACATTTGAGAAAAGTGAACTTCAGGATTTCTCTATAGGTGAAGACACCCCGGCCAAGCATCCTGCAGCTCCACTCACGTGGCCTTTCCCCTGCACTTAGGTAACTAAACAAAGCACTATAGTTTTCTAGAGGCCAACAGTAAGCTGAGTTTATTTCAAGCAGTTTCCCAAGTGAACAAAAGCGCAGGACACAAGGTTGGCTTTCATTTACTCTTGCTTTCCCACCCCAGGAAAATTCATCCATCAACATATACAATGTTGGTAAATTATGTTTCAGGAAATGTTTTACTAACTTTTTTTTTTAATTTTATTTATTTATTTGTGTGTGTGGCCAGCTCAGCCCACCAGGGGGCGGGGCTGGCTGGCATGTGGTGCTGGGGGATTGAACCGTGGTCCCTGTGCTTTGCTAAGCTTGTTCTAAGTAGGTGCTGTAGACCACTGAGCCATCTCACCAGCCCCTTTACTAACTTTTTGAGTACTAAGTCACAAATTTTCTCAATTTTTGCCTCTCAGATGTTCCCAGGCACACCAAAAGGTAGCAAACAGCAGGAGAGAGGTGGGCTTTGAAACTCAGCAACCAAATCCTTAGAAAGGTAGGGGCATTGTTGCAGGGTCCTCTGTAAGTGTACCACAAGAAATTTGGGGGTGGAGGATAAAACACAGTTGGCCATTTTTAGTTGTGTTGTGAGCTTTGTGGAAGCTGTACCAGAATAGTAATGGGAGTCACTACATTACAATTGGCTAAAGTTATGAAATAACTAATGGGCCCCATTTGCTTCCTGCTCTGATCCAGCTGAATTGCTGACTTTGCATCCTTTTTAATAATGTTGATACTGGGGCCGGCAAGATAGCTGAGCAGTCTAAAGTGCCTGCTTAGGCAAGCGCACAAGGACTGTGGTTCAATCTCTGGCACCTCATGCTGTGCCAGCCCTGTCCTCAGGGTGGGCTTCAGCCAGCCACAAAAAGAAATAATAATAATAAAGTTGATATTACAAAACATCAAGTGTGATACTAAATTGAGAGGCTTTCCCACACTCTGTGCCTACAAACACAGCTGGAAGAACGAATTGGGGGTAGGGATGGCCTTAGGGCATGAAAGTACACTTACTTAGGTAAGATGTAAACTCATAGGCCACCTATAGTCCCCTCATCTGGTAATCTGGTTTAGGCTGCATCTCAACTGTGTAAAAGTGACAGATATTTAAAAACTTTCTTATTCAGCTGCAGGGAGGTGACAGGTTTAGGTATCATCTGCAAATTTTTCCTAAGGAGACTTATGCTGGAGCCGGGACCCCAATCACTCCTGGTAGCAGTGTGCCTTCTGCCTGTGGGGTGTCACACAGAGCGTGAAATGATACTTACGCTTAACAAGATTTACTGTGCATTTCTTGGGAGTGAGTGAGAGATTAAATGAGAACCAATAATAGTCCTAAAAAGGCATTCAAATAGTACCCAACTCGTGCAAATTCATTTTTAGTGAGAAGTATCTTTATAATGTAGAGGGGAGGTAGAGAACAAGCACTGTGAGCTAAGTGATTAGCTTCATTTGCAAAACTAATCACAAAACCACATGGTTTGGTTATGACTTACCTTTTTAAGACAGCCCTTGAAGAAAGCATTCCCAGTTTACTGAAATTCGTGCCTCTATGCAAAGAAATGCCTGGCTCCTCCATAGAGTGAAATCCTCACATTCCCAGTGTGTATTGGTTTCAGTATATGCCATCCATACCTGAGAAAGCTTACAGCTGAGAAGCAAGTTCACAGTTACACATGAGAACAGAGGCAATCAGACCTTTAATAGACACTCTGATTTTTGTGTATCTTATTTGCCAGGGGTGTGACAGATTAATATTAGAATTATGTGGAATTATATTACTGTTGCACTAACATGTTGCATTATTTGTTGAAAGTATTTCCTGATGTTTTATATATCTTCATTGTGTTACTGGAGCACATACCACATCCACTTCTATCCATTTTCTCTGTGGTAACCTCCTGGCCTTAAGGTTAGCCGAGATTGTATAGTCTTCTTCTCAGTGGAGCTAGTCAATAGAAGAGATCAGCTCAAAGTATTTTAATCTTGTGTTAATAATCCATCCATATCTGGGCATATATCAGATTTCATATCTGCAGTGTTACATATAATCATCAGTTTGAGGGAAGAATAATTCATCTCAAGATTTCCGCGAAATAGGGAAATTGTAAGGCTGAGCTAAAAGTGGGCGTACCACCTGCTGCAAAAGCTTCTCTTGGTCCCATGGAGGGGATCTCACCAGGTCAGCAGTGTAGTGGATGTCATAAAGTATTTATGAGAGAGTCCTTGACTATTTCAAGAGTTGCTTTCATCCTCCTAAATGTGAGGGTGGGTGATGGAGACTGGATTTAGGAGGCTCACGGACTTCCGAAAGCCTTCTATGGGCTGAAGGACAGTCAGATTGTACATTACAGCCAGGCATGGTTTCATCTTTGTACTCTGAAGCACTCTGAAAGGCTCAGGCAGTTCGAGCCTAGCCTGGGCAACTTAGTGCGACCCTGTCTTAGAATAAAAACCAAAAGACCCTGAGTTTTATCCCTACTACCACCATCAAAACAAAAAGTACACTGCACTATATTATATTTGTTCTAACATTCCACCTTTGTCCAGTCTTTAACCCAAGCAGATAAAGGACTTTTTATTTTTGTATGTTATTTTTGTTGTCCTTGTTTCTGCTTTTGTAGGGGTGAGGAGCTGAGTTGGGAGTTGTGGAAATTGAACTGGAAGGAATGAAAGGCAGAGTGCACCCTCCCCCCAGTGTGTGAGGAGGAGCCTTCTTCCTTGGTCTGTTTGCTTTGCAAGGGCTTCTTTGATGGGTCTTTGTTGGAGGCGCCCACTGAAGTCTCAGTGTGCTCAAGCTTTAGAAAGGGTGGTGATTGGCCTGTCTTTGTTTTCTTTGTTGAACTGTTTATTTTGCTTTCTTCCCACGAGGTTCCCTGGCCGTGCTCTGACCACGCTTTTTCTACATGAATCGCATTCCTCGGAGCCACAAGTCCGCTAATTCTTCCAGCCCATTTGATTCCAGCTTGTGTGATTAGTCCATGGCTTCGATTTGTGGTGGATCGCTGCCAAGCAGAGAGCTCGCCAAGTGCCCCTCGTGCAGGGACCTAAGGAGGTGTTTTAACCTCATTAGCGAGGAGAGTAGTGCTTCATTCCAATTTAATAATGTGGCTACCCTTGAGTCATTACTAGCTGTACAGTAAGTGAAGGAGCCTACGAAGCCCTTCGTTTTCCTTTGAGTGTGAATGCAACAGGTGAAGGCTGATAGCACGTTATTATACGCCTGCCCAACTGAGAGGCTCAAATCCTGGGTAGAGTGGGAGGGGAGCTCACGTACTCCACTTAAGTCAATTTTCTATTTCTTTTTTAAAAATCATTTTAATTATTTAAGTATTTACTTATTTGTTGATATAGGGTCTCACTATGCAGTGTGGACCTGTAGTGATTCTCCCATCTCAGCCTTCCCAGTGCGGGGAATACAGGCATGTGTCACCACGCCAGGTTTCAGCGCCAGCACAGCATGCAGTACTGGGGATCCAACTCAGGACCTTGTGCTTGCCAGGCATGGGCTTAGACTGCAGAGCTATCTCCACAGTCCAGTCCAATTTTATATTTCTAAGGCCTCTTATAATTTACACTTCTGACTTTTTCAAAATTTACATCTAAATCATAATTGCATCGTTGACACATAATGTGTTGGCCTCTTGTAGAACTAGTGAACAAGAAAATTAAAAAATATTCAGATAGCTTAATCAAAGCCATTACTTTTTTGGCATGTATATTATTTTCTGAAGCTTAGAATTAGGACCGAAATAAACAACTGACCAATTTATAAGTGAGGTTGTTTTCCCTGGGCATAGTGGAGCGTGCCTGCTATAATCCTGGCACTGGAGGAGGCTGAGGCAGGAAAGGGACAAGCTTGTGCCCAGCCCGGGCAACTTAGCAACTTAGTGAGACCCTGTCTCAAAATAGCAATAGAAAAGTTTGAAAAGGGTGGGGCCATAACTAAGTGCAAAGACCATCGATTTAACATCTAGCACTAAAAAAAAAAATACCCTCTATTAATCCAGAATAATTTTTTTTATTTTTCAGTGCATTATATTTTCATTATAGGTACTGGTAAAATGCTGTCATGAAACTCAAGAAAATTCAGCTGTCTTAAGGACAAAGTTTTATAAAAAAAAATCTGAACTGGGGTGTGTGTGTGTGTGTGTGTGTGTGTGTGTGTGTGTGTAACTGGACTTTAATGAGCAGGTGAAATTAATTGTCCCTAACGGGAAGCCTAACAGGATAATGCCCCTGGGACTCTTCTAACTTGGGACTTCCAAAGACAGGAATGGCAGCAACATAGTTGCTGGAACATAGAATGGAAATCATACAGTTTAAACACCTATTGGGACACAGAAAATCTTCTTTTAAGAAAAGAGGAAGTTCCAGGCAGTGTGCCAGCCAGGGCATGCTTTTGGTTTCTTTGGAATCTTCGTGCTAGGCCTGATATGAACTGGGCTCTTGGCACCTGATTGTTGTGATTTCTCAGAGTGCCCAGATCTCTCAGGATGCGGGCTTTCTGCCAGGATAGGGGTCTTTCTCCACCAGCTTGCCTTTGACAGCAAATGCTGCTGCTCATACAGGAGCATTTTTGAGGAAGATGAGAGTTAAATATTTGGACTAGAAGAGGCTTTTCTTGCTAGCAGAGCATTCTGGAAAGAGACCCCAGACTGAGTTGAGTGAGAATGATGAATTTGAAAGGTCCCTCATGAATGGGCCCAGATTGGGATTGTGCTAGGTGATCGCCTTCCATGCTTAGTGTGACACTGGCTACATTAGTCCATGACAGTGCCTTTTTCTTGGGTATCAAAGTATAATCCCAGGAAGTGCACACAAAACACTACTGGCACATGGCTTCTTCTGGTGACCCTTCTCTTAAAACCTGTCAGCCAGCTGTTTCCTAGTAAATACAGGCCTCTGTCAGGTTCATTTGGGCTGGGCCACAAGTTAGACCCTCAGGCATTTTCCCCCAAAATCATTGAGCCCCACTTCTGTGGGTGAAGTTAGCATAGACACAGAAAGTAATCACAGGGAAGGATCTGGGTATGGAGGTGTTTAGCTTTGCTCACTGCTCTGTCCTTGTGTGTGGACGGTGAGGGGGACTCTGTGAACACGCCGTGGCTCTGGGCTTCACATGCGCCCACTGCATTGCCAGAGCCATGCAGCATCTTGCTCCCTCTTCCTCACAGGGAGGTCCTGGGAGGGCCTGAGAGAACTGGCCGGCTGCCTCGCTCTTCGTGTTCTCTCACGGTAACACTTTAGGCCGCACTGAGAGGCCCTGGCACTGTCTGCAGGTTGAGCATTGACTCAGAGAGGGTCCTGTGGAGAGGAAACAGCGACTGGAAAAGTGTGCTGTCCCCTTCTGTTGCGGGCCACAGCAAGGCTCAAACATAAGCATATTGAAGAGTATTTTACACATTGGTATTGACTTGGGATTTTTCCTTTGTGTTTAAAAACATAGGTTTTGAGTAAGTTTGAAGCTAGTCTAGACATTTACTGTCAGAAATAATCTATCCAAGTTTACTGTTCGATTCAATCTCATTTTATATCAACAATATAAAGTGTCACATATCTTTTCCATATCTGGATTACCAATTTTAAATTGTGAATCATTGTTTTCACCTTTTAACAACTCTAAGATCCAAGTATATTTTAAAATCTGTAGTATTTTACTATAATTTATTGGTGAAACAGCAATTGTGACGGGGTTTCAGGCGTCCCTCAATGAAATTGTCCTGTTTACATTTCCCTTCATGTACGTGACTAAGGGAGTGACAGGGAATAAAAATTTAGCACCTAAATAATGCTAAAAGAGTTATTTTAATAACTAAAAGTAAAAATTGAATATAGGGTAGTACTGTCTTTCTGCCTGGCATCTCCTGTCTCATCTTTAAATCCATGTCATTTTAGAGTAGGCAAAATACAGAGATCATGTATGTATTCTGTGTGTGTGTGTACATGTGTATTCACAAAAATGCATTCATAAAAAATTGGATTGAAGAGCTCAACCCCATTTCCCTAAAGGTTATAATAACAGACCCAGTTGTAGGGCTGCAAAGTTAAAATGAAAGTGAATGTCTTTAAAATGCTCTTGCTGCCTAAATCCTAGATAATGAAAAACGAGGGCATCTTCAGCGCGGGAAGGTATAAAGAAGGAAAGCATGTGTTGCGTGCTGGTTCTGCTGGTGTATTTGTGCAGATGCATAGCACAGACTCTGAGAGGGTAAGACTTCATGATTAATGGTGTTTATTCTTGACAGAAGCCTCCTTTATTTATCTGCAATACAGTTTAGCGATTTTATCAGGGCCCTGAATGAAAAATATTCAGTCATACCAATATTGCAGTGTAAATTGAGTAGAGTCACTTTTTATTATATCTTTCCGCCTTATCATCTGCACAGTAATTTTCTAGCAGAGGTTTGATATGGGAAGGCTGGATTTAGCTGTACTTGACACAAAGCCTCTTCAATTTCCCCTAAAAGTTCAGGCTGCTCTTAGAAATCTCTCTGTGTGTGTGTGTGTGTGTGTGTGTGTGTGTGTGTGTGTGTGTGACTGTGTGTGACTGTGTGTGACTATATATATTATATATATATATATATATATATATATATACAGTCACACACACACTTTCTTATCCAAGCAATTTCAGGATTTGAAAGAATAAAGATAAAATGCACAAACCTGGATAGGAGAAATGTTGTTAATATAAAAATATCTAATAGCTATGAACTCACTGGTGAAAGCCCCTTCTGAGCTTGAGGCTCAGTGCTGAGCCTTTTGCTTGGCCATGGGTTCCACTTTCTTTTAATCAGTCACCATCCAAATTCAATCAGCATAAAGCTGGAGCCTAGCATTTCTCCTGGGAATGCTAGTGAAGCTTTGGGCTACGGAGGCCCAGGGAAGATAGGAGTCTGTGCTGAGGGCAGCGCTGCTCTAGAGCAGTGGAGGGGGGAAAGTGCCTACAGAAAACTCAAGGAATGTGGTCCTCCATTTTGACCAACAGTTTATTCAGGCTCCAGACTTTAGTAGAGCATTAATTGTTCAAGCTACTTAGTGACAGATTGGAACAAGCGATTTGAATTATAGAAGTCAGTGGATTTTAAGGTCATCAGCGACTTTAAACCTAGTGGATAGGCTGGAGGTCATTTAGTCTAAATCCTTTTCATTTTTACACATGAAAAACGTCAAGTTCTCAAAGCTGTTTTCATTAAGCTTCTGGTCCTGCTTACAGGTTTAGCAAGAGCATGCAGTCTCTGCCCATTTCTACAGCTCCAGCCTGTTGAATTTCTCCTCGCTTGTGGTGCCTAGAAACTTGTTTCTCTGCGAACAGTGGGGTCCCTGGCTGTTGGGCAAGAGCTTGGGTTGATTTTCCAGTCTGCGATGCTGTTGTTCTGTGTGTGCTGGGCAGGGTTCTCCGAAGCCATTGTAACAAGAAATTACCTGCTGCTAAGAAAATTATCTGCTTAAATGTAAGTTAATGCTTTGCCTGTGCTGAGTAACATAGAGGAAATGTTCCCTCATAAAATAAATAAACTCTTTTTCCATATTTAAATTATTTTTGAAATGATACCCCCCCCAAAGGAATAAGATCCTGAGATATGAAGAATGTTGAGTCCACAAGTAGTGGAATCCTGCAAACTTTCCTTCCATCCAGCTCCAAAGAGCCTGCCTCCTGCGTAGGGCCCACCTTTTTCACTTCTGTTGAGCCATAGACTCTAGCAAGTTCTCAGGATTTCTTTCTCAAGGAGAAATATTGAGAACATTAGCATTAGCTCCTTGTTGGCCATCCCTACTCAATTAAAATTGGGATAATTTAAAGAATGAAGGAATGCAGAGATTTGATGTGTTCTGCCAAGAATGATGAGGCAAAATTTAGAAAATACTTTGGTCCATAATTAGCAAAAACAATTACAACGACAATAGGGAAAAGCCCACATACTAGCTACTAGAAGATGTCCCTGGCTCTGTTGACAAAGAATTTATTTTGTCTTACTGCTGACAGAGCCTTACATTCACCTGGCTCAGGATTCCAGGCATATCCTGTTGTTGGTAAAGTATCTTCTGGAGCACACACAGCTAAATTCATCAAAAAGCAAGGATTAATTTGTTGGAATCCAATTTGATGTTTCTAATTTATCATTTCTACCCATTAGCCTCTTCTAGGAAGTGTTCTCATTTAAACCAGATCCTGGCTTGCTGTGCCCGAAAGTTTAGGAATACCTATGCATTTTAGGTTGTTTAAATTTCCATTAAATGGGGCTGGGGGTATAGCTCAGCAGTATAAGCGCCTGCCTGGCAAGCACAAGGTCCTGAGTTTGATCCCGAATACTGCAATCAATCAATCAATCAATCAATCATTAAATAAATAAATAAATTTCCAGTAAGTAATGCATGCATAGGAGGCTTGCATTTTAATAATAAAATTCTAATTGAGTCTTGTTTGTACATGAGGGTCATTTCCTCTTACAGCTGGTGGATACCAGCTCAAACCCTAGAGTTTCTGTAAAAGCTATAAAAGGAAGTGGAGACCCTTCCAGGTCACACCCCCATGACCCACCCCCAACCAGGCCCCACCTTGTAATAGCACTTTTAGCTCTGAACTCAGGGATGGATGAAGCCATCAATGAATACATCAGCTCTACGATCTAATCACCTTCCAACAGACAAGGCAGGTAGGGACGGGGAAGAAGCAGGTGTGGACATGAACTGTCTTAGATACCTGCAGCTGTTTTCTCCTCAGAGTGCTATCTCTATGGACTTTTTACAAGTAATTGTAACATCAGTTCTTTTACTAGTTGGTTATCGTATTTATAGTAATTAAATCACACAGTTATATGACAGTACACAGCACATGCATATATATATTATGCTAAGATCTATATTTCATATATGAATTATTGTGCTGGTCAGTCATAAAAAATTTTTGTTAACTCAGAAAAGCAGAGATAGTAGTAGTAATAATAATATAAATGGGGGAAGAGGAAATGGAAGAAAATTTCTCCTATTAAATATTGCAAAAAACAAGGATACATTTGTATGGAGTATTTCAATTTCATTTGCATGAATGAAAATGCAAATACTAAGAGAAGATATAACTACCTACCATTCATTCATTTACTCATCTATGGTACTGAAGATTGAACTCAAGGCATTGCACTGGGTTCCATATGCAGTTTTTTCTTTTTTTGTTTTTTTTTAAACAGGGTCTCACAAAGTTGCTCAGTACCCCAGGTTGGACTTAAACTTTCATTTTCCTGCCTCCGTCTCCCAGAGTGCTGAGTAACAGGTGTGAACCTACATATCCTGCAGAACTGATAATATTTAAAAAGGGGTTTGTCAGTCATATGGTGATCTAAACTTAATCTCAGATAGAAATTAAAGAAGGGCTCGGGCTATAGGCCATTGGAAGAACAGCCCTGGTTCTAATCCCTAGCACCCCAAATTAGGGTTATCCAGCTCTGTTTTAGTCAAGTATGCTTTGTTTCCCACTAGTTTTCCCCTCTTCTGACCTTGATTCTGAAGTATTAAAGACACACATTTCTCTATACAAAGGTACTTGGGGCAGGAAGGAGACCTCTATTCTTAGTTTGGCCATTTAGCTCCGAATATTTCCATATTAAAAGATTTTAAAATGCTAGCTTTGGCAGCACATATATGAAAAGCTTTTAAAATAACAGTATAGTCAACCCATAAGGTCAACATTGAACCCAAATGCTGAATATGATGTGACTCTCATCTAGTTTGGTGTGCCCCAGGATTGTGGAAAGAATTAAGTTTGTGAACGGAGGTACCACTGTATATTGTATATTATAGTGGGTTGAATGGACTGCCTTCTAATTCTTTGCCCTTAACTTTTAACCTATTAATCTAAAGATATTTATAGTAATCAATTTTGATAAATTCCTCTTCCAGGTCTTCTTTTGGAAGAATGAAATGAATTTTAGATAAAACAATTGCACTGCTCATATAATACAGTAGTCATAGAGTTTTTTCCATTCATCAGAAAACCACTAAGAAGAATACATGCAGTGTATTATTTGGTGAAACTGTACTTTTGATTTGATTTGAAACTGTCTCATTGCTATATGTTTATCAATAAAACTTTGAAAAGAAAAAAAAAAAAAAGAAAACCACGAGTATATTGTGAGTATGTGCTTGGTCTCTCTATTCACAAGAAGTTTCTTTGATTGGCTTAGCAGCAGGTTTTGCCACCCCAAAGGTGATGAACAGAAGCCCTCTTTCCTTCCCCTCCTGTCCCATCCCATTCCTGTCCCTGTCCCCGTCCCATCTCCTCCTCCTCCCTCCCTCCCTCCCTCTCTCCCTAGCTCCCCTTCTCTCTCTTTCTTTGTTTCTTTTTTTCTTTCTGTGATACTGAGGATCAAACTAGAACCTTGCGCTTGCTAGGCAGACACTTAAGCTGCTGAGCTATCTCTCCAGCCCCAGAAAACCACTTTCTATTATTTACTTCTAATTTAGACCAGTGTGTCAACTAGAATAGCCTTGTTTAATGGCAGTAAACTTCATATTATTTATGGCATTTATTAAAGCAACCATATTTTATAAATTTAGAAAAACTCAATGGACTTTGTAAATTTAGTACAGCATATTAGAACTACTGTGAGAAATCTCAGTGTGTTTGGCAAATGTATTTGCTTATCCCTTTTAAAAAGGTAAGTAATGCATATCAAGAAGATTATGTGAAATGTGCACACAAAAGTCTGTGGATTATAATGAATTACCACAAAGTAAACCATGAAACAAGTCTTGCAACAGATCATTGCTATACACCAGAAGCCCACCACATAGTGTCCCACCCACCCATAGGTGAACGTGCTCCTAACACGAAAATCAAAATTTTTGTTTTCATTTTAAAGTTGACTTTTATGTGTCATTAAACACTACATAAATGGGATCATATAGCATGTTATTTTGCTAGGCTTGTGTTCACTACTGTGTTTGTGAGACTTCCCATGCTGTCATAGCTAGCCAAGAGAAAAGGAAGAACATAAATCCCTGAGTCACCTGCCCCACTGCCAGCTCCTGCCAGTGCATCCTGTTCCTTGATGTCCTGTTGTGGGGAGAAGCTGATTGAGCCCGTGGAAAACCCCGCTGTCCCCCCACACCACAGCTGTGGAGGAAGGAGGCACAAATGAAGAGTGACCACCTGAACATTTGCACTTCAGGGTTACCTGGTGATCCTAGGGCTGAGGTGTCCTGGGAGCCCAAGTGGAACAGGAGAAGAGAGGAAGCGCAGGCTCCCACGGACTTGTGTTTGTGTCTCAAGTACGAATTGTGAGCATTCTGGCTATTTGTTTCCTCTGCTATATGGAAAGCCAATTTTGTTGTACAAATTTGGGTTTATTAAAACTGTGTTTCTATTGAATAATTAATTGATTAATAATGCACTCTGAGAGGTAACTCTCCTTTGATCTCCCTACCACTTGAGTATGAAAAGGGCTATCTGCTTATTCTGTAAAGAATAAAATGAAACAAAAAATAAACCTGTTGCGTTAAAAAATGCACACAGAGGGCTTCTGATTATTGGAAGCACTCCTGTGTAGAAATAAGCAATGCATACATTCCCAGCGTTCCAAGCCACGTAAAAGCAAACTGTAATAATCTGGTGAATAAGCCTTGCTTAATGCTCTCATAATGGGTACTGCAAGTGATTAAATACTGTGATTTTAATCTTGGCATTTTAGTAACCCAATAAGATAGATGAAAAGGCAGTAACAAATTAGATTATATAATGATGTTTCATTCTAACTAAGGAATCCAGTTAGTCTCTGCAGTGTGTGTTTTTGTTTTTAAGTTTATCATACTATATTGTTTAAAAATGTCATAATGCTCTTTCTATTGTCATCTATTTTCATGAACTTATTAAGAAATTAATCTGAAGTCCAATTTTGGCCACAAATGAAAACAGCTTGATACTGTCTTTGGGAGGAGTGTCAAAATGCCTCTACCTTCTTTCCTGTCTAAAGTAGTGCTTCACATTTAGTGTCCCAATTCCACTGGACTGTCAGAAGCCTGATGCCATCCGGGCCTTCGTTTTTTATGGCTTTGGGTAGAAGACACATGGATAAAAACAATACAGGGAACAGTGTCTCTAAGTGGGAACTTGGGGGCCCCGAGATGTGGAGGTGAAAGAGTAACTCAGCTTCTACACCTAGCCTTGGCTGCTGGGCCTTTACCTAAGTCTGGGAATCCTTGGTTCCCGGATGTTTGTATGACTTTCCTTAGAGGGCCATGAGTTTATTTCTAGAATCATTTGCTACAGCATAAATATCATAGAATCCTTGATTTTTTTAGACTAGGTCTAAATTTTGATGTTTTCCCCAGAGTGTTTATTTGTTTAGCTTTTCCCTACCACGGTTTGTGCCTGTCTTCTCCCCTAAGTACATATAGTCCCAGAAGAGAAAAGATAGACAGCCACACAGACAGACAGGGTGGAGACCCACATAACCTTCAGTTCCAGCCCTGTAGGGGATGTATTTTTAGTACATAAACTAAAAATATAAATGAAAAGTGAGACACCTATAATCTTTTCCTTAGTGCTACTTTAATCCTCAAGTAAAGATGTTTTTAAACAAGCTTGACAAATATTTATCAGGTCAAGTTTATGTTAGTCGCATGTGTCACTTATATAGGAAATTTGGGGGCTGCCTCCTCCACGTCTCCTGCTACTTTTGGCAGAATTCATCCCTCCCTTCATAATCTTGAATGGTCACACCACCCGGTTGTGGACACACATCTGCTTATTAAATTTAAAGAGCTTAACCTTCCCTCTCAAACTTCCTTTATAGTCATAGTTATAATAAGTGACAAATAATATAGCTGCCATGAATTTGAACCCAAATTTCCTCACTAATATTTAAAGAAGCTTAATTGAAAGACTCTGATTTATGTAGAGTTCATCAGTGTCAGCTGGCTGCTTGAATCATTGTAGTTCTAGGTTGGGTGCTCAGTATTGTTGGCTTAGAAACTCATCTTTGTCAGCACTAGAGAAATACCTTGCTAACTCAACTCACAGGAGCCCGATGTGCAAACATAATAATGTTAGAAACTTTCAGTAAGAAATCACAGAGCAAGGAAAGTGGAACACCAGCCACTGCTCTGGGCGGAAACCAAACAGCCAGGCAGACATTTGTTTGCTGAATTTGGAATTAGGAAAGGAGTTTTGTCGACTGGTTTCACAAAATTATTTATTGAATTCTCCACACAGCAGGCCCCAGTTCCTGCCTTTGCACACATGGGTTCCAGCCCTTGAAGCGGCACCAGAGGAGCCAGTGTCTGCAGAAACACGCCTGAATTAGAGCTAGTGTCTGAGCCTGAGTTTAGATCCAGCGCCGTGGAAGTCTTTGCATTTAATTAGTTTATTCATGTTCTCAGCAACATCCTGTCACTTTGCCTTTTCCAAGAGAGCCTTGGGAAATCCAAGGATGTGATCCCAGCCTGCTTCCAGGGATACGAATAGAGCCCACTGACAAGTTCACATTTGCTCTACAAAGAACTTACACAGGGATCCTTAGAATCGCTTTATTCATAATTGCCAACGCTTGAAAGCAACCAAGTTTTCCTTCCTTCAATCAGTTAATGGGATAAGCTAACTAGACAGTGGGCATGACTCTGTGGTATAAAGAGACGAGCTTTCAAGCTGTGATGTGACATGGGGGAAATACCCATTCTAAATGAAAGAAGCTGATCTGAAAAGGTGACGTATTTCACAATTCCAGCTATCTTGGTTACTTTTCTCTCATTGCTGGAACAAAATACCCAACGCCCAGAATTAAGGAAGGAAAGGCTTATTTAGCCCACAGTTTGTGGTGGTTTCAGGCAATACCGGGCTGGCTCCAAGGTAGAGTGGTACGGGGCACAGGGAAGCAGTTCACAGTGGTGGAAAACAGCAAAACAGCGATAGGTAAAAGGAAGGAGCAGCTGCGAGGAGCAAACTTCTCTCCCTTCCTTGTATTGTAATCAGGCTATCTGCCCCAGGCCGGGTGTAACACTCACACCCACAATCCCAGCGTTGGAT
>NW_004524607.1:3212369-3260046 GCF_000260255.1 Octodon degus
AATTTAGCTTAGTGAGTAGGTCAAGGGTTGAAAGTCCAGTCCTGTAAACAAAAACAAAAAGTGGAGAAAGAAAAACAAAAAACCTTCTTCCCTATCCCTTCCTTCACTATGTTTCAGCTTTTTTTTTTTTTTTTTTCTTTTTATTTCCTACTGAGAGAAAACGTGCTATCTGATCTTTGGCTTCATTTATTCTGGCGCCTGTGCAGTGCATGCACTTCGCAGAGCCTTTTCTACCAAGATTCTATTCTGACAGGGTGATGGACCACGAGGAGAAAATGCATTTGCCCGCCCTTTCCTTTTACTCCTGAAAATGGGGCAGGAGAGGGATGCTCCTCTCTCAGTTGATCTGTCTCTAACAAGGCCTCTCCTTTGTATAGCCATGCCCTGCACAAAAGACGGAGCAGCCAGCGAGAGTGCTTAGCTTGTCACAGCCAGTTCACTGGATTATCCACCTCAGACACCTTCTGTGCCAGGAGGAGGAAGGCGGTACGGGGCTCTGCAGACCAGCCGCTCTACATAGGACTGGCCTTGGGACTTCACAGTGGCCAGGGCATGTATATACACAAGAGAACGGGGGCAATGTCTCTAGGCCATGATGACAGCAAAGTGTGCTTTGAAGTTTACTTGCATTCACCCAAAGCTTAAATGCTACCTTCCCTCATCCTAGGCAAGACATGAGCTTGATCCAGCTGGCACTCAAACCCCACACAGGACTACTTAGTTTCTTGTTGCTTACTGAGCATGGCTAATCAGTGTACCGCATGGAAACAGGCCTAAGCAGGAAGCTGATCATAATCTTTGCTTGCGGAGAAGAGAAGTGACCTTCATATTAGGCCAACCTAGACCTAAGTTGTTTTCACTCACCACTGTAAGACCCATGCATGCAGTTATACAGAGAGACTGATCTCACATTTGTTACAGACTTGCAGTTTGGCTTCTCACATATTCATGGACAGCTCTGCCATAGGCAGGCCTGGATGTTCAGACCAGACAAACTTGGGGATGCTTTTATTTCATTTGCAATACCATGATAATAAGCTGATATAAGGTAAGTTTTAAATGGTGTCATTAATGTTTGAGTCAAATGGGAAATCTAACTCTAGTAGCCACTTAAAGCTTAAGTTCCTATTATCTAGACTCTTCCCATTGAGAAAGTCAGTGGCTCACCTGTATCTGTAAGGCCATGAGCTGTGTTGAAGGTCACTTACCTTTGCTCAAGCAAACAGTGGTGTTCTACCTGCATTACATCATCACGGTTTTAATTTAATAATATTGCAAAAGTACAAGCCGGACACTTTTTCAAAAGATGCCTGAAGTTCACTTAAAATCACATATGTTTGTTGTCAGAGACAAGCTCTGCCTATGGAGATGTTTGGTTCATACAGTCCTCTTGTTTTTGTGTTTGTCTGTTCCTAGGCCTTCTGCCTTATCTAGTAGCCCAACATATTCGGACCTGCCCTTCATTAGAATCTCCCCCCACCGGAACCCTGCCGCAGCGTCTGAGTCTCCTTTCAGCCCTCCACATCCCTACATCAACCCTTACATGGACTACATCCGCTCCCTGCACAGCAGCCCATCCCTTTCCATGATCTCAGCAGCCCGTGGAATCAGCCCTACCGACGGTGAGTGCCAGGCCTGGTCTGCTTCCGCAGGTCACGTCGCTCCCTTCCTTCACAGACCCTGGTACCCGGTGCGCGAAGTGATCAGAAAATGATATGGTAAATGGTCACATTTTAAAAATGTATTACAGTAAACAAATGCTACCATTCATTCCCCTAAACATACTCCCCTTTCTTGGAACACACTTAATCCATTGCTCTTGCCACTTTCTGAAGCAGTTCTGAAAGTCCTCTTTCTTGAGTTTCTGTTCCTGACTCTTTCAGTGTCCTGAAATGATTCACATAGTTTACAGCAGTTTCTGCCAAATGAAAATAGTCCATTGTTCTCTCATCCATGATATTCACTGGATCTTGTGCTATGCAACTTCTGGCTATTGTCCAAAGTCAACAGGAGGATGGAAGTAAATATTTTGAATTGATACAGAGCATCAGGACTGCCATAGCAGTTGAACCGAAGATACTTAGGAAAGAAGACTTCCAGAACTGTTTCAGAAAGAAGCAAGGCTGATGGAATAAGTGTTCAAAGAAATGGGGAGGATTTTGCGGGGGATTCATGGCAGATTGTCTTTTATTGTAATTTTTTTATTTATATACATATGAAAGAGTTTTAAATTCTAGTTCATATGAAGTAGATCTGGTGGTTAGTGGTTCTGAATGCCGGGCACCAAACCAACAGACTTAAGAGTATGACTATTCTAGCACTGCAAGGCTTGTATGTGGGCGGGGTTACTACTTCCATTTCCAAGTAGAAAGAGCAGGAGAGTAGTACAGGGATCTCTCACAGACTTGTTGCCTAGTCACCGCTTCCCTAGAAAGTGGCAGAGATGAAGCACAAATTGAGATCTTCCTGACTTCTGTGTTCTTTCCCATTGTCCTTTTTTGCTACTTCACATGTGACTACTGGCTCTGCAGCTGCTCCTGCATGGGTGTGCGTAACTGGCATGCTGTCATCACCTCCTGGTGATGCTTTTGTTTTGTATGCTGATAAGACTCATGTGTACCGTGTTGTCTGTGAGAGTAATGACGCACAAAGCCATGTGTGCACTGTTCCCCTGCGATTATTCTGATAAACATGATTCTGCTGTTGGTGGCACCTGAGATTTTGCACTTCTGAAATCTCATTGGGTGATGCCAGTGGCTGGTCAGTCTGTGGGTTATGCCCTCAGTAGTAAGTCAGAAAACTATGATGGCCCAGACATGCTGCATGGCCTGAACAGTGCCAAATAGAAAAAGAGACTGAAATAAGAAATATCAGAAAAGAAATGGCTAGGGATATAGATCAGTGGCACAGTGCCTGCCTGGCATGCTTGAGATTTTTGTTTTTAATGTATTTAGTACAGGATCTCACTACACAGATCAGACTCTTAGTGATCCTCCTGTTTTCAGCCTCCCAAGTGCTGGGATTACAGGTACGCACCCCCACGCCCACTCTCATTCACCATCTCAGTGCGCCCCGGGGGCTGGGCCAGCTCAGCATGCTGGGATCGAACCCAGGTCCCTGTACCTGCTTAGCTCTGTGGTCTGCCCTAAGCTTGAAATCTTGAGTTCAGTTCCAGTATGGAAAGGAAAGGACAGGGCAGGACATAGGATTTATTTGTATGAAATTTGATTTTCACGTTCGGCTCTTCAGGATTAAATTCATTTATTTACATGGAATGATTAATTACATTTCTCAAGGCTCTTTGTAATTGGAGCTGCGTAGTTCCTGAACTGTTGATGATACCTTCTTCCTTCAGAGAAATTTCCTATCTCTTGAATGCGTGTGCAAACCCACCTGCCGTAATTGCCAGACCCTGAATTAAGATCTGGAATTGCATAACTCTTCTTCATTGCAGACGGCGAATTACAAGTTCCTTGCAAAGATCTAAGTCACTGCTGATGATTGTGGAGCAAAGAGAAATATGATGTCCTTCATTTCACTAGGCAGTGTTCCTTTTGAGCCCTGTGCTCCTCCGCTCTTGTGCTCCACTCTGGTGTTCCCTGGTGCATGGTGTGAAGCTGCACCAGCCTTCCTGGGAAGCATCTGCTCCATTGCATTTCCAGGGATAATTGCCCTCCTCTGGATTTTTGATTTTCTTCTGGTCAAAGGCAGCAAATAAAGTTGTAAGGTCCTCAAGGGATAGGCGTTGCTATTTGAGCAAGATGCTCTTTTGAAGCATAACAGAAAACTCTGAGAGAGTCCAGTATGGGTTGATTTTATGGCTTAGAATTTCACTTTACAAGCGCTTCCCTGGCAAGCGCAGTGGCCTGAGTTCAATCCCCGGTTTTGCAAAAAAAAAAAAAAAAAAATCACTTTAAAGGAGAAATAGAGTCATCTGCAGAGGGGTAGGACTTTGGGGAAAATGGAAAGCAGAGGGAGCAGGTAGAGGTAGTCAGGGAAGCCAGGAATTATGCCTGGCTTGTGAAAATGCAGTAGAGCTGGGGAGGAGTGGTGCCCGTATGAGCTGTGATCAAAGCACAGCAAATGTTCAAATAAAAATTGAAAAAGGTATCGTGGTATTTTTATTGTTCTTGCTACTTTCTAGAGCAGTTCTGAAGGTTCTCTTTCTCGAGTACGTTCATGAAGTATGATTGAAAATATGGTGAGCCCTGCTGCCAAGTGCCACCCGAGGAAAGGCAGGCTCCTTGAAACATCATGGAGTGTCTTTATGCAGCATCCCAGCCCTGGCCCTGTGCGAGCTCTGCTTCTTCTTCAAAGTCAAAATGACCATGAAGAATAAACATTTTGAATCCACTCTGGACACTGAGGCAGCCAGCACAGTGCAAGCAAAGACACTAGGAAAAGAGACTCCCAGAGCTGCTTCAGAAAGGGGCAAGAGCCATGGGCTCAGTGTGTTCAAAGCAACGGGTAGTGTTTTGAGGGGCATTAACTCAAAATATAAAAGCAATATATCCTTTATTGTAATAAAATTTTAAACACTCCCTGTAGTTTTCAGTTAGACCTCCTCATAGTCTCCTGAAAACACATGCATCTTCTGCTTTCTACAGCATTTGGTGAGTGGGAATAAAACATTCCTTGGCTGTTTTATCTCCTTTTTCCTGTGTCCTATGGCTGCAGCGAATGCTCTATCAAATAATGTTACTGTAATGCTTTCATCTTCTTTCTAAAGAGTTTTGTTATTTTTGTCTTTACCATGTATCATGCATAAAAAATATATGGGCACAAATATAAAACATCCACCAAGCTATTGCCTGAATGCTGGGTCCCCAGGTAATCATTGTAAAAGTAACGGTTAAGCATCAAATGCTACATGCTAAGCCCTTCCTTCACATGCCCGGCTTGACTCTGTGCTCCTCAAAACCTCCTGGAGCCAGCTGGAATCCGGATCTCGTGAACCTGGAGGCCACCCTCAGGTCTGCTACAATATCTTGCTGCTTTTGCACACAAATTGGCAAGGAGAAACCAATGATTATCTCACTTGTAGAAGACTGACTCTTGCCAGTAAATTGCTCCAGATTGATAGGTGTATTTTCTTTTAGATTTTTTGTAATGAAAAAAAAAAAAAAAAAGGAAAAGAGCGCTTTTAAATTATGGAACACGAAATTGCAGCTTATCATTCGGTGCATGTCATTAAAGTCACGCTGCCTTTCCCCCCTCCAATAAACCCTGACTCCTCATGTTAGTGAGGATTCACTCAGACGCTCCTGTCAAGAACTTGGGGAAGTATTTTAAGTATGTCTGGAAAGCTCGCAGTTGTCTGCATCGTCTGCTGACTTGAGAAATGTGAACGTATCTGGTGGGAGACACCGTTTCACTTGGGGGTCAGACATGGCGGTGTATCCTCGCCAGCTGCTGCCTGACAGGTTAGTGCCGCAGGAGCAGCCAGGCCCTAAGATTGCATGGCATCGCGACGGTGTTGCCACTTAACTTAGCTTAAGTATTTGCTGTGGTGAGACTCCAGGTGGAAGACTCATCTCACAATATATTCCGAGAACGTTCTCTAGGGACACTCAACTATATATATTTTAATTCCTTTCAATGCTCATTGATACATACAGACTAACAACAGAAGGGCTGCAATGCATTTTATGTTTTTCTATTCCTGCACATTTACTTTTCTAAAACAAAAGGGTATTTAAAAGGAAGGATGGAGGGAAAGGGGTGTAAAGTTATCCAGGTCAGATAAACATGTATGTCAATTCCGCAAGATGACTGTGATTATTACATATCACAAACATGTATTACCGCTATATTTAAAAGATATTTAATATTGAAACTAGTTTGGAAAAAGGGAACTTTACTTAATGAGCCACAAAATAAACTGTGTTTGAGACACGTAAGAGAAGTAGACTCGAGAAAACTTGAGGAAAGTGTCTAGTTGACATTCTTCCAGTTGTCATCATACCCCGTCTTGTCCCCAGCTCCCCACGCTGGAGTCAGCCCCGCGGAGTACTATCACCAGATGGCCCTGCTGGCTGGACAGCGCAGCCCCTATGCTGACATCCTTCCATCCGCCGCCACCAGTGCCGGGGCCATTCACATGGAGTACCTTCACGCCATGGACAGTAAGTGAGGGCGCTGCTTCCTGGAGCGTGTGTGTGTGTGTGTGTGTCTGTGTCTGTGTCTGTGTCTGTGCACTTATGCGCGTGTGTAGCTGCTAAGCCCACAGTGGAGGGGAAGAAGCAGAGGTTCAGTGGCAGTCTAGCCTTCTGGTGCAGAAGAGGGAAAGCAGCTATATTTAATGCTTTGTTTCTTTTGATGTCTAAGGAAACTTCCATAATCCTGGCCCACCTGGATACCTGTTTAACCCAAGGATACCCATGACCTGGAACATGCAGGCAACCACAGTTTAGTTCCCATCTGTCTGTATATAACTGATTAGTGTACTGTGCTGCCCGGATTCTCTTGATAGAAAAATAAGAGAAAGGGTTTGACACAAAGATGGACTTGGCTCCGTCACTCTTCAGTTTCATAGTTTGATTTTATACCTTTAAAAAATAAGTGGGAAAAATAAAAAGAATGCCCAGTTTTGTGGTGCACATATGTAATTCCAACACTAAAGAGAGGCAGAGCCAGGAGGATCGTAAGTTTAAGCCCTGAGCAACTTAGTGAGACCTTATTTCAAAATGAAAAATACAAAAAGTGATAGATGTAGGGTTTGCTCCCCAGTACCACACGGGAACAAAATCAACAGACAGAAATAACCTGTTCTTTGTATTAAAATTTAAGTTTCACTAAAGCCTTTTGTAGCTACTGAGTATTTGGAAGGATCAGAGTAGCTGCATCTAGAAAAAATAAGAACATTTCCAAGTTAGAGAAAATGTCCACTTTCAGTGGACAGCACTGGAAGAAAATGGGATTATTTGATTGAGTGCCATTTATTTGAGAGTTGTTTAAGGCATAGGGAGGCTCCTTTGAGTCACAAAGGAGTCTATGGTTATTGCTTTTCAGAGCATCTTGCAGGTCTCTCAGAAATAATCTTTCATTGCATGACCTTTGGCACAGTCCTAAGTAGTGAACCCAGAGTATCGTTTGTGTCACACGTGTCCAAAGCCCCTTACTTTTGATTTGAGGCTTTCACTTTGAGCAGGGCATTTGCTTAGAGTTTTGTTTCTCTTAGTACGTGTGCTTAACTCACAGGTTTCCACCTACAGCCCCTGCACACCCTTCCGTGCCTTCTGTGGTGCATGTGTGCATCCATCAGCTGGCTAGTTGAGTTCTCTGGTAGTAAAATGGAGGTGGTGATTGGCCCACACAGGGGTAAATATTGACAGTCTCAGTCCCCTTTCCATACCTGCAGGAGCATGGGCTTGTACTGGTGTCTTTTGGGCAGCCCCTTCCCACACACAGTGAAGGAAATGTGTTAGTCTTTTGCTGTGGTTGTGTTGCTCTGTAGTGAAGGGAGAATACATTTCAGATTCATCATAACCACATTTCAATTAGTGATTGTTGGGGAGAAAAAAGTTCAGCATTATTATGCAAATCAGTTATTTAAAATCTGCAAATAAAGAATTAAAATAAGAGAGACTTCTTGGAAGGTCAGCCCACGACATTACTTTCTCTATTTGATGAGAATGTGTTTAGTCAGGCAGTGGCGGTTTTTATCTAAATAAAGGATGAAGCTACCCTTTTACTTTGTAAAAACTAATTAAAGGAATTTTAATTTGCCCCAGTATATGGTAAATTGATTGTCATTAAGTAGGAATTTAGATGTCCTATCATTCATCACAAAGAAAGAAACCTCCTTTTTCTTTGTCAGAATTTTTTATTAGGCTAGAGAAACAAAACAATTAACAGAAACCCAGTACGGAATTCCCTGTGTTTGAACAGTATGAACTCTCTGGCTTCTGTTTCAGAAGGAAGTTGCCACATCAGTCTGCTTCTCTTTCAGCTGCCTTGAAAATGCTCACCTTTTGTTCCTAGAATTCTCTTCATCAAAAATCCCAAACCAGTGACCCAAATATTCCACTGATGTTCTTTTCTTTCACTTGATTACAAGGGATTGGGAAAGGTGTGGACGTCGTTTGGGTTCTGTGTTCCTAAAATACCTGAAATAGCATTAGACAGAGCATAAGACGATAATGAACCTTTTAGATAAATAAGTCAGTGATACAAACAGCTGCACCCATGCTGTCAGTCCTCCACCACTAGAATACGGAGTACCTACACAAAGAACTTACATCCAACAGAGAATGGAAATCTTTGTCTTAAGTCCCTACATTGGCACCTGTAGTGGCAGACGCAAACTGGGACCCCGCTGCTCACTCCAGTCCCTCGTTATGGGTCCCTGGGTCTCTTTCTCCAGTTGATACCACTGTGCACACCTGACTTGCAGATGTGCCAACAGTGGAAACACTTGGGTTTCAGTGAGGTGGATGTAGAGTATTTTCATGTTGCAAGTTAGAGTGAACAAGTCTGTCTTTGGCTGTAATTACATCTCTTGGGGTTAGAGTGACATTAAAGGATACATGAGTATGCCATCTCTTAAAGTAAGGAGTGCCTGAAATTCACACTATTTATACTGGCAAAAATCTAATTTCGATAAGAGCCACTCTTGGAGGGAAAACAGCAAATGTTCCAGTCAGGTTGTACATGACCCTAAGGATTCATGAAAAGATGGTAAAGGTCTTGACTGGGCCCTGACTCTGGTTTTCAGATGATGCGTGACAAACAAAGGGCTCTAGCGTTTCACTGGCTCAGGTGGCTCTCTTGTCTCCTCAATTGTTACTAGTGCTCAGGGATGAGCTCTCTGTCCAGCATGTCTTGCTGATTCTCATTCTAAATCCCAATGTGATGGTCTGTTGTCAAAGATTACATGGTGTTTGACAACGAGTCTGCTTTGTCTTTGGAATTGTTTGGAAATGGCATTTGTTCCTTCATTAAAACTTATGATGAAATTAGCTTTATGTAGTGAGTAAATGGGGAATACTATGTTTAAGGCAAATGCCATCATATAGGTAAGCAGCTGATTCACATACTAACATGTGTATGTAGTTGGGATTAGCATTTTATATGAACATGCCTTAAAGCAGACTGGCAGTGAAGTATTCTAAATGAAGGAACTTATTTTAAAGGTGTCTGATCCCAATACTCTGGCGGATGAATAACAAATTTGGGTCTACCCTGAGAAACTTAATGCCCTCCCAAAATCCTGTATCAAAATAAAACAGGACTAGGAGTATAGTGCAGTGTGAAAGCTCTGATTCAGTCTCTAAAACTAACCAAAAAAAGGGACCTAAAAGAAAAATTAGAGTAGGTACAACATCTGCCATTTAAGTTGGTTTTCCCATTTTATACATGGATGTAAGTTTCAGTCTGTGGTTACTGTATTAACTATAAAAGAGGCTTTTATACTCATCCTGTTTGTTAAATCATCTTGACACGTATCTGATGTCAAGAGCCATCTCTGTTCAAGAAAATTTTCTTGTTAGATTTTCTGGAGACCAAACGCCTAGACTTTTT
This sequence comes from Octodon degus, assembly GCF_000260255.1. Lineage (NCBI taxonomy): Eukaryota > Metazoa > Chordata > Mammalia > Rodentia > Octodontidae > Octodon > Octodon degus. Next base: position 3,221,892 of record NW_004524607.1, read on the forward strand.
CTATGAAGAAGGTTTAATTCCACTTATGTTTTCTGGTACCCCAAAAGTGCCCCATCCCTATGAGCAGGTATACCCATGCTGTAAAATAAGAACCCCTTAGTTTACGTTTACAGCTGCTTCTGTTTGGTCGTGCCACTTCCCTGGTGGATTATGTTTTCATATATTCATTAAACTTTGATTTGATGATCCTGTAATGTAAATGCAACCTTCAGAAAGGCTGGAGTGGGCCTGTGGGTCACATTCAGTCCTATACCCTGAGATTGTGATCTTGATACCTACCAAATCTGAATGCAAATGGGCATTTAGTTTTTAACTCCATGGGAGAAAAATACTGTATTAAGTTGGCATGTGTCTGAGGAGTTACCCACCTCCAGGTTAGGATTCCTCTGGTGGAATCTTCTTCACGCTGAGAATCTTAGTAAGTGTATTATCTCTGTTGTTTCTGATTAGAGAAACAGAATCCAGAGAGGAATTTGTGCTTTATAGACATCTTTTGTGCTTCTGGGCCCCAATTTACAAAATCTATAAACAAACAACATCCCACTATTGGAAGTATTTACTGGGATTTATCCTCTTGGATCATGGGGAATTTTTGAAATTAATTTTATTGAGAAACAAATAGTAATGAAATAGCTCAAAACCAATTAGTAGGATACTTTCGATAATTAATATATTGCATATTGTTGTCTTCCTAGTGGTTATTCATAGTACAAGATGCAGACATGATATCTTGTCCAAATACTATTAGTTCAAGTCTTTCTTCTCATTGCCACTTAAATATGGTAGGTGCATGAATTCAGCACAAAAATCCAATATAATCCAGTAGTCCATAATAGTAGTGGGTTATCTGTAGGACTGGCAAGTCATGTGGAATTTTGAACTGTTTCCCTCAGTCTTGTCACTGATGAACCGGACAATCTTTATGATGAGGCTGCCCTGTGCCCCACAGTGCAGTTAGCAGAACCCCTGGCTTCCACCCACTAGATGCCAGCAGCACGCCCTTCATGATGACAAATCAAATGTCTCCAGATGTTGTCAGAGATCCTCCAGGGTTTAAAGTCACCCCCAGTTGAGAACCACTGATTTAGGGTAATGTATTTATAAGTTGTTATAGGGATGCTTTCAGTCCTCCAGGGTGCAGCTAACTGCAGAACACATGGGTGGGGGAGGGCATCTCTAAGCTGGATCTTTTATTTTAGGATGCTTTAATTCACTTTCTCCTTTGGCTCATTGCCTTACAATGGTGTGTGTGGAGTGGGGAGGGTGCTGGGTGTGTTGCCACTTGGGAGCCACTGTCTTTGTCGCTTGTGGTGAATTAATGATGGGAATATCTAAGCAGCCGTCAGTTTCATAAATCACTAGAAATGAGAGGGATAACACATAAAAGTCTCTCCCTTTTGTTTAGCAATTTATCATTTTGCCTGTGCATTAATAAACACAGCTTCCCTGAGGTAAGCCCCCGGAAGATAAATATTTCTCCCTAATTTCCTCAATTGTAGCCCGTAGATCCCTGGGGGAGGAAAGGCTCTTGTCATTGTGAGTTGCTGGCTTCATATCCCCTACTTTTGCAAGGGTGAGTGGCAGTCAGTGACAGGTATGGAGTCTGGTTGTGGGTAATCAGGTTCTGTTTTGTCTCTGTAACAGGCACCAGATTCCCCAGCCCTAGGCTGTCAGCCAGGCCAAGCCGGAAACGTACACTGTCCATATCACCGCTGTCGGATCATAGCTTTGACCTTCAGACCATGATAAGGACTTCTCCCAACTCCTTGGTCACAATTCTCAATAATTCTCGTAGCAGCTCTTCAGCGAGTGGATCCTATGGTCACTTATCTGCAAGTGCAATCAGGTATGTATTTCGTGAATCCATGAGGTGTTTTTCTAATAAGATGTCGGCAGCCTGGTCCATTGAGGGTGATGCTTTCACTGGGGCTACCAGATGACCTAAAGAAGGTTAAGTTGTGTGCCTTGTGCCTAGACCAAGATGCAGGCCAGATAGCCTGACAGTGAACTACAGAGACACTTGCTGGGCCCATCAGTTATTGCCTTGTGTACAGAAATACAGTTAGTTATTCTGCTGTGACGAAATCCACCGTTCTTTCCTCTTAGTACTAGGAATTGATCCAAGACCTTCACACCTAGCTACATCTTTTTTGTATTTTGAGACAGGGTCTCACTAAATTGATATGTTGCCTTGGCCAAGCCTGAGCTGCAACTTTCAATCCTCCTGTCTCAGATTCCCAGAGTGCTGAAATTACAGGTGTGTACCACCAAATGCAGGTAGAATCCCCTTGTGCTAACCAAGGAATGTGGCAAAATCTTTATATCTAGGCCTTCTCTCACTAACAATAATTCTTTAGGGCTGGGGACATAGCTCCATGACATGGTCTCCTGCCTGGCAAGCTCAAGGTCCTGAGTTTTATTCCTTCTCCTCCTCTTCCTCCTTTTCCTCTTCTTCCTCCTCCTCCTCCTCCTTCTTCCTCCTCCTCCTCTTCCTCCTCCTCCTTTTCCTCCTCCTCCTCTTCCTCTTCCTCTTCCTCCTCCTCCTCCTCCTGCTAGTAGTAATGTTTCTATAGAGCAGAACTGACTTCATATCTGGTTGTGTGGCATGTATATGGAACAGGATAAAAAGGAAAAGGCCAGTTGTGGTTGAAAGTCTCTTCTATATGTGATCAGGAAAAGTGAACTGGGAGGAAAAAAAGGCAAAAGATAACAGTTGTGCTTTTAGTCTAGTGAAAAATACATGCAGAGGCCAGAGTGGGCTGCTCAGTGATCAGCTATCTGAGAAAAATCTGGCAACAGAATTTTTCCTGATTTTCTTACTGCATATTTTAGTTAATTCGAACGATCTCGATTTTGTACCTTTGCTAAACAATCATAGAATTTTGATCCTTCCTTTTGGGAAAGTAATAAATATAAACATGCTCATAACATATTTCTCATTGTTAATGATCAAACTTGGACTGATACCAATAACTAGAGTATGAAAATAAGCCTCATTGAGAGTTTTAGACATATTTATTTATTTTTAGGCATATTTAAATTGCTTTGGTCAACCAATCGTTTCTTGTTTCAGTTGAGCTAGATCACAAATCATAAAGACAGAATTAAAATAGTATTCTAATTAGTGAATTAAGCATGCCTGGTTTTCAACTGTAGCTCTCACTTTACAATATTTTTCTTACATGTATTTAGTACAGGGTCTACAGGGCCTCACTACACAGATCAAACTTGTAGTGATCCTCCTGTTTTCAGCCTCCCAAGCCTTGGGATTACAGGAATGTGTCACCATGCCCAGTCTCAGTCACCATCTCAGCATGCCTTGAGGACAGGGCTGGCACGTGGAGTATTTTTAAGTTACCGTTTTGTGAACCACCACAGAGCTTCTCTGTGGAGACCTGGGGTAGTCACGTGAACTCACAGTCAGTCATCTGTTCTTTTCTTTTCTTTTTTTTTTTTTAATTTTTACTTGTTTATTTATTTATTTTGCATGTGTGTGGCCAGTTCAGCCCACCAGGGGGCGGGGCCAGCTGGCATGTGGTGCTGGGGGATTGAACTGCGGTCCCTGTGCTTTGCCAAGCTTGTTCTTAATAGGTGCTTTAGACCACTGAGCCATCTCACCACCCCTGTTCTTTTCTTTCTTAACTCTGATTCTTACATCCATTGTATGTTGTAATAACACGTTCCTTCTAACAAGTAGAAGGTATTGTAGACAACCCAAGGTAGGATCAGTGTATCATATAACATAATAATTGCAATAATTTTTATTACCAGTAACACCACTACTGACCAGGCTGTTAGCTCCAGAATATGTTAGTGCTTTGCTTTTCCCTGTTCAGAGTTTCATTTTGTAAGATGCAAAAATTGGCTGCAGCAAAAATCAGTAAAGTGTAGGAACAGTAAATTCTGGGTAGCAGGGACAGGAAAGAAGCACCAAGACCCCTGAAAGGGTAGCTGCCTTTCTCAAGCGGGAAAGAAGCAAGAAGAAATGGGGACAGCGGGTGTGTTTGAGGATGTAAGACACAAGGCAGACTCAGTCACTCCCACCCTCGCCGTAGGTTTGCAAAGCAAGTAATATTATTCTTGATCCACACAAGCATTGTGATTCTATGCAAGATGAAGCATGGGAATCCTCAGCCTGTTCGTGTACCCCAAATGCTGATTGCTTGATTTGCACTTGGCATGGACCATGAGTAGGAAAATGATGCCATTTATGTTTTTAAGCATGCTGCTGAATGTTTAAAGATACTCAGATTTCTAAAGCATGCCACAGCTACCTGCTTTACATTGGTACCTCATCTAAATGCTATCGCCCGAGGCCAGTTAGAGCATTTATCGTTGTTGAACTATCAGTACTGCTCTTTTAGGTGTTTGTTGTTGTTTGGAGAAAGCTCCCACTCCACCTGTGCAACACTTGTGTCCCCTCACACTGATATCATGCAAGGAGTGGTTCCCAAATGAACAAATTAAGGAGCTCTCATGAGTAACTGGAATGGCAATTACTGCTTTTATTAAAGGACATTTCTCCTTTGTAGATGGCTAATACTGTTGTTTTTAAAGTTACAATCTATATGAATGATTTTGAGCATGCCCATAGACTGATGGGTAGGTAGAGTAAAAAGATCAATGCAGAATAAAGGGAAAAGCGAATGTCTATTGTTATATGTGGTTTTTATACTTTTCAATATATTTGCACAATATAGTTTAGACTGCTGTAAAATACCACATAAAGCTTTATTTATAAAGCCTGTTGGTGCGCTAAAACACTGTACTTATTTTTCAAACACATTGTCCAGGTGTGCCTTGTAAGTCCTCTTTTATCTCACAGCTTGTATAGCTCCATAAATTATTCCATGGCCATGGGAAAGTATACCAGAGGTATTTCATATCTGGAGAAGTTGGATGTTCTCTGTCACTCTGAAGATTCTTACCTAAGTCTGCATGGTTCACATTATCAAATAATCATGGAACCTTGTTCCATGTAGTTAAGGGTAATGTTATTAATAGGTAGTTATTCACACTAGATTAAAACCCATTTGCCCCTGCACATAGTGTTAAGGTTCACACCTACAGGGTTCCCCAGAAGTCTCACATTGTGCAGGCAGGGCTTTTGAAAGGTGATTGGACCATGGGGTTGCTCTGCTGAGAACACAGCTGATTTTGCTCTTGGGGGATGGGAACTTGTTGGTCACAGGACCTGTGACTTGGATGACTTCTTGTCCTCGATTTCTATCTTCTGTCTTGACCACTTCCTGACTGCCGTGGGGTGACTACTTTCCTCTGTCACATTCCTCCACCATTCTGTTTCTGCCTGAGGACCTAAAGCTTCTGAAGTCATGAGCCAAAAGACACTGTGCTCTTAATTTGAAGATACAAATAGCTTTCCTCTAGATAATGGAAGAGAAGGTATCTCAAATGAACTGCATCTTTCTGTAGTCTTCCAGTAAATGTAAATGGTGTGGAGCCTTGACTAGCCTAAGTTATTTCAAAGCCATCCGGTGTAGCTTTCATACTTTTAATGTAATGGCTAAAATGAAGATAATTTCCTCCTTAGTAGTTTTATGCTTGGCATGGCCAGGAAAGATATCATAAGGAAAATGACATTTCCTATTCCATGTCATCCTCTGAGTTGACTGCCAAGGCCTATAACTTCACAAGTGAGTGCAGGTTTTGCTATAGCCAGAGCTCAGCTTGTTGACCAGAGACCAATGGTGTTGCCTGTTTTGTGCACCATCAGCCTTCTCTGGAGTAAGGTGAGTCAGTGGATGTGACGAGAGGAACCAGTGTTGCCTCCACAGTTCCTTGGCTCATCTTCTTCCATTTAAGCATCCCCCAAACAGTTAGCTGAGTTTAACTATATGGTACTCACTGTGTTGGGCATGGTGGCCACAGAAGTGCACCAGGACCATCACCTTCAGGGTGCTTCAAGCAAGCAGAGGCCTCCAAGCAGATGTGAGTGACTGAGAACATGAGCAGATCTGTGAGGATGCAGGGCAGCGCTGTGGAGGAAATGACCCACGTATCAAGCAAGACTAATACAGAACAGCATCTCACTGAGGCGGGCTGGCAGCAGGCTGGGGCCAGGAGAAGTGGGAGGAGGAAGAGGAGGAGCCACCATGGGTTGGAAAGAGTAGGGCGTTCATGGCATTGCAAGTCTCCAGAGGACAATGAGCAAGGGACATTCGGCCAGAGGAAATGGTGGGGGATGTGGGACAATGCTGCGGTGTCTGGGACCAAAGATCTAAGAGCAATGGAAGCCTGAGAACCTTTCTGTAAGGCTGTTGGATTTGACAGATGGGAAACTGATGCTCAGGGAGGTGCATGATCTTAGTGTATCAGAACCCTGAGCTGGGCCTCCAACCTTCCCTTTCTGTTCCCTAGGCCACACTTCCTCCTCTCTTCAAAATCCTCCACTGAGAGGCGTGGCTAAAACAGGGTTGAGAAATTCCATTTATAATGGAGAAATAATAATGAGATCTGATGATGTCTTAATGAAATTGGCTGTGCTTTTGCTGACATGATGTTTCTCACCATGTCTACCTGGCTGACCATTTATATGATTTAGATGCTTTGATTCAAACCTCCCTGAATAGTGTCCTTGACATTCCTGTTTGGGTGTGGGGTCTTACCTGTTTGACTCTTAAAGAATAAGTGGCTTCTTAGTCCTTCATAACAATTTGGTGCCATAACACTGAAGTTCCTTTCTCTAAAGCTCTTTAGAATGTATATGCCTGAATGTAAGTGTTGGAATGCTTATTTGCTTTGTGAGCATGTGCATCTTCACTTGTGTACTCCCTGCTTCTCAGACTGGGCTGGGCTTTTGAAAGTGGCAGCCTTATCTTGCTGCTCTCAGAAGCACATGTGCACACCACCTACCTGTGCAGCAGTGGTCATTGTCAGCCTCCTCTATAGTTCGAGTGGTGTCTGCTGAGCTATGAAATCCATAGCTATAACCAAATTGTGGCACCCCTGGTGTGTGCCCCAGAAGTTTGATTTTCATTAGAGTGCATCTCTACCTATCTCCTATCTCTCTCAGCTTGAAGTCAGCTTCTCTAGTGCCTTTGTATTATATCATTGCTGCCTGACTTCAAGTTCCTGTTCAGGAGAAATGGGCTACCAGAGAGGAAATGGCATAAGTGGATTCTTTATCCTGTAGAAAACTTGGGGTATTGTAGCATAAAGTTCCTAATCTCATTTCCCTGACTTAAAGTAATATATCCTAGTGTGATCATATGAGTTTCTTTTAACTTTTTTTTAACAATTAAAAACTGAATGCAATTTAACAGCCAAGACAATTTTTTAAAAAATGTTTGTAGGTGGCCCATGGGTACAGTTGACTTTATTTATATATTTTTGTTGTTGTTGTTGTTGCAGTCCTGGGGATTGAACTCAGGACCCTGCGCTTGCCAGGCAAACACTTATTCTACTGAGCCATCTCCCCAGCTCCACTGCAGTTAACTTTAGAACAAGACATTTCCTAAGAATCCACAGGGGTCACTAGTTCTTCACTTTCCTCATTTCTGTTTGAGCTGTCCTGCTACTGTCCACACTGGGCTCTGTCGTGGTTTAGCTCACTGAGAGATCCAAAGGTGAAACCTCAGTACCCACCAGCCTTTCTGGTGGAAGGTGTGGAGTACTTCCTGCCACATCACCCACATCCCTCAGACTGACTGTGCATTCACCTGTGTGTACACACACACACACACACACACACACACCTTTCACCCTGCGATCATGCAAAAGAGAACTGAATTCCATGGCAAACCTAGGGAGACCAATTATGTTGAAGGAAGTTTCAATGCCCTGTGGATTGAAATCAGTAAACAGTAACATAGTAGCTGTATGTGTGTAGTGGTGGGGTGAGCCTTTTCTATTTTTTCACCTTTTTTCCCTTTTTGTGGTAGAACAATCATCTCTACTAAACTGTGTACTCCAAAGGGCCACCGTGAGCCAAGTCACACTGCATTATATAGGACATGATTGTTTAGGAGTTTACCAGAGTTCCCATTGTCTTACCTTCTATGGTATGCTGAGAATTTCCAAAGTGCTTTTAAAACAGCTTATATCTCTTGTGCTATTTAAGTTCAGTTTTATTACTTGATTGGAATATTAGTAACTGTGGAGTGCTTGTATTTCTAGTAGAAATTAATAAATGTTTAGTGAATGATTTTTCTATAATACAAATTGCTAGTGTCCCTCACTTACACATCATGCCATGCATTATGTGTAAGTTCTATGGGTTAATGCTAAGGGCTTCTACACAAATGTTGACTCAGATCACTTCCTTGGAATAAAAAAATGTTACGAAAGTAACAATGGTTGTACATTTCAATTCTGTATGCATTGGTCGGTCATAATTAATATAGAACTTTCTGATTACTAATTCTTTGGAAATTTGGAGACATATTTTTCCTTTGGAAATTAATTAAGATGCACAGAAAATTCTCAGCTTAAACTTGTTGAGCTAATTGAAGGAAAAGCAATGCTTAGATAGATCTAAGGACATTTAATTTAGTTGCTTTACATCCTTCTTTCTTACTTAGTGTGTTTCCGTTTTTTGCACTTGGTGGTTGTCCTTGAGGTTTCCCGCAGGAGACTCCCATACTAGTGAGACAGTGGTGTACTATTCCCTGCAACATTAAGAAACAAAGCCCACTTCGCAAATTTGGGGGGAGAGTTAGTGCTAGGATTTAAACTCAGGACTTCAACTTCGCACAGGCTATGCACATAAGCTACATCACCAGCCCTAGCTTGCAAACTTTGATCAGACTTTGTGACAGAGGGCTGTTGCAGCCTTCCACCTATGATCGTAGAGACAAAATAAATATATATTAGAACTTTCTTAAAGGTTTCTGTTTTGAGAAATGCGTTTCTCAGTTTTTGGCAAACAGAGGAAATGCTTCCTACTTGGACAGCAGGTTGTCAATCACTTGGAATTTGGCTCCTGGCTGATTGTGAGCATGGACCAGACTGTGAGCAGCTATCTGGGGTGTGTTGATGTGCCCTGAATCTTGCACTACAGAGGGAAGCCCCTGAAGGACACAGTCCGGGAGCCTGGAAGCAGTTCTGCCTAGCCAGCAGTCTTAAATCCATGTTTTTGTCCTTCTTAGTAAAGGGAAAATTAGTGAAAGTAATTTACTCTGCCCTGATAATTAATGTTTTACTTTTTTAATGTTTTTATATTTTAGGGAAGGGTGTAGAGGGAGTTCAGGGTCTCACTACTAGATTGGACTCATAGTGATCCACCTGTTCACAGTCTCCCAAGAGCTGGGATTACAGGCACACACCACCACCCAGTCTCAATTGCCCTCTCAGTGCACTCCGGGGGCAGGACCAGCATGGTAGGCCCAGGGATCGAACCTCCAGCCCCTGTACCTGCTTGCAGGCACTTTAATCCACTGAGCTATTTGGCCGGCCCTTGATAATTGATGTTTTAGAAGAGAATTTTTGCAGTGTGCCTTTAAGAGCACTAGTTTCTAGGACTTCCTCGGAATCCTGCTATTGAAGGGTGTCTGGGGTCGGGGTGGGGGCTGGAACGCGTCTTCATGAGTGGCAGCTCCTCAGGGCCAATGGGATGTTGGGGCTTGGCATTTGTTTGTCTTTTACTCTATAATGTTTCTCATGGACCATGTTGCCTTAGGTGGCCTCAAGGTGATCTTGGGTGACTTTCTGAGGAATAGGAAGAATAATGTCCCCCAAAAGGATGTGCATGTCCTGGTCTCCAGAATCTACGCTAAAAGGAGTTTTGCAGCAGTGATTAAGTCTAGCTGTTGAGACAAGGAGATCATCCTGGATTATCCGGTGGCCCTAGGGTAATCACAAGAGCCTTCCTAAGTGGCAGGCAGGAGGGCCACGCTTAGTGAGGAGACAAGTGGATCCGAGCGCTCAGAGCCTCTGCAAGCTGGAAGCCAGCCAACCATTGTAGACCTCTGACTTTCCAGGACTATCAAATAAGAAACGCGTGTGCTCTTTGAAGCCGCTAAGTGGATGGTCATGTGTCACCAAAGGCAGAGGGAAATTAACACACTGATGAGGAATTTCAGTCCCTTGTGGACTAATAATGAGTGGCTGCTCTGTGTCAGAGCCCAGTGCCCAGCTCGTCTGACCTAACCTTCCACAAGGACAGAAAGAGAGAACCTGATCAGAGAGTGCTGGCTGCTGCTGTTCAAATATGATCCTTCAAAAGGAAAGGGCAGAAAGGTGCAGAAGGAACTTGTTTTAATGGGACATTTTGCGCAAGAAGGCCTCATCAGGGGATGTTTGAATTGGCTAAAGAATACAGAAAAGTAGCAGCTATCCCAAGCTCTGGAGCCAAGGGATTCAGGCAGGGAACACAGGAAGGACCAGTAGGTGGGGTGACTACCCCTGAGCTGTGAGGCGAGGGATTCTCAGGGTGGAGGACTCCTCTCTGCTGTACCCACTCAGATTTGGAGCTTAGGGGGCAAAGAGTTGGGTATTCTTACTCCCAACCCTGGACGCTCAAGAGGTCCTTTTGAAACATTGCTCTCACCCGGGAATGTGGTTGAGTTCGCCTGTGGGAGGCATCAGTTAATAGAAAGGGTGTCTGTCTTTCCTGATGTCCTGTGGGAGGGGAGTCACAGCCCATTCTCTGCTTATTCCTTAGAAAACTTCCTCCCAGAACTCAGTAGTCAGCATCCCCAGCCAGCTTAACTCCCAAAGCCTTTCCCACAGCCTATGGTAGAGTCAGGGTCTTTCTACTCCTCCCCTTAAATTGCAAACAGGCTTTGAAGGGTGGATCTGGGCAGCCTAGTCTGCAGCAGCAGGGCATGGCAAGCTCTCCTGGATGGGGACAGGGCCTCCTGGCACCTCTGTGCAGGCAGAGAAGACAGGATTTCTGTTGCTGGCTCACTATGAGTAAGTCACAGAGCCCCCAAATTCACAGGTCTGCTTCTGCTCCCTCGTAGCCCATGCCATCAAACAGTTGATGTATATATTACTTTATCTGGATTTCCCAAGGAGGTGTCACCAGAGCATGCTGAAAGCCCTCCCAGCCCCCACCTGTGCTTCCTGGAGATTCAGAGGACAAGGCTCTAAATAACGCTGTAAGGAACTACTGTGGGAATACTGGCCCTGTTCTGTCTTCCCTCCTACATCATTTAAAAAATTGTACCTACCTTGTCTAGCTATTAGCAATTTTGAATTGCTTATAAGTGAAAACCAAGGGCATTTCCTGTCTTAAGAAATGTTTTATTTAATAGTCTTAATTCCTACTCAGGTACTGGGTTTTAAAGCCCCTAGATCTTGGGCCTCTCAGAATTAGAAGTGCCAGTGACCTTTGCTGTCTGTTTTCTAAGCCTGGCAGCCAGGTCAGACCCTTGTGCTCTGCAAAGAAGTGTGGAAGTCCATGCAGAGTCTGTAAGACCTTGCAATTGTGTGTGAAGTGTGGTCCTTTCCTTTTCATTTATTTAATGAATAGAATAAGGTAGTTATACTTAGTAATATCCATTCACCTAAAGGAAGGAGGGAGGGTTAACTCATTGCGTGTTTTGATGAATGGCTTGTACACCGAAAAATAAATTGGACAAACTGGCATAGAGCTCAGTGAACATGAAATCAGCTATTAGAAGAAAGCTTGTGAACAAATTCTGAGGCAGATATGCATCTTTTGATTAATGCCCTATCAATCATCCACACAGCTACCTTAGCTAAGTTTTGCTATAATCATTCATGATTGCTTTCGGAAACTGTGGCAGAAACTATAGCGCTGCAGAATCAGAATATTATTACTGATTTCTCCCTAACTTACTGTGAACAATGACTGTTTTCGACCTTGTTTCTGCTTTCCTTTATTAGAGAAATACAATGCAGAATGAAAGAAGAGTTCCTCAAAGCCTGGTGGAATTCTCCGAGGGTATTCTTAATGATATTCAGTCTTATACGGGCAAGTCATTGTAATGGAAGGCTCTCTATAGGAATAATAGTAATGTGATCTCATTGAAGCTGCCTTTTATGGATTGGAGTCAAATAGGAAAGGATGTAGAGCTACATTAATGAACCGAGTATATCTCTGGGATTATTACTTAAAGTTGTTGAAATACTCTGAATTTTGTGATTATAATTATTTTATTCTCAGTTAATGTGCTTAACAGCAATAGTAATTAACCCACCAGATTGGAAATTTGCACGAGCTCTACCTTTGACATTAGGACAAATCCTAATTCTTTCTGCATATTACACACCATGATAAGAAGCAATCTATATATAATTTCTTTCACTGATATTTTTATTAAAAAGAAACTTTCATGAATACAATGATTAGCTTTCCATGCATTTTAAGCCACTGGCAAAGTCATCAGGAGCACTTCATTCTTTTACAAGCATTGGGTTCCTAATCTGTGTTGCACAAAGGACAATTTGGTGCTGCCTGCTACTTGGGCAGTCTTCAGGTAATGGCAGTGCTTTGCTCAGAACTTACTGTAGCCTGGGAAATACTGCAGCGTAATAAAGTGGTTGACAGGCATTAGCATACATAATGGGCCGTAATAGACATTTAATGCTGTGGAGCTCAAGGAGAGAGCTGCGGACTCCCATTGGGATAGTCCTCCATCGAAGCCCATTGATCACTGATTGCAGTGGGGAGAGGTTCATCCATCAGCTTCCGTAACCAGACGGCGCTGATGGAAAGTCTTTAGGTGGCATTCTGGATGAACCAAGCTTTCCATCTTTACAAACAAATGAGTGATATGACAAGCATGGTGTTCAAAACACATTTAACCAATTGATTTTCTTTCCTCTTGTAATAAGATCTGGAGACATATGAAAGTGTGTGGTGTGAGCGAAGATTAAAGGAATTGCTTTGTGCCCAGGAATATGCGGAACTCAGAGCCCATGAAAGTACTATAAAGCGTGTAGTCATCCATTCTTTCTTCCATCAAGTTTGTTATTGCAATAAATAGTTATTATTGAGTTGATGCTTTTTACTCCACTTTGCAGAATCTTATTTCAGGTCGGTGGGTGTGTGCAAGTGAGCACGCATGTGGCTGCCCTTGTCAGTCAACTTACTGTTGGAAGTTTTCAAGATGTTTGAGTGTAATTGTTTCTCGCTTCCCATTTAAACAAGCAGACCCAAAATGCTTTGTGTCAGTAACATGGTTGGTGAAAAGCAGCAGATATTGTACATCTGTGGTAGTCTCCGAGATTAGCGTAAGTGATGGTTGTCTTTTTTTTTTTTTCTCCCATATACAGCCCTGCCTTGAGCTTCACCTACCCATCTGCACCTGTCTCTCTCCATATGCATCAACAGATCTTAAGCCGACAGCAAAGCTTAGGCTCGGCCTTCGGGCACAGCCCTCCGCTCATCCACCCGGCCCCAACTTTTCCAACACAGAGGCCTATTCCGGGGATCCCCACAGTTCTGAACCCCGTCCAAGTCAGCTCTGGCCCTCCTGAGTCCTCACAGGTGAGAGAGACAGCTCCATGAGCTGGCCTGCATGGTCCCCATGGAGGGGCCTTGGACCATATCCACCGCTAGGGTGCATTCTTCAGTTCTGGCAAATGTCCTTTGTCCATACCCATCAGCAGACAAGAGTGTCTTCCACCTGATCATTTTCTCATAGGTGGAAAAGCAGGCTGCTTGATCAGGCTGTGCTTGGACCTGGCGCTTCCTGTAAATCACATGAGTTATAGAGACTGTGGGTGAGTGGGTGGCTCTCATCCAGCCCCGTCCACTCCCTCTGTTGGTCCCTGGTAGCTACCGAGCATCATGTAACACGTTAAGAACCAAGCTGTGCCACACCCTCCATTCCCATTGCCCCTCTAATACTTTCTGAACAAGACTCTTAATGCTGCCACTAAAGAATTTTACAAATGGTTCCTCATGGCCCTACAACTCTAGTCTTTGGGAGTACAGTGTTGGAGCCCATTAAAGCCTACCACCCCAGCTCTATTCTCAAAACCCACAGAGAATTTATGCTCATGAATGAAAAATGAGGCACAGCCCTGTGAATGTGGCATCCAGCTCTGATCATATCTGTTTCCAGGGCAGTGGGGCTTTCTGAATCATTGCCTTGTGGCCAAGTAAGCTGATGTCTTGAGTTGCAGGTTTTAATTTTGGTCCCAGTCATTAATCAAAACTTAATTTTTGTCTTGGGCTGCACGTGCGACCAGCAGAACAAGCCCACAAGTGAGTCTGCAGTGAGCAGCACAGGCGACCCTATGCACAACAAGCGATCCAAGATCAAGCCCGATGAAGACCTCCCCAGCCCAGGGGCACGGGGGCAGCAGGTAGGAGCTGCAGGCTGTGCTACCAGCGCTTCCCCTCCTCCTTCACTGGGGTCTTGGGGCCAGCACTCCTCTCTCTCCCTCCCTCCAATCCTTGTTGAACATCGATATTTTCAGCCTTGGCCATACCTCATGTAACAGACACAGACCATGTATAGAGTGACTGTTTGTTTCCCTAGCTTGGAAGCAAACAGGAGCAGATCAAGAAGCTGTGTGGCATACGTGTTTTAATGTTTTAGACAGCTTAAGAGTTTAGGCTGCTTGAGATGATGGAGTTTGGCCCTAAAGATCTGATTTTCTGGCCAAAAGGAAAAGCTGGGGCAGAACAAGTGATGTTCCTTACACTGATCACATTCTTGTTTTTGTTTTCTGACATTAGTATGCCCTACTTTTTTTTTTTTTGCCAGCTCAGTCTGCCCTGAGGGCCAGGCTGGTGTGGCATGTGGTGTCAAGGACTGAACCATGGTTCCCTGAGCCTACCTAAGCTTGCCTAAGCAGGCAGTTTAGACTGCTGAGCTATCTCGCCGGCCCCAGTCAGTGTGCCCTACTTTTGAGGAAAGCTGGGAGGGATGTAGGCACAACTTACCTAGTGCTAATTAGGTTCCATACTCAGCTGCTGGTCTCTTAAATCTAAGCTCGTAACTAAGAATGTGTAGGCTGTGCATGCAATACTGTCTCATGGGGGCCATGGGTATCTTGCTCCTGATATGGGAAGTAGTTCAGTGAATGCTCACTCTCTGCAACAGGTGCTGGCCAAGCGGCTAGACCTGCATGGGATCTCTGCCTTTGCTGTTATCAGTTGCTTCAGCCCAAACTTGAGGCTGCTTTATCCAAAATTTCCTTTTCAGTGTAAACTGTAACAGTAGAACGAACTGGTGATATGGATTTGGAAATCAATCTTCCTTCTGTATTTTGCTCGAAAACAGCCTCCCCAGGTTCACTTTAGTGTGTGCATACAGTTTTTATCATCTGGCCCTGGATTAGAATTCAGATCTACATCTCTAGTTATTTTCCAGAAATCTAGAAATTCGTTTATCGCATCACTATGAAAGTGCTGTAGAAGACTAGAAAGGTGGACTGGGAAAGTGCTTGCTTGGCCAGCAGGAGGCCCTGGGTTCAGTGCCCAGCGCTGCAAAGCACAAACAAAAAAGAAAACAGGAAGAAGGTTGGAAGGACTACAGGACCATGCCCCGGACCAGCACAAGATGCTGCGGGGCCTCAGGCTCTGCTCTTGAAGACCTGAGGCTGAGCCAGGAAGATGCTGTCCCTGAGTAGTTCACAAAGTGCCCCAGCAGAGAAACCCAGAGGTGTTAGCACTCATGTACTGCTCTCTGTATTACAAATAGGAGAGTAGAGGAATTAGTACACTGAAATGCATTAGAGCAACAAGACCAACTAGAAGGACCTGTCTTCGGCCAAATTTAGTTGTCTTATGGGTTTTATTTTGTGTTTGTTTATTGTTTGGGTTTTTAAAAAAAACATTTTTATTTATTTACAGCTTTATATGCATGGCAGCAAAGTTAGCCTTCAATTTTTCAGTCATCATTATGACTTTTGAATCACAAGATTAAAAAAAAAAAATTCTCAGAAGCTGTGTTTGGTAAATCTGGAAAAATGTGTGCAAACAACTCCAGGTGTTCTACTTCTTCTGTTCGCAAAACCCAGCTGGGAAAGCTGAGGTCTGTTTCTCACTTTGGCTGAAGGATCGCGTTAGGAGGAAGGCAAACCTGAAGCAGGTTGCTGCTTTCTCTGCTTCTCTTGCTTCCCAGTGTGCCTGACACTCCCTTCCCCCATTTCCTTTTCCTCACACTCTGTCTTGCAGGAGCAGCCAGAAGGAACAACCCTGGTCAAGGAGGAAGGGGACAAAGATGAAAGCAAACAGGAGCCTGAAGTCATCTATGAGACAAACTGCCACTGGGAAGGCTGCACCAGGGAGTTCGACACCCAGGATCAGCTCGTGCACGTAAGTGACCAGGGCTGCGGCCTCGGCCTCAGCTACAGACCTTCCCTGTGCGGGTCAGCTTCTCTGACCCCGGCTGGGTCGGGTTTCTTCGCTAGCAGTGCTGCAGACTAGAGAGCGCTTTATGACTTTCTGAGAATAAAGAAAATTCTGAACCACAGTGCTTGACCTGTGCAGTCAGCTAAAGCTTAGTGTAAAATCCAATAAAGTCTTCAATAGAGAGTGTAATGACTCCGATCCTGTAAGCCAGAAAACACTATTTGGAGTTAGCGACTTTGATGGTTGTTGAGTAATAGTAAGCTGGACATGAATTATTATTAACCTTTTAACCAAGTTTAGTTCCCCTTCCAAGACCCAGTAATAATTGGAAAAATGGTAGGTGTGGAGGACTCCTTTTCATATTTTTTTCTCCTACAAATTTCCCATTATTTTATAGAGCAATTAGTACTCTGTGAAGTTGTATAGATGTTTGGGATAAACTGTTAACGTAATTTGGACTTGAGGGTAACTCCTGTGGGCTTAATAGCTTCATGGAAATAATTACATGTGCTTTTAGATGTGTTTAATGATGTGCTCAGTGGTCGGATTGCAAACCGAACCTTCTCTCCCACACCAGGCCCAGATGTCTTTCTCTAGCCATCTTCTGCTATTTCAGACAATGTGGGTCACACCCAGCCCTGCCTTCCCTGCTTGCTGGTGCTGCACAGGACTTGGCACTTTCTCGGTGGCCAGGGTGGTCTTCCCGGCTGGTAGAAGCAAGAGAAGCTGGTGTAGAGCGCCACTTAGAGCATCCAGAATAAAAAGATACAGGCTCAGCCAGCTTCTCTGCTGAGGGAAATGGTCAGACGGTTCTATGGAAGCAGGAGGGATAGTGTCACCCAATAGGACAGTTTTCTAAGCTTTTAATATGATGGCAAATCTGGCAGGGCAGCCTTGCAGTGATTACCTGTCATATACATTCTCTCTCTCTCTCTCTCTCTCTCTCTCTCTCTCTCTCTCTCTGTCCCTCTGTCTCTCTGTCTGTCTGTCTGTCTCTTTCCGTCTGTCTCTCTCTCTCTCATTATCTGTTCTTTTGCACTACTTTTGTACTTTTATATGATGCCTGTATCTTGAGAACGCTTCCATGTGGATTAAACACAAAAATCATAAAGTTTCTCTCACATGCTTCATAGGTTTCATGGGTTTTTGTAATTTCTGTCGCAACCTGTGTAATACATCTCTTCATATCCCAGTTGCAGGGCAGTGTTTCATCCACAGCTTGCTGGGTCGTGAGATTTGTTGTACACAGAATGTTTTGAGGACTTTCTGTGACATCACTGGGGCCCCACTCCCATTGCTTTGTTGATCATGTCTCTTTGTAATTGTACATGAAGAATTATAGGTTCCCAAACATGGAAGGAAAATAAAAACAGCCAAATGTTTTTAATTAAGGTATATTTTCAAATTTTTCCATGAACATAATTTGATTTTTTCTCTTTAATCTGATGTATTATTTTTAAACCAAGCTTGATTTAATGGTCCTTTATTCTTGCTGACTACTTTAATGGAAACCACAAAGACGTAGTAGGACTATGGGGTGGTGAGAGTTGGAAAAAATTTTAATATGAAGAAATACTCTTGAAGAAGAGGAGGCATATGCTGTGAATGTTTTCAGTGATATAACCAGTGAACAATGTAAATAAAGAGAATTGTTTGTGTTAAAGCATCCACCCTTCAGAAGATGGTTCCAGGGCTACGTGTTTAAAAGCATCTTTCTGAGGGCCTGAGAGTATGACTCCCTGGTAGAAGGAGCGCTCACCGTGGCCCAGGTCGTGGGTTCCATTTGCAGAGTTGACAAAAAAAATTCTTCTAAGGGGAAAAATTCTCTTGGAGGCTGAGTCATTACAGTTTCTGAGGAGCGCTGCGTCACTGGCTCTATCATTAGTGCGTGCGTGCGCGGGATGAAATAGGAGCTTTGTTAAATCCAGATTTCTAATGATGTGAGCATGTCATGGCCATGTGCAGGATGTAAGAGCAGTTTAACATTGCCCTGTGTCAGTGATCTATAAACTTTTATCAGACAACAAATACAGCTGGGGAAATAGCTCAGCAGTCTGGGCGCCTGCCTGGCAAGTGTGAGGACCCGGGTTTGATCCCTGGTGCCACATGCCATGTGGGCCCCAGAACTCTGCGTGTGCTGTGCCAGCCACTGAAACCAGGCCTGATGGCACACGCCTGTTGTTCCAGTGCTAGGGAGGCTGAGACAGGAGGATCACTGTGAGTCTGAGCTGTGTGGTGAGACCTTATACCAAATAAATAAATCAATTAATTAATTTAAAAAGAAATAAAATGTATATAAAACTACCATATTTTTAAAAAATGAATATTGCAGGTGTTTTGTTTTAATCTTAGTTGTAAAAGGTCCCTGTGACATTTTCATAAAGAATTCTGAGGGCTGGCAGTATAGCTCCGTGGACTAAGCACTTGCTTAGGTAAGCCCAGGGGCCAGGGTTTGATAGCTGGCACCGGGTACGGCACTGGCCCCACATCTGGGTGCACTGAGCCAGCGATGGAGTCTAAACGTGGTGGCACATGCCTGTAATCCCAACAGTAAGGAGGCAGAAATCAGGATCACTACGAGTCTGAGCTGAGTAGTGAGATCCTGCACGCACGCACACACACACACACAAAGAATTCTTACTCATTTTAAGTGAAGGCTGCATAAGCCACTACCTGAATGATCACCGTGTTTTTTCTCTTTTATGGAAAAGTGTCTTTTTAAAAAAATACGATTTCACACATACAAGGTGGCATTTTTTTCTCGAATCAGCTAAAATATATTCATGTCAGGGTTAGAAGAAATTTCAGTGTGTTAACCTTTTGATACTAGTTTTATCTGTGCCAAGTTACAAGTACATTTAATAAGTGAGCTAAAAATTATAATTTACGACAACGCAAATAAAGACACTAGTTCATATCACTTGTATAACAAGTGTCCTAAACATATAAATCACAAAGTTGTACACTGAAATGATTTCACAGGGTGGGAAACACAGGCATCTTCCTGCTCTTGAGTGTATCTGGCAACACGAGCAGTAACTGCCTTATACAGAAGAGGAACCTCCTATTTTGTTGATTGAAGGAAGAACTACTTCAGACTCACCTAATTACTTTGGTGGCAGATAGGGTATATATTAGCTGCAAAGCCCACGTCTTAGGGACAGGGAGAGGCATTAACCATTGCTGCTCCTGTGACGCCCCTTGGCCAGAGGTTTTGTGAATTAGTTGAATTTCCATGCCGCATACAACCAAGAGGCAAGGTGTTAAACCATTCTCTGCTCTGCCTTATTTATAGCCACGACCCATTCTTTTTTCCCCCTCTTACAGTTAATAGAAAGATTCATGATTCTTCATGGTTGTCTATCTAGTGTCTGACAGTCCTGACTGCCTGCTAAAGCAGGTCACTATCTATAATTGATATCCTTCCCTGGAATAGGGTGCTGGCTGCAATTGAAGGGCTTTGCTGAAAGCTCTTAAATCCTGACAAGTTCTCCCCTTGTTCTGGTTCAGTCACTGAGCTGCACGGTTGGAATTCCGGAGTTATTTGAACTTGGTGCAAAAGGGAGACATGTGTTTCACATTAGCAAATCACAAAGTTGAAGAAGAGAATTAGGAACTCGGCGGACTTGCCTGCCAGGTAGTCTCATTTGCAGCGTAATGCGCTCCATGTACTCTTGAGGAGATTACCTCTTCCATTACCGTCTGAACAGATGGGCTAAATGCGATCTCTTCCTTCTCTTCCCCTTTCTTTCAGCCTTTGCCCTCTTGCAGTAGTCTTTGTTCTATGCTTGCTGTTGGGATCTTTATCCCTGGGCTGTTTAATTAATTGCACTTTCTCACAGTAACATTATTACTGTTCTCAAGCTAGTATTAAATTTGCCATGCGTTTACTTCTAGGACCAGAAGCTAGAAAGGTAAACATATTTTTTTATTAACTGAGTTTTGCTGAGCTTTGTCCCTTTCTTGGGGTCAGTTAAAACAGGATGGAATAAGAAACCAAGATGGGTGTATTGTCCACAAATGAATTTTATATATATATGGTATTGGACTGATGAAATTTATTCTTGGTTTGTCAAGATGCATGTATTTTCTCTTCCCTTGACCCCTGAAAGATCAGTATCCTAACATTTCAAATCAGGTGAAAGTCCACATTTCTGCTTAATTTCAAGTTAAACAGATTCTTTTTGTTGTGTTTTTATTAAAAAAAGACATGAATGTTAAATTTAAAGTGCTTCTGAAAGTAAGCTTCAAAGTTAGTGTCAGTTTCAAAGTGTGTTTGGCTTTGGTTTGGCTGTTCTTCTACTGTTTCACTTAGCTTGTGTTACTATGCAAAGCAGCTCTGCCTGGCTTTTTACGTGGAGAAGAGACCCTTTCCTGCCCTCCTGAGGTCCATCATTCTCTTGTTTTTATTTTGTCCAGCATACGCTCCTTCTATGATTGTTTGATGGTTGAGGCATCAGAAATATTCATAGCATGCCGCACAAGTACATCTCAGGTTCTCTGTACCTTGCACACTGCGCTGGTGAGTGACATCTTGTCTCCACCAATATTTTGTGAGGCCCTCTGCAAAGAGGAAAAGGAATCAGTGTGAGGAATGTGCAGCTCCGTGTAGAGCCACCACTGTGGTGAGGCTGGTGGGGCTTGAAAACATCACAGCTGAGATCTGAAGGAAGGAAAACAGTGGGACCCCCAGAGTGCTTTTCTACCTGTTTGTTGTGTCCCCACAACTCTCGGCCCTCAATTCCAAACATTCCAGCCTTTATATCTGCTTAAGAAATAACACATAAAAATCCTCCCAGTGATCTTCTAAAACTGAAACTATTTTTAACAGTTTTATTCACCAGCCTGATTCCTTATGGATTTCTTGTGGCCATTCTTATGGAATGGCCTGACCATTACCCTTGGGGAGGGTTTAACTTCTCCCTATGAGGCTGAGCTATTCAGAATGTGGAGCGTATTCATAGCAGCACCCAGCTTCAGCTGGGTGGCATTTCAATGTCTGTAATCCCCCATTTGTATCTTTTAAGCATGGTGTCAAAAATTCCCCTTTTTGTGGAGTGATTAACCACCTACTTGGATTTTTAAATGCTTTCATGTGCTGCAAATTTTCATCTCTGAAGGCATGCTGAAGTTTCCTTTATCCAAAGAACACAGTTATAATCACCTTTCCTGCCTTTTAGAAACCTATTCTGTACATCAGCAGCATTAAAACGAAAGGACTCTCTTTTTAATGTCATAGAGATTTAGATATAAAGAAAGCACATCTAATTTGTGAAGAATTGAAGTATCTGTAGAAACACAAGAAAGAGTGAGGGTGTGAAGACATTATTTTCAAATTAATACCATGATCTGAAATTTGCATTTTAAATGTCTCCCATCTCATTTCGATCCCTTTGCCAGGGTTGCATTGTAAGTCCTTACCTAGGAGAAAATTGGGTTTAAGATGTGATGGAGGTCTCAGATATGAGGCAGAAATTAGTTTTGTGTGCACATAAACCCTAAAATGAATGAGTGGAGATTTTGATCTTATTTCCTTCTACATGGAGTTGCTAGTTAATTTAGTTACTGTAATTATTTGGAGACATGGCATGTAAAATACAGACGAAGAACGACAAACTTCAAAGCTGTCCTTTGACAATTTTGCCTTAAGGACCATGTTCTTAGTGAATCTGCTGACTAAATTGCACCTGCAAAAATTGCTCCCATGAACAGATACTCCACAGAGAGGACGGAGGGCCCGGGTGTGAGGGCTCTGTGGTCCCAGCTCAAGCACCCCCAGGCGCAGATGGAGTTGTGAGTGGCAGCCCCATCTTTGCCCCGACTCTCAGGATGACCTCCTCCGAACCATCTGACCCTTTGGGACGTTATTTTCTCACTTATCATACTGTGAAACAGCCGTGAAAATAAACACTGTCCCCGATGTCCAAGGCCACGCGGAGATCACATGCAGTAGACCTAATGAGAAACAGACAGGGGTTCTGAACGAGGTCACTCCATCTCCAGTTGTTTTATGTGTTTGTTTTCTGCAGGGTGGAGTGGGGGAGGAGAACAGAGTTGGGCAGATGGTCTGTGTGGCTTCTGGGGCGTTAGCTCCAAGCTTATTTTACGTTAATGGTTGTTCATCTATGAGGTAGACTTGATTGAAGCCAGGAAAACTCTCCTCCTGACTGACGGTTGAATGGGCTTGACCAAGGCAATTTAACTCCTTGAGTCTCAGTTTTTTTCAAAGCAAGTGAAAGTATTGAATAGGAATGTCCTCAGGACAAGGAGAGCAAAGGGTTTCACCCCAAGTGCCACACTGGCTGACAGCCAGATGGGCTGCTAGCTTTCTCTCCGTCTTCAGCATGGGAGGGAGAGTGGTAGGGCCACAGCCAGGTGGGAATTAAGCACAGGTAATGTATGAGCTATGACCAAAACACACAGTTTAATTAAAAATTTATTACCAGACATGACACATTGTCACTAATTGCTCTCACAAACGACCCCCCTCATTTCAAACACGCTGATCCCATACTTTTTGCTACTTTCTGAAGCTATTCTAGAAGTCATCTTTCCTGGATGTCTATACAAGGTGAGATAAAAATATGCTGAATGCTGCTGCCGTGTGGCAACTGATAGAAATGACAGATGGAAAGCAACAGCATAGATCAACCTTATTAACCAAGTCTGGCATTGGGCCACATTCAATTCTTTCCAAAGTCAAAGTGACCATGAAGAAGGAATATTTTGAATCCATGGAAGCAGCTGCAGTAGTGCAACTGAAGACACTTATGAAAGAGGACTTTCAGAACTGCTTCAGAAAGGAGCAAGAACAATGGGATAAGTTTGAAGAAGAGGATATTTTAAAAACTTTTTTCTTAACATATTTTAATACAGCGTTTACAGGGTCTCACTACTCATATCAGACTCATAGTGGTCCTCCTGTTTTCAGCCTCCAAAATGTTGGGATTACAGGTGTGCATCACCATGCCCAGTCTCAGTCACTGTATCAGTGAGCCCCGGGGACGGGGCTGGCACTGCATGCAATGCTAGGAATCGAACCCCAGTCCCTGTGTCTGCCTAAGTGGGCGCTTTAATTTGCTGAGCTATGTGGCCAGCCCTGAAGGGGAAGATTTTGAAGGGTATTAGTTGCCATGTGTCTTTTAATGTAAGATTGTTTTCAGTCATACTGTATTAGTTATTTCCATTGGTTCATCCGTTGTATATCTGCTGCAGTCTTTCATCAAAATCTTCACTCGAGTCAGCGTCACTGTTTCTTCCATTTGGGGAGCATTTTCCTACTGAAAACTTGCTGAATGTTTCAGAATGATCCTGAAGATGAGATTTGGGATTCTGCCAGTAATTCACCTCCTAGATGCTGGGAATAGATGCTTATTGTACAAGCGGTCACTGTGGTCATTCTAGACAAGGCAGGTCACTTAAAGGAAATTAACTATAACAGATGCTGCTTCATAGTCACAAATTTATTAGGAAACCTGGGAGCTGACCCTAGCAGATCAGCCTTTTATGCAACATCTCTTTACTAGAAGATGTGCAAATCCTGACAGCACCCAAAGGACTGGAGAACTCACAGTCCCAGCACTGGGTAGGCATAGAATAGGAGGACTTGGGCCCTCTGTGATTGCTCAGTCTAAGAGGGTGAGGAAGATAGGAAAAGCATAGCAAACGGTATGAAGTGGTGCTCTGCTGGTATTGCTCAAGCTCTGGCTTGGCTCCAGGGGCGGGAGATACTCAAAAAGACTCCTAGGAAGCATGAGTGGGGTCAGAGCAAGTCGTACAGGTAAAGTCATACAGGAGAAGGAGGAGGGGGAGAAGAAAGAGCAGGAGCAGCAGTGGGAGCAGAAGGAGAAGAAACATGATCTAAGAGAGTACTTTGCTTTTTATTGCTGGCAGCAACACCATGAACTTCAAAGTGGAGAGAGCTGGGTTCCAAGATCCAGGCACTTCTTTTACCCTTCTGACTCTGTTTCTTCATGTGACACAGGCATAGTGTTGACGTTGAGTAGCTGAGCAAATTAGCTGCAAAAGGAATGCTCCTTTTAGTGTTAGAGATTCTCCTTATAAAAGGGAAACCTGTGAAGGTCTTTAGAAGTTGCTCTGTTACCTCCCCTTGGCAGAAGGATGGTTTAGGTTGGTGTTCAGACGGTGTTTAGGGGAGAAAACCAATACAAAATTCATGATTTCTGGAAGCTGGTATCCAGAGTCCCAGTTCAGAAAACCCTCAGGGAAGATAAGAGTGTTCTCAGGACCCTCGTTGCTCTTGCTTCTGCTGCAAGTCTCATCCTTTTCGCATACTGGAGTCCTTCAGGAAGGACCTGACCCAATAGAGGCCAGTGGTACCCACCACCCTTTGTGACAATCAACTGTCTTGCCAAGGGCCTGCGAGATAGTTCAGTGGACTAGGTGCCTGCTTAGGCAAGTGCAGGAACCTGGGTTCGATCCCTGGCACCACATGCTGCACTGGCCCCACCGCTGGGCATGCTGAGCTGGCCATCGAGACCAGATACTGCATACCTGTAATACCAGCTTTGGGGAGGTTGAGAACAGGAGGCTTATTACAAGTCCAAGCTGCATAGTGAGACCCTGTACCAAATACATTCAAAAAAAAAAAAGTCTTGTTAACTGTCATATATATGTTTATGTATTTCTGACTAAAAGAAAATGATTCTCCTACTTCAGTGTAGAGTGTCTAGGTTAAAAAGGAAAGATAACCAATTAGAAAGTCCCTAACAAGAGGCTGCTCAAATACTTACTTGGGTGTGTGTGTGTGTGTGTGTGTGTGTGTGTGTGTGTACATTGGCAGAGTAGCCACAGGAAGTAGGTCTGAGCAAGGCCCATTACCTGCTAAGCCCTTTTCCTTGGTGGTGAAACCCTGTCATTTGTCTTTACAGCCCAAGGGAAGTCACTCAGACTCCAACTTGTGAGAAGCAGGGCTGGAGATCAGGTACTTGAAGTGACATAAACCAGAACTCCAGGAACAGAAAGCAAGTTCAATTTTCTAATGCAAGGACTTTCTGAAGATTCAGGCTTTTGTGGGATTAGCCAAATACTGCCATGGGTGAATTGTTTCTCCAGAATGACTAACTTCAGCCTAAGAACTGTGTTTTATCTTCAAAAGACTGCACATAGGCCATGTCTTAAACTGAAACCACCCCACCCAATCCCCAATGAGTGGGGTCTGGGAAGAGCTCTGCTCTGTGTGTTCTGAGATCTGTCTTATTCTTACATTGGTCAAAATCTATGTCTGATTTTGAGTCACCCTACAACTTTAATCTCAGGTTTTCATCTGTAAATAGTTCTTTCCCTCAAGGAATTTTTAGTTTGTTTTTCACT
Source organism: Octodon degus (assembly GCF_000260255.1). Lineage (NCBI taxonomy): Eukaryota > Metazoa > Chordata > Mammalia > Rodentia > Octodontidae > Octodon > Octodon degus. The sequence goes on from NW_004524607.1 coordinate 3,247,462, forward strand.
TGTGAGGCCAGAATGAAATCATGTAATGAAAGTGCTGGGTAAACTGAAGAACAGTATTCAAACATGAAGGAAAATGGAATCCCTGGGCAGTAGTAATAATAAATTGAATCAGGCTTGGGACGTAGCTCAGTGACAGAGTGCTTGCATAGCATGCATGAGGTTCAATCCCTAAAATAAATAAATAACTGCAGAATGGAAAGATTAAGACTATCAAACTCAGACAAGAGTAACTTACATACTATTGATCAGCCACAGCACATCACCACCCACACCTTCTGGCTGCCACACAAGTTATAGGAATACTTTGTTTAGAAGTAGGAAGCCTAGTTCATGTCAGACCTCGGGAACTGTGAGGTCAAGGGCTCTGAGGGGAACAAGATGGGATATACTGGTGACATACTCATCTTTATGTCTGTCCTAACAGGGCAGGTTGAGAGGAGCACTGTAGAGGGAGGAGTAAGAAGGGAGAAAAGCAAATAAGGTGAAGACAGAAAAAATGAAAGAAAGGAGAAGTTGTGTATATTTGACTTGGACATGGTCTTAAAAAAACAGGTGGATTTAGATAGAGAAAGACCTTGTAAGGGCATGTTGAGTGTCCTGCATTGAGGTGACGACAGGAGGAGTTAATGGCATAGGCAGATTTTTACCTATCATAATGACTATTGATTTGTTGACATTTCCTCGGATTGATGCACTTTACACATTTTGGTCGACTTGTGCCACATGGTAGAACCAAAACCTGTCTGCCTGGAACTCAAGAGGGAAGTGGCGGTGAGGATCAGCATCTTGCTTGTGTGATGTGAGGCTCGTTGTGGACGGGCCCTGAGATTCTGTTGTCCCTCTAAGTGTTTACCAGCATCTGATGGAGAGGATTGTCTCTGGTACCTTGTGGAAGATGTTTGTCTACTACAGTGCTAGTCAAGTTTTAGGGTCAATGGGTAATGGTGTTCCTGGGGTCGTTATCCTTTGTTTCCTTTTCTAGTGTTTTGTTTTCTGTGTGCAACTTGTTTTCTAGCTATGAATGCATAAGCATGGGTTCCAAAAGTGTCTTCCTCGTCAGGATAAGGAAACTCTCCCAGCTGCCTTCTGCCCGCTGCATCCTGGGAGTTCCTTGGGTAGGTGCCTCTCACAATACTTGTCCTGTCCCCTCCTTCTTCTGCTCAGCCTTTGCAGACTTGGAGTTTCTTTACTTTCCAGTTGGGTGTGTGTGACCTGTCCCCACAGCGGTCGGTCCTGAACATAGGGGAGAGTTCTGGTTCAAGAGAAGTGTACAGTTCTCCTGATTTTTCCTGAAGGGAATGAAAGTCCTCACACCTTCCTCGGGTGCGCTTTTTACTAGGAGATAAAGTAGCTGTGCTACATTCGAAGCACTGTATTCCTCCTTGTGTTTAGTAGAGATAAACTTCAGTGGAGCCTCAGCAATGAGCCATTTGGCTCCTGGCAGCAGCTTTAATTGGTAAAATGCAGATTTTTTTTCTTGATCAAGAAGGGATTATTTCTGTTATCAGTCCAGAGCATCTCATTTCAAGATGAAAAGCCTTTATGGAATTACAGATGCCAGAGCTTGTACAAAGCTTTTTTGGCGATTGACAACTCAAAGAGAAAGTATGATTTATTGGCCTATAATGGCTAACCCTGAGCAATGGTCCAGGTCCTCCTGATTTGTGAAATTGCTTAATGTGAGCCACTTTTTTGTGCCGCCTAAGCCCCACATCAGACAAATAAACGTGGAGTCTACATTACATGAGAAGGTGCAGGGGAAGGAAAAACAAAAGGAGGCGGGGGAGGAAAGAGGTGGCCTCTAAAATCCATCTTGGTGGTGCCTTTTACAGTAGTTGGGCTGATAAGCCAGTGGAGGAAAGATTAATAACAAGGCTTGTCGCTATCAGTACCAGCTTGTCGATTCTCTGTAACAGGGCTGTCTGTTCAGCATGGAAATTATTGATTAAATAAAAATTGCTATTAGATCGTGATGTGATCCATAATCACAAACAATGGTGGACATTCCTCTTTTAGATCCACAGCCATGCATCACGTTGTTTCTTTTTTTCCTTTACCGCAATTTATATTGCGCTGACACTTGGCTTATTTGGTTTATCCTTCCTGTGTACAGAGGCAGGAGCCGTGTGCCCTGCAGAAGTGGAGAAGGAGGGAGGGGGCAAGGACGGCCCAGGGTCGGGGTCTGGCCGCCCTGCTCCCCGAGCTAGAGGGGGAGCATGGTGCCTTAGTGCGCAGTACGCAGCGTGCACCATTTCCACCTTTCAGACGTGTACAGTTGAGCCAGATGTGCCAGCGCACACTTGTAACCTCAGCACTCTGGAAGGCGGATGCAGGAAGATTTCAAGTTCCAGTTCAGTCTAGAGAATTTAGTGAGTTAGGGAGACCTGGTCTCAAAATATAAAGGGGACTGACAAAGGGCCTCAGTGTGCAGGCCCTGGTTTCAATCCCCAGAATTGCAAAAATAACACTTAAATAAGCGAACAGTTCCAGGGCATTTCACACATTCAGAATGTTGTCCAGCTGTGACTTCCATTGGCTGCACAGCCTTTCCGGCACCATACATGAAACTTGTACCCACTGAACAGTTCTACTCCCCTGCTGCCTGCAGACCACTCACCCGCTTCCTAGCTCTGTGAGTCTGTTCTTGATATTTTCTGGAACTGGAATTGCATCACATATAACCTTTTACATCTGCCTGCCTTGGCCTTACATGTTTTCAAGGTTCTCTCATGCTGTGGCAGGTATCAGAGATTTGTTCCATTTAATGGCCAAGCAATATTCCACCATATGGTTTTGGCCTGTTTTGCTCCCTCCTGTGTTTGAGTTGGAATGAGCACTAGTGTTGTTTTTACCTTTTGGCTGCTGTATCACCCCAAGCAGTCCAGGGCAAGTTTTTGCTTGAGCGCCTGTTTCCGAGTCTCTGGGTGTAGCCCTCAGGCTATGATGGTTGGGTCCCATGTTAATCCCGTGTGTGACTGAATGAGGAACATGTGACAGGTTTTAAGCTGTCTTCTGCATGCTCTTCCTTCCCGGGGAGTACCACCTCCACCTGCTTTAGTTTCTTAGAGGCACCACCTGTCTGATCTCCCCCAGCCCCGCATGCTTCCGAGGGCCTTGGGTCCCCATGGCTGTACCGACGTCCCGCAATGCTGCTCTGCGGGCTGCAGGGTCACTGGGCAGAAAGCTCCTAGCATCGTGGCCACTTTTCTCCAATCTGTTTCTGGCAGATGTGAAGTCCTAGTATGCACGGCATGAGGTCGGCTGGGCTGAGACAAATACAAGTGACCTGGTCAGCTAAGGAACTTTACTTCTAAATGGCAGTTCAGAGAGGTGGAAACGCGGCTGATGCTGTGCAAGGAGAAATGAGCCTGCCTGTTATGGTAGCTGGTCTGGGCGTGCTCTTCCTCACTGGCCAGTGTTGTTGGGGTACCCCCTAGCAAGTACAGTGAGAACTAGAAGGGCAGAGAAACCTAATTAAGGTCATAGACTGGTAGCGAGCAGTGTGTTTCTGATGAATTGGTTCACCCATCACACAACCTACTGTTTGCTTGCAGCCCTGGGGATTGAACCTAGGTCCTTCCCACTGAACTGCATACATCCCTATTTCCACCTCCCTTTTTTTTTTCTTAATTTATTTTTTTTTATTTTGAGACAAGGTCTTAAGGAGGCTCTAAATTCCCCAGTCTGGGCTCAAACTTGTAATCCTCCTGTCCCCTGTTGTTTTAAATGATTGTTTATGAACAGAAGGAAGGTTTGGCCTTCAGCCTTCCTTCGTTATTCAAATTGCGCATTATGCATTCTGCTTCCCTGCTCCACCCTCTTCTTCCTTTCTCCAGCAAATTCAGCCCCCTCCTCCTCCATTTCACTGCCAGCTGCCTTGGGTTCACTCTGGAGGCTGCATATTTGTTTCGTGTTGGATACCACTGAAAATACAGGGAACTGTCACCAGCTCCAGACCCAGCAAAGCCAAGGTGACAGTCAGAAGCCTGTCAGGGGCGGTGCATGACCTCCAGGGTGTGCATGTTGTCCTGTGCCGTGAAAACTGAGATCCCAGCCCTTGCATTCAGCTCATCCAACTTAAAGCAGAGAACAGCACAGAGGAGATTTCTGGGGCTTGGATGGGCAGTAGAGTGGCTCTGGAGCCTCATACAATCTTAGTTACAGAAGCTTACACTTCTGGTGGGTCCCGCTGAGTAGCAAGAGAACTTGGAGGTCAGAGGAGGGGCAAGGTCACACAAGAAGGGGACTCTGAGCAATTGCAGAGTACCCAAGGAAGCAAGAAAAAACATGAAAAATGCAGTTCTTAGTGAAAGTGCTAAAAAAAAGTAAGATGTAAATCTTTTGTACAAAGGATGGGAAAGTACTAGACATGATCAGAAAAGGGAATATTTAAATAAATTTTTTTTAATTTATCACAATAAATGGCAAGTTGACATTAGTCCCCTGTAAAAATCCTCTTTGCTTCAAACACACCTCTTTTTTTTCTTTCTTTTTTTAGTGTATTTGGTACAGGATCTCACTATACAGCTGAGACTCAGTGATCCTCCTGTTTTTATCCTCCCCAGAGCTGATATTACAGGCATGCACCATCATGCCCTGTCTTAGTGACCAGCTCAGCGTGCTTGGGGGCAGGGCCAGTGTGGCATGTGGTGCTGGGGATCAAACCCAGGTCCCTGTGCTTGCCTAAGCAGGCGCTCAGTCTGCTGAGCTATCTTGCCGGCCCAACATACCTCTTGTCATTTTTCTTGCCACTGCGGAAAGCAGTTCTAGAAGTCTTTTATCCTGAGTGTATTTTCATGGCTGGCTCGATATCCTGAAATCAGTTCAGGAATTTATAAATATTTCTTGAAATAAAAAAAACATTATTGTGTGTCTTCATTCACTGTATTCACCAGATCTGGCACTATATGACCTCTGGGTTTTCTCTGAGGTCAAAACCACCATGAAAAGTAAGGACTGTGAATCCATTCAGCATGTGGAGGCAGCCAGGACAGCAGGACTAGAAACACTCATTCCTGAGGGTCTTTAGCTGTGCTGTGGTCACTGCCGTTGTGTCCTGAGCTTATTCGGTATATTTACCTTTCATAGTTATTTTGATATTAGGGAAGACTCAGAAGTCCCACAGCGCCAGACACAGGGACTGAGGTGGAGGGGGACACAGCGCCATGTTTTTACAAACCTTCCATCCTTTTGGACTGTTCTAAGCAGCCACATTCACCACATTTTTAAAATCACATTTCATAAAGATATTCTGGAAAGAGAACCTTGTAGAACTGCTTCAGAAAGTGGCAAGAACCATGGGATAAGTGTGTTTGAAGTGATGGGGAGCAGTTTGAGGGGGATTCATGACAGTGTGTCTTTTACTGTAATAATTTTCTGAAAACTTTAAACATACATCTATATGTTGTTCATCCCTTGTGGGGATCATAGGTCAGGAGCGTGGAAACCATAGGGAGATGGGTTTATGTTTGCTGGAAGGAAAACTGAAGCTTGAGAGCAGGCTGAGCTGCTGCCCAAGGAGAAGGGGAGTGCCAGGCTGGGAAGCCTCTGTGTGTGACGTGACCCCCTGGCTGTGAGAGGCTGCCCAGGTAAGCCCAGCATCTGATGGGCCACTGCAGTGGGTGACCTCCCAGTGCCACCCTACTCACAGTGAACTTATTTTCTTCAAGTTTCTTGTGAGGAATTTACATGCCTGTGCTCTAAGGAGGGGCAGGTTGGCATTTGTCCTCAACAAAGAATACTGTCATCACCACAGTTTATAACCCGTCCAGCTCTCTCACTTCTCCATCTAGTTCAAAGTTTCCCTTTCCTATTTTCACAGTTTGGCCTGTAAAGCCTGTTGCTAAGGGGTAGATTGACACACTGTTCAGAAAGACGAGGCTCTGTGTTCCTGGGTGTGAACTTGGGCACTGTGACACCCCGTATCTCAGGGCTGCCTCTGTTCCAGAAACTTGGATTTGGGGATATCTTGCTGTTTTTTTCTCATTTCATTTTGTTGGGACTTGTCTTGCTTTGGATATTAGAAATCAGTCTTATTTGCTAAGTATTTTGGATTCTATACATTTTCCTATGAGATCCTTGCAGAACTGCTGGTATTAAGCCCAGTGAGGTGTAAATAAGCTACTTTTAGAATATCAGAAGAGGGATTTTCCTCAGTAAATACTTTCACTTCTCTCTCAGGCTTGTGCTGCAGGTAAGTGGATGGACTAAGTCCTACACAACGTGCAGGATATAACTAGCCTGGTGGAGTTTTTCTTTCTTTCTTTCTTTCTTTCTTTCTTTCTTTCTTTCTTTCTTTCTTTCTGTATTTTAGGGCAGGGTTTACAGGGTCTACAGGGTCTCACTGCATAGATCGGATTCATAGTGATCCTCCTGTTTACAGCCTCCAAAGTGCTGGGGCTACAGGTGTGTGCTACCATGCCCAGTCTGAATTGCTGTGTCAGCATGCCCTGGAGGCGGGGCCAGCACAGCACGCTGGGGATTGAACCCCCAGCCCCTGCATCTGTCTAAGCAGGCACTTTAATCCACTGAGCTATTTGGCTGGCCCTACCTGGTGGAGCTTTTAGCAATTGCCTCTTTAAAAAATTTCCTTCCGTAGCAGGGTTGCCTTGGCAGTTCACCTCCTGCCATCACCCCTTCCCTGGGCAGAGCTATGCCATCTCCAGAGGTCAGAGTCACCCTGTACTCCAAGAAGCTTTCTTTTCCTCTTGCCTTCTGCAAATCATGAGAGGAGCATGGTGTGGACCAGGACCGGCTGAGGCTAAGCTCACCACATCCGCTGCCTGGGAAACCCAGAGACCCTTCTGTGCCCCCGCAACCAGCCCAACACCGTTAGCATTTCTACCTTCATTCGGCTTCTGTTCTCAGAAATGCCTGAAAAGTGTTGAGAAATCTAGACATTGAGAAAGGAGTAAAGAGCTCAAATGCCCTTTTCAGAATCTTTTTGAAATGTACTTATCCTTTTTACCCCTGCACTGTGGGGGTGTTGAACCCAGTGCTCTTGTGCTGAGCTACAATCTCCATCTCCTTTTTGTATTATTTTTCCATAATTTTATTGAGAGACAAATAGCAATGAGACAGTTTCAAATCAAATTGGTATAATAGTTTCAATAATTAACACATTGCATACTCTCTTCCTAGTGGTTATTTGCTGTGCAAGATGCAGACATGATATCCTATTTACAAACACTATTACAACAAATCCCTCTATTCATTAAGAAAATGTAACTATATATCTATCCTAACCATTCTGAATACACAGATACAAAATGGACATTCATCTGTATCCCCTTTTTTGTTTAGTTCTGTCATTTGAATGTTACAGGTATGTTAACATAGCAAAATATTCTAAAAGAGTCCAGTAGTCCATAACAGTATTGGGTCTCCCTCTTGACTGGCAGTGTCAGAAATTGTTGACCTGGGTCCCCTACAGCTCAACACAGCACCATGGCTTTACCCCCTTTTGTATTTTGAGATGAGGTTCTTGCTAATTTACTCAGGTGAGATTTGAACTTAAAACCCTGCATTGGTCCCTCAGTGTGATGGGATTACAGGTCCATGCTACCGTGCTCAGACACCATCATTTCTTCCACTCTCCCCTTTAGGGATCTTATAAGGGTCAGAAGCACCTTCCCTGAGGAAGTTGGCATAATTCTGAAGCAGTGAACACATTCCCAACTTGGAAATACACTAACCAACTCAAGCCACCCAAATCAAAGGTTTTAATTCTTAATGGGGTCTTTTCAGCCTGTTCCTTAAAATATCTGCAAGAATACAAGTAGAGACATATGTTCTACATTGAAACCTTTAGCTACTGTATGTAAGCTAACTGTTAAGTGAAGTGTTTTGTGTTCCAGCCTTGTCTAACGTACCTGCCTAATGCTGGGGAGATCAGGTTTCAGAGAATCCTTGGACTCCTTAGAGTCTGTTGGATATGAGCGCTGAGGTCTCCCAGTGCAGCCTATGCTTTTCCCCCTCCTGGCTTCGGAGAGCAAGGGAGATGCTGGACTCATCCCTCCACCTCTGCAGTTGAATGTTGGGCCGAAAGGGTCACCAACTAGGGCCAGTGCCATTGTTTATTTTTGGAGGAGGGACCCCAAGAAGAGTCCTGTCTAGGTCCTGGCAGCACACTCCATCTCTGCTCAAAGTTACATCCTAGGGGTCCTGAATATGCTTTGTGAAAGACTCCACTCTAGTCTTAGGGTCTCGTCACCCTGTGGCCATAGGAGGCTGGAACAAGTCTCTCTAATTCAGGATTATCAAAGTGTGGCCTGCACCCCAGCTGTTCACTCAGAGACTATCCTGGCTGCTGTGAGTCCAGAAAGTCATGCTAAATGTAAATCAGTAGGTAGCTTCCTTCATGGAGGAAGTCTTGCTTCAAAATGTGTCAGCTGGACTGAAGAGTGTGCTGAGTTGTTCTACAATCAGACAGGCCCCTGATCTTGTCAGTAACAGTGCTCTGAGTAGTGTGTTGTGAACGTGCTAAGCCTGGGCAGAGGCCTTTCTTGGCTGAGTCTCAGGACAGAATTCTACAGTAGATTTTGCTCTTATTGGTTCTCTTAGGTCCTTTCTAAGATAAGTGTCCTTGGCATACTGCTCATCTTTGGGTTACAGTATTCATCCCTGACAACTTAAAGAAAGAAAGGTGTCTTGTTTATTTTTGGGGAGGGCTCATGGTTTTTGGAGGATTGAAGTCCAGAGTGGACTCCATGGCAGGAAGGGTGTGGGGGGAGGATCTGGCAGAAGACAGCTGCTCCCATTATGGTAGCCGAGAAACAGAGCAAAGGGGGGAGCCGGGAGGAAGATGCACCCTTCCAGGTCACACCCTAGAGACCACCCCTTCCTGACCAGACCCCACATCCTGACGTCACATTGCGTCTGGGGATTGATCGTTAATTACCTTCCCAAAACTCTGCCTCTGAACACAGGAGCCTTTGGGGGGACATTCTGTTCTCAATCATGACAGGGCTCCATGAGATGGCCCGGATTTTCATGTCACTGAGTGGATGGCTTCCTTCTTTTTCCTGTTAGAACACTGTGAATAGGACAGTTGTTGTCCCCTGGGCCTTATTTGTTTGCTCCTTAGCGATATCATCACAGTGTAGCCCCAGCATCACTTGCATAATGGCTACTGCTTGTTTCTGAGCCTCACACCAGACCTGGAGAGATGCCGAATCTGCGTTTATAACAAGCAGGAGGATAACCCTGCATATGTAGAAACTAGAGAGCCACTGCCCATTGAAATTCAGGCAACCTAACAGCCCAGGTGCATGGTGGGAATTTAGACCAAGTTCTGTAGAATCTGTAAAGCCTCATTCTGGCAAGATTGTGCTTACTGTCCCGGGATCTCTTCCCTACTTTTTAAGTAGAAGGGAAGCTCCAGTTTAGAATCTACTCCCTGCATCATTTTCTTAGCTTTTCTCTTTCTGAAATCTTTTCTGCAGTGCTGCAGATGGAACCCAGGGCCTCTCCCTTGCTCATCAAGAGTTCTGCAAATATGCCACATTCCCAGATAGGGGAGAGACACTCAAATTAAGAGTAAGTGGTAAAAGGGCTGGCTTCTTTGTGGTAGAAAATATTACTTCTCTTCTACGAGTTAGAACATCAGTTCATTTATGGAGACTGGTGACATGAGGCTGTGACAAAGAATTGCTTTGATTTTTCTACCCCTCACTCCCCAAGTACTCCCTTAGCTGACTCTGTCCCCAGACTTTGGAACTGGAGATGAGAAGAAAGAAAGAGACCTTGAACAGGAAGCCAGAGCCGTGGCGGGAACAGAAGGGTCACTAGGTTTCGTGCCCTCCCCACCTTCCATCCCTAGGGCCTGGTTCCCTGACTGGACGGATGGGGGCCTTGGTGGTCGGCAGCTGAGTCTTTGTCTAGGACGCAGGTCTTGACTGCTTCTTGGCACATGCACAGAAGGACAGCTCTGGCTCCAGTCCGTGGGCCCACAGGATGTCAGGCCCACTAGTTCTAGACACGGCTCCAATTCATCTGCACATTCTGGGGCCACTGGGACCCACCCTGCGAGTCCAGCTAGGGGCTCCAGGGAAGCTCTGAGTGCTTCTCCTAGGGGTGACTTCTCGGCCGTTAGACACCGTGAGCCCTCATGTGCATCACAGAAATAACCAGTGCAGTGGGTTATTCCTACATTCCTCCCACTAAGGGCTTGTAATGCAGCACATAATTACAGAGGATGGCGTAGGCTTCGGGCTGCAGCGCTGGATTTCGGTTTCAAAGCTCCCTCGCTTCACTGGACCTCTTCATTCCCTCGCCCTCGTGACTCTCACAGACCTGTAATTTGGCTCTTGGGATTAAGCACTGCGTCTGTGCTCATAAAACGCTATAAAGCTGCCGGCCTCTATAGATGCATTTAACTCAAAGAGTTAGTTGGCTCCAATGTGCTGGAAGTTTCTTCCAGATTTTTAAATTGCAGGGCAGTGTGAAGTTTAAGAGGACGGGGGAATGGTAATTAAACATATGCAATTAATGAAGTGTGTGATGGCCCTTCCTAGTAATTTTTATAACCCAAATACTGTTTTCCTTGCATATCCTTTCTAGCCCCCTGGGCCCCTCTACTGTCATCCAGACATCAAGGCCGTGCCCTCTGTAGGACCTTGGTGCTTGTCGTTGCCTGTTTGGGGCTGTCTTCTCACCAAACCCATAGATGCTCATTCAGCTGGCTGCAGAAGTTTTCAGCCTGTTTCCCTGGCCAGTCTGTACAGACAGACACCAGCCTGCCCTCCCCGCATCCCTGGGCTTGGCTCCTTTTTTTTTTTTTAATCTTTTATTTATTTATTTGGCACAAAGTCTCGCTACGCAGCTTGGACTCAGTGATCCTTGTGTCTCAGCCTCCCTGGTGCTGGGATTACAGGTGTGCACCACCATTCCCAGTTTCAGTGGCTGGCTTGGAACAGGACTGGCACAGCATGTGGTACCAGGGATCAAACCTGGGTCCTTGAGCTTGTCAGGCAGGCACTTATACCATTAAACTATCTCCCCAACCCCCCTGGCCTGGCTCTCAATGTTTATTTATTTCATCCCCCACAGTCTAAAACATTAGATTTTTAAAAAGCATTGCATTGTCTGCCAATATGTTTCACTACAAACGTATAAGTACCGTGAAATTAAACTACTTGTTGCTATGTTCCTAGGACCAGACCAGCCTGGTCTATATTCAGCATACTTGTACTTACTGTTGAATGAATGAATATTGACTTTTCTCTTGGCTGGAAATGGAAGTTAATGTGCCCCGTTTAGAATAAAGAACAATTTTTTATTCTTTTCTCATTTTTCTTTTTCTTTTTCTTTTCTTACTAGGGTTTGAGCCCATATCTTTTCACTAAGCTATGTGCCCATCCCCTGGCCCCTTTTTCTTTGAGTCTTTATGTTATCCAGGCTGGGCTTGAACTTGTAGTTTTTCAGCTCGTCTTCCTAGAAGAGTGCTAACCTTACAAGAATGCACCACCACACCTATGTGAGGAGTGATTATTTGTTTTTGTTTTTGTTTTTTTTTTTTGATAAGGGGGATCAAACTTGGGACCTTGAGCTTGAAAGGCAAGCACTTTTGTCACTGAGCTATATCCCCAGCCTGAGGAATGATTTTTTTTTTTTTTTTGGCAGAACCGGGGATTGAACTCAGACCCTTGTGCTTGCCAGGGAAGCGCTTATTCCACTGAGCCATCTCCCCGGCCCTTGAGGAATGATTTTTAATCAGTTAAACATTTTAGTTTTCATTCGTTAATCTATTGATTGATTTGATTGATTGATTGATTGATTAATTTAGAGATCAAACCCATTGGTGCTCTACCACTCAGCCCTCTCCCTCATTTTAAGTTTTAAAACAAGGTCTCACTAAGTTGCCCAGGAGGCACCTGAACCTCCATAGGAGGTTCTCTAGCTTCCACCTCCCTAGGAACTGTGATTACAGACTGGTGTCACTGTGTCTGGCCTTCTGTCCCTTCTTCACATAGACTTGAGTTGCAGGATACAGTGGACACCACATTCATATGCAAAGGAGCCTTCAGAAAGACCACACAGAGGCAGCATTAAGTGAGGGAAAAGCACAGAGGATCACGAGAGCAACAGGCAAACATTACAGATCTGATAATTATTAAAGAAAAATACAAACAAATAACTCATAATGCCTTCAAAAGTAGCAAAACCAAAGACACCTGTCATCAAAGCGTTAATATTTATTGAAGTGTGTTTCTCTTCTTAATGCATTTCTTCTTAAAAAATCAAGACTCTACTGAGTGTATTGGCATATGAATTCTGTTCAGCATCTTGCTTTCATCATAAGGTTTGCTATAATCACTTAATCATTTTTTTGTCATTTAGAGATTTGCCCAATGTTTTTCCACTATTACAAATAATAAACAGCTTTGCTTCAGTCCTGGTTCCTAATTTAGATTGTTGCCTTCAGATCGAATCTTTAAAGCAAAATAACTGAGTTAAATTAATGTTAGAAAGAGTTTAACTAAATTTAAAAGGATGTACCATTGGGATTTTGCCTGAAATTTTATTTAAGACTTAATTTGGAAAGAATCTGTGCTTTCTAAAAAACCAGTTTCCCCATGTAATAAT
>NW_004524607.1:3262996-3263536 GCF_000260255.1 Octodon degus
CCTATATGGCCAGCCTTCTTTTCTTCCTCCTGAAAATTTTTTATTATGTTAAGTATAGCTCAGCCTTTTTACTTGGAGCTCAAGTCTGGTTTATGTTGATAAAGCTTGATGTTGTCTCTACTTTCTTCTTTGGGGATAACTATGGCTCTTGCTCTGCACCTTGATCTGATCTGATTCGATTTCCACGATGACCATTCAGCTTCCTCCTGCTTCCTTCCTTCAACTCCACCCACCTGCTTGTTCTCTGCCCTGCTTTTGTTGCTTGGGTTTTTTCTCATGGGGTAAACTTAGGGCTTTTTTTGAGAAAAACAGACAGATATTTCTACATTTTTCTGATCGTTTTCAAACTTACTACTTGTAAGCTCTGGGATGTCTGGCAGTCCTTACCCTTCCTTCAGCTGGAGAAAGCTGTCCGTGGCCTGACTATGAGGTGGGCGTTTTGGTGGCTGCCTGCATGGAAGGGGTGCTACTGATCCTACTAGGTGGTGGCAGATTTATCATTTTAATGCACACTTTTCAGTATTTATTTTTCTTCCTCAG
>NW_004524607.1:3264001-3267628 GCF_000260255.1 Octodon degus
ACTCATAGTGATCCACCTGTGTTCAGCCTCCCAAGAGCTGGGATTACAGGTGTGTGCCACCACGCCCAGTCTCAATTGATGGCTCAGCATGCCCCAGGGGTGAGGCAGGCACAGCATGCTGAGGATCGAACCCCAGTCCCCATGGTCGGTATTTTTAATAGAGAAAATAGTGAAGTTTTGCCTGTTTATTTTTGTTTTGTATGCAGTTAATTTCCTAAATACTTTCAATGTCTCTCATGGTTCTATAATATCTTAGTTCTTTTAATATTAGTGCACATTTATCATCTGCAGATATTAATTTTACCTGCTTTGGAACAGATACATATTTCATTTCTTTCTCATGATACTAGAGAGATGTCTTGAAGGTTTTAGGTAATTCTGTTGGTACCCACAAGCCCCACTTTGTATCTGCTTTTACTATTTACTGTTAACTTTGTTTATTGTTCATTTAAAATGGACAATACTGGGGCGTGTGAATGAAATGCCCTTCTTTCTATGCCTAACAAAGTTCTAAGAATTTTATTGCACAGTTATTGGTACTTTCTTAAATTCTTGCCACCTAAAAAGATTACCATGTGATAGACTATATTCCTGTGTCATAAATCATCTTTTCATAACTAGAAGTTTTGGGTGAATTATTCTTTGGTAGTTCCCAGGTTTAAGTGGTCCAATTCTATTTATAATTTCTATATTTTTATAGTTGCAATTTATATCGTGTTTCTTTTTGTGCTACTTAGATATCAGAATTATGGGTAAATGTTTTTTAGCATTCTGCAGCATTTCCATTTTTACTGTCTTCAAAGTGGTGTTACATATATTTACAACAATGAATTCAAGAGCTTTTGGTATATAAAACCCTTCGGTAACTTTCTTTTAAATTTCTCTTTGCAGCTTGAGACATTTTAAAAATAACTTGGATTATTTTTATTTTTTTAGAAAACCTACCATTTCACTGAGATTTTCTGCTTACTATGAATATGTCTTTATTTAAACTCTGGTATGCCTCTGGTATGTTTGATTGTATTGTCTTTGTTTTATTTTATACCATTTGTATTTCGCCCTATTTGCTCAGTGTGCCAGTGGGTTTTTTTTTTATTTCATCTTTTTTATGATTGAGTTTCAAAATTATTAATTCTCCTAGGTGGAAAAGTTAGTTTTTCTCCTTTATTTCTGGTGTTTTGGGATTTTTCTTTTCTTTTCTTTTTCTGTTTTTGGTTTTTGCTTTCTTTCTCCTATAACTTTTGGAAGGAAAAGCTTAATATATATATTTTTTTCTTTTAAACAATAAATGAACTTAAAGCTTTTCTCATGCTCTTCAATTCATTTTGACTCATGCACTTCAGCAGTCTTCAGTCTTTTTATATTTCACAGTAGGCTATACTTATGTTTTTTATGGTTTACTCAGTGGGTAATAGGTCAGGTTATTCAGCAGAAAATAATGTTTTAGAACTGCTGCCATAAGGCAGGTCCTGTCCTAGGTTCTGGACGTTCGTGGACAAACACTCTCTGTCCCCGTCCTCAAGACACTTACATTCCGCTGATAGCCTAGCCTCTGGGACTCCTGAGAGCAGCCACCACCTCATTGGTGTTTATGCTTTCCGCACTGTGCTCTGCTGCAATATCCTTTATTAGATCTGCAGCTCACTTTACAGTTGACGGGGCCAAGTCACTAAGGGTGTGAGGAGCTGAGCCACATATTGCCCACACATGGCAGGGCCATGCTGACTTCTTAATCATCCTGCCCACAGGTACGTCGTGGTTCCATGTAGCTCCCTTACATGGGATTTTGCTAATTAATATTTAAGATTAAGTCACTTTTATTATCTTCTCTTGTCAATAGAGGTATGGAGATTTTTGGAGGTTACTTTTGCAGTGTGATACCCATTCATTTCTTTAAACATAATCCCAGGAAGTAAAGATTAGTATATATTATTCATCAACCACCTGATCCTATTCCAATTCTTTTTCTCTATATTTAATTTTTCATGTATTTATCCTATCATAAAACTGCTGTATGTCAAAACTTACGTGATGATGTTTCTTGGTTTACTCCCCCTAATTTTAACAGGTTTTACTATATGTATATTTTTATGCTCTTTCATTTATTAAAATACAGCCTTTCCTTATACTTTTATCCAAACTCTTGGGCTGGTAGGTAGCTCAGCAGAATTAAAGCGCCTGCTTCAGCAGAGCTCAGCGGCTGGGGTTCAATCATGAGCGTGCCATGCCAGCCCCACCCCAGGAGTATGCTGAGATGGCAATTGAGACCGGGCGTGGTGGTGCGGGCCTGGAATCCCAGTGCTCAGGAAGCTGAAAACAGGAGAATCACTATGGTCTGATCTATGTAGTGAGGCCCTGTAGACCCTGTAGACCCTGTCCTAAATTCATTAAAAAAATACCTCTTGATGCTCCAACTATATCTTTGTTGTTTACTATCAAGTTTATTGTCACTTATATGTCTACCTGTCATTTTTTAAATAATTCTCTTTCACTTTGTTTTTAATGAATCTCTTGTAGGGTCTATAATTTTGTCTACCACCATCAGAAAGACGTTTCTTATAGTGGGTGGACTTGAGATATTTTTGTTTCCAATATGAATTTTGCTCACTCTCTCCACTCTGTGTCTGTGTTGACACAGTTCCCTTATGTTTACCATAGTCAACTTGAAAGTAAACATCCTGTTGTAAATGTTTGTACATTTGCCTATGCATTTACTAAATCCATACCATGTAATTTTTAATTACAGAAAAATACTTTCCATGCTCCAAAAACACCCATACAATGTAAATGGAGAGTCAGAAAATTCCCTCCTTTTTTCTATCTACCTTTGTCAATTTAATTACAGATTGAATTCTTACCTTTCCTCCATGAGTCCTGCTTCTGTTTTGTATATTTACTTTTATAACAGCCCTTACACTTATTTTTATTTTTATATTAATTTTATTGTGCAAGAAGTAGCAATGAGACAGTTTCAAAACAGGTTAACAGGACAGTTACAATAATTAATACATTGTGTATTGTTGTCTTTGTAGTAGTTATTCATAGTACAAATGCAGATATGACATCTTGTCTAAACACCATTAGTTCAAAACTTTCTTCTCATTGAACTAAGAGACAATAGCTGTATATGTGCTAACTACTGAAGAGAGCAATGTATTATTTTTATTTTTTTCACATTCTGTAGGGATTTAAATTTTAGCACATCAACAATTGATGGGAAATACCTGTTCCATGTTATGTCTAAGGTGTTTGTTATTCAGATAGATACTGATGTTAAGCTCAACAGCCTATGTTGTAGGGTAATAGCATCATTAAGCTTCTCTTCTGGAGGGTTAACAATTTAAGTTTGCAGCCCAAAAAGTTAGAGAAAAAGAAGGGTTATAAGGTCAGTGAGGACTCAGGACATAAGAGAACCTGTACTGTAACATCCTGTAACTCAGTTATACCCCAAATTTTCTGACCAAGAAGATTATGGGGCCACAGAGTGATCAACGATGTAGAGTGTGCCTAAGGAGAGTCACATGAAGAGAAAACATTTTCTCAGGCTTTCACAGACAGCAAATTGGTCAAGCAATGGCTGTGACTCATCCACATGGCTGACACTGGCAAAAGACCTTATACTTTTTT
>NW_004524607.1:3268998-3298012 GCF_000260255.1 Octodon degus
GGCTAGGCTTTGAACTCATGATCCTCCTGCCTCATCTTCCCAGAGTGCTAAAATTATAGTTACATGTGACCATACCAAGCATATTAGTTCACATTTAATGATATATTGAACATAATCTTTATAGAGTTTTGAATCACAGTCCATACAATTATAAAGCAGAACACTATAAAGTGGTAAGAGATATATGTTGAAAAACTCACCCTTTTCACTATCCCACTTCTACCTAATTCTTACTTCCTTGTGCAAATTAACTGCTCATAGTATTCATAACTTTATGGAAAATTCCTTTATGCCTGGAGAAGGGAAAACAAATATCACTTCTTGTCCCCTCCCCTTCTTACCGTAAGAGCTTCCAATCTGTGCTTTCTGTGGTTAGCACTAGAAGCAAAGGAATGTGCTTGGCCCAGCCTGAGCCTCTCTCTCTGACTGGCAGGCATGGAGGAAAGTCCTTCCCTGTGCTTGTCTAGAGAGGGCAGCATCCTTAGCATCTTGCTGGTGCACTGTGTCACCACAAGGGTCCCTGCCTGTGGGACCTTCCGTTCCAGGGCTAAATGAGGTTCTCCATTGTATTGCTCCCCCCATTCTTTATGCTGCTACAGAGCTGTTTCTCCGAATGATCTATGGACATGGAAACTATATGTCTCATTAGAAACTTTTATGGCATTTGACACTGTAGAGTATAATCAGTAGAGGGTCCTCTTGCTGAATGGGGTATAGACTTTTGGGGTACAGTCAAATTCACGAGGCCCCAGCTGCACATTGGTCACCCTGGGCAGCAGATGGCAGGAGGCAGAACTGTCCTTCATTGTGGTTTCAGAACCATTAATGTGGGTGCTCTGGAGACACTGTGCCAAGAAGAATACGTAGAAGAGGGAAGCCCATAAAGGCAAGAAAATCCATTCTAGTTCAAAGACTTTGAAGTATTTGTGGCCAACAGGAGTCCACATTTAACTAATCTTGTACTCATTGCAGCCACAGGAGCCAGAGCCAATAGCGCACAGTTCTAGCAGTAACGGCACTTAATGTCTCCGTTGATCACTGTGAGATCTGGCTCAGATGCTTCCAGAAGGTCACAGGGCGTAATGGGAGATGATACTGCTTGACTTAGCAAACATCAGTCTGCGACGTGAGGTTTCTGAGTTGCTATTCTGTGTCATGAAGGCAGCTCTTGGAGGAGGTCACATTCATACTAATCCAGATGGTCCTAGTAATTTTCTGTGATCATTTTGCCATCTGAATTGACGCTAACTTCCTGCCATGCAGTTATACCCAATGAAAAGTGAAGAACATGGCTTAGTGCCCTTTCTTCAACAAGAAACCCCTCTCATCTCCTGAGTCATAGAAGAATGATTTCTTTTACTTACTAAGTAAATGTCTGACTTTTCAGGAATCTCAGTACCAAATGTAGAAAACCTAGGATTTTCACTTGAATAGGATTTCAATTCACAGCCTCCTCTATCCCTTAGAGGCTGAAAAGTCATGTGTGAGGAAAATAAAAAAAAATATAGAACACTGAAGTAGTCGAAAAAAACAGTACTTTTAGCAGCAGAGGAAGAAAAAAAAACTAACACAATTGAAGATGTCAGTTCATATTTACTTCCTAGCTTTGCCTAATAGAGAAGTGTATTGAGTGTTGACACCTGAAGTTGATGAACAATTCTGTGAGTAATGTAGAGGTGAAGATATCTGTAGATTAAACATTAGGTCTAGTGTGCAAATCTACTTTGTATGGAGCCAGTATTATGTAATACCATGCAGTGTCTCTGCCAATAAAATTAAGTACTGTATTGAAATACTTTAATTTGGAGCTAGGGGAGATAGCTCAGTGGTCTAAGTATCTTCCTGGTAAGCACAAGGACCTGGATTCGATCCCTGATACCACATACCGTGCCAATCTCTGGACCCTAGGTGCTCTATGTTGGCCCCAAAACTGGGTATGGCGGCGCATGCCTTTAACACCAGCACTGGTGAGGCTGAAAACAGGAGTACAGAGCTCAGACTCATACTGATCCTCCTGTTTTCAGCCTCTCCAGAACTGAGATTACAGGCATGCACCACCACACCCTGACTTGGTGGCTGTCTCAGAGTGCCTTGGGGGCGGGACCAGCACAGCATGCAGGACCAGGATCAAACCCCGGCCCTTGCGCTTGCCAAAGCAGGTGCTTAGTCTGCTGAGCTATCTCACTAGCCCAATAAAAGAATTTTTTTAATGAAATACTCTAACTCATATTTCACCTTATTGCTAAAAGTAATGACATTTATACTTTATAGTCTGATGAGAGGTGTTGAAATTCAAAATGAGATTTATTTTTGAATCTTTTAGGAAGGGAAAAATTATACAGCTTATGGCCAAGGAATGGGGCCCTTCAATGCTTCGTTCTCTGTTTGTTTGACATAACCCAGGTCCTACCAATGAGAAGCAGTTGCTTGTAGCAAATCATGGGCATCTTTTAAATGGATTTTACAGATATTCTGGACACATTCGATAAGGAGTGAAAGAACTATTTTTTTAAAAATATGTCTAAAGAAAATACAGTTTCTCTGACACATGCCTGGAACTTGCGCCTGTGGTGTACCTCAGAAGAGGTGCCATATATTGATTGTTTCAGCCATTTCCTTTTACTTGTAAAATAAATGAAGTCAGCACTTGGCCCTTTTGCACCCCGAATGACCAGTTCTGCCTCCTGTTTCCAAGCATTACCCTAGAATGACCTGGTGGAACCAGCTTAATGACAGCTTGTGAGCAAAAGGATTCCTAATCCTTCTTTATCTCTTGAAAAAAAAATCAAAGTTTAAAAAATCAAAACTTAAGCTCTCTCTGCATTCAGCAGGCATACAAGAGATGTCTACTTCCTTAGAGCCCACAATTCTCTCTGAATAATAACAAGAAAATACCAGTGTTAGAGTTCGGTTGAGGACATCCTTGCAGTACATTTGTCTGTCGCATGGGCAGCCTACCACTGGCTGCGGGGAAATATGAAGAAGCAGATGATTGAATCATGTTTTGTACTCAGCAATGGTGCCTGAGTACCTGCCATGTGGAAGTTAAGGCGAAGGCCTGTGGGATACGGAGCTAATGAGATACAGCCCCTCTGTTCAGGAAGCCTTCTACAAGGGGCCAAAGCCATACTCATGCAGAACAAATCTAAGTGGCATACAAAGCAGAAGGCATCAGCAGAGGAATTTTAACTTAATTACTGTCCACTTGAAACACCAGCTCATTCTTTCCTACTAAATCTGTTTCCTTATATATTTTTCCCTTCTTGTTTGTCTTGTCTTAGGATACAAACAGAATTAGTGGCTCTGGTATTCTAATCTGGAATGATTCTTGGCTTTTGCCAGCATTGCCAGTAGTGTTCATTTTAATGAAATGTGAATGTTGGAATAGTTCTGGGTCTCAGGCATGGTGAGTGTGAAAGAGTAAGCTTGCAAAGTTGGCAAAATCCAGCTACCACACAGTGACTTGTAAGGATGATGTAGAATTCTTCCCATAAATAATGTTACAAGCAGAAAAGAAATAGCCAAACCTCTCTCAACATGTCAAGTTTCTTTATCAACCTTCCAACCCATCATCCAGGGATGCCACTCTTTCCTGGAAAATGGTACCCTGGAGTTAGATCATATCATATATGGAAGCATCAGGGTAGGAAAAATAAAGCCTTGGTTAAAAGAAAATATACTTTATATAGTTGTAAAAGGACAATTCCGAATGCCCACACCATTCACTGCAGAGGTTATGGGAGTGTTTCTCCCAGCACTCCTCCCATATGAAGAGATAAAAATCCCAGTTCTTCTGCCCATTGTTTTGTAGCCACCTTGATTTGCACAGGACAGCAGAGAGGAATTCTAAACACTGCCTGAGAGAGCCCTGTTTCACCTTACCACACTTGCCACATACAGATGTATCAAATCAAATCAGAACAAGATGTGATCATACTGAGAAAAAATCCCTATAATATCAGGTTTCCTCCCCTAAATGTTTCCCCAAGCATGCATAAAATCCTGGAGACCTAAAGTAGAATATTGAAGAGCACCGTTAAGGCCAAAAAAATGAGCTGCCTTTACCTTCCTTGTATCATATTATATATACATATTAAAATTATGTCAGCGATTAAAAGCATTGTCATGCCTCATTAGAAACTGTTTTCATGTTTAGGGTTAGGTAACTCTCCTGTACTCCTCCCTATTCCCTTTATGTCCTAAGGGCAAATCCTTCCTCTTGGGTCAGGAATGTAATAAAGTAGGTCTCTCTCTCTCTCTCTCTCTCTCTCTCTCTCTCTCTCTCTCTCTCTCTCTCTCTCTCTCTAATTTGACATGAAGTAAAAGAACGGGTTTCAAATTGATGAAGAAAGCTCTTCAGAGCAAAATACAGTATTTTCTTTGTATATGAGCCAGGAGTTGACTAACCCATAGGGAATCCTCTGTGGTGTTGAACATTTTAAAGGTAAGGTTTGGGTAGATTTGCACGGCTGATGTTCCACAAAGATCCCTGGGGAAATGGATTAGCAGTGGCCCTGAGATGAGAGGCTTTCTCTTATGTGGTCTTGAAGGAGGGTGTGTGTGTGTGTGTGTGTGTGTGTGTGTGTGTGTGTGTGTGTGTATTCTAACCAACAGATTCTAAGTTATGAAATAATTCAGGAAAGTCACCCAGTTCATTTTGGTAATAATGGTTGAGGACCAAAATAAAGAGGAATTATAGTTTATGTAAATAGAGTATAGGCATTTAGTTACCGTATAGGAATTTCCTAAAAAAAAAAAAAAAAGACTCCTGCCCATTAAATGCATGAAGTGTCCACACATCTGTCTTGGAGTTGAACCATAAGCCCTGGGGTCCGTAACCAGCAAGTTCCACCCTTGAACCACACAGGAAATTCTCTCAGATTTGGTATTCTTTTTCCAGACCTCCAGTTACCAGAGCTGGAGACCATTCCAACCAAGGACAATGTGTTTAACCCTTGTAACATTGGATCTGGGATTTGATAGTACCCTGATTCTAGAATCCTAGAATGTCCTCTCTGCAGGTCTGTGTGTCTGTGTGTCCCTGCTCAGATGTGATATTCTTTGGTTTTTATTATAATGAAATACTTGAGGTAAGCTGCTTCATTAGGAAAAGAGGTTTATCTGGCTTACAGTTTTGGGCACAGAACTCCAGACAGCGTTGCATAGTTCTGGTGAGGGTCCCATGGCTACATCATGTCGTGGTGAAGGTGTATATGTGTCTACCTATTTCCCACATTCCCTTCCTCTGCTGATAAAGCCACCAGGACTCAATCATGGAGACTACCCTAATGACCAAATCTGCTATAATTACTTCTCAGAGTCCCATTTTTGAAACATCGGTTTCCCTCCTGTGAATACTATTAACTATATGTCTTGGGGGATTAAACTTTTTCTTAAGTTGGGGGAGCACTTCATATGCAAACCATAGCAGATACGAATCAGACCCTCCCTCCTTTGCTTGTTTCCTCCTTGCTTTCTTTTTTCATGGGTGCACATTACCCTGTCTTATCTGTGCATTTTCTGTAGTGTTTCTTTCTTTTTTCTTTTTATTAATGTATTTAGTACAGGGTTTACAGGGTCTCACTACACAGAATGGACTTGTAGCGATCCTCTTGTTTTCAGCCTCCCAAGCACTGGGATTACAGCCATACACCACCACGCCCAGTCTCAATTGTTGTCTCAGCATACCCCGTGGGTGAGGCTGGCACAGCAGGCCAGGGATTGAACACCAGTCCCTGCGTGTAAGCAGGCTCTTTAATCTGCTGAGCTATCTGGCCTGCCTCTGTAGTGTTCCTTTCAAAGGAACTTGGAAATTTTCCCTTCTGGCAAGTTCTTTGCTTCCAACGATAAGACTCACTTGCTCTTGAATTTACAATTTTCTTCTTATAATTTCTTCTCACTCCTATCTCTGTGATAGGTGTAAACTTAAACCTTGGTTTCTGTTTTTATCAGGGCAGTGAAATCATGATGCCTTCCTGAGATTCTGAACCTCTCTGACCATGAGCAAACCCTCCTGTAGTGGATAAAAGACCAGCAAAGATAGCCAAGGGAAGATCTGCTATTATACTAGCAGGTCAGGCAAAGCTGAGGTTGAGAAAGGCTCAATGTGAGTATGTCCTGCATGGGAGCTCGCCAGCCCAGATGAGGCAGGAGTGACAGTGACCCTGGACACCCTCTCCCGTGGTCTTGTTCATTTGATCGATATCTGTCACGAACAGTAAGGTCCTAGGTTCAGATGGCTTAGTGGACACCCTGGTATCCACTCATTCTTGAATAAGCTGTCATCTTGGTGCTGACATTATGGTTGTGTGGCCGGAAGCCTGAAACACAGTAACATCATTTTGCATCCAATTAAATAACAGAGAGCTCACTTTGACTTTAAATATCCAGATGACAAAATTCAGACCAAGTGTTGCCTTTTCTTACCTTTAGTCTGGTTTGTCAGTGCAGTCACTATTTTTTGTTCCCTACGGAGAATCCTAAAATTCATAAACTTTTAACCAATTGCTGTGGTATTGTAACCACACTATATTAATATTGTGTTCATATGCAACATGGAGACCATTATGAAAGCCACAGGTATTTTGGAAGCAAATGTTTGAAGGGCCAAAAGACAGCCTTAAAGGAAACTTTTTTAAAAGTTGAATGTTTAGCACTATATCCTGGTCAAATATTCCTAAGAAAGTGTGCTTATAAAAATAAGTTTTATGGAATCAAGCACAAATTAAAAACATATTCTTAGGAATAAATTGTTCTCCTTGAGGAATGGAATTCTTACTTTGGTAGGGAGGTAAAAGGCGAAGCAAGGAGCAACAACAGAAAGAAATGGCTTCCACTCAGGAGAAGTTCCTTTTCCCCAAGAGTGATTTGATCAAGTGAAGGAAGGTGCTTCCTAGAGGGCAGCTAGCTGCCCAGTTCTCTTTTGGAAGAAGCACAGATCATTCTGGGCTCATATACACGTGTGAATGTGCTCTTGCACACACACATCCTATTTTGTTTTTTCAGATTGCCAAGATTCAACTTGTATTTCTCTGTGAAATGCCTTCCTTCCCCATTCCTCCCAGGGAAACTCTACAGGCCAACCTTGTTTCCTTCTTTGGGCTCTTCAAACACTTTAGTCATGGTAGGGGGCAAAATTTCTATTACATTAATGAGATTTCCACAAGCATATTACAGAGGAAATATGCCCTTCAGTCTTCTCTTACTTAACAGTGTTGCACTGGGAAGAAATCTCTGTATAAGCCATCCACAAGAACAATAGCCAGGGGGCAAAATTCCAGTGAGATAGAGTGTAGTTTAATCACACAGAAAAACTTGGTTTTTTCTCTTCTGCCCTTCATCTGAAGCTTTATTGAATTATTCCAAGAGAAATCCATTGTAAAACATCAGATTACTCGCTTTCTGCAGCCAGTGGGACATAGCATGGTAAGTTAGGATTGCCTTTTCACTGCTGGGGCCTTTACTGCTAAATCATGTCAACAGTGTCCTCAGTGGAAATAAGTTTTAGAATTCTTTTCTTTTATAGTGAATAGGAACCAACTAAGATAACTGAATTATGTCATCACTCGCTGGAAAATTCATTTTACAATTGCAATAGCAAAGGATGTTCTCCTGAGTGGAAACCAAAGGGATCTGTGACTCCAGGTTGATGAGATTGCAGGGCATAGAATGATCACAGGAAATTGCTTGCCTTTCCTGTGGCTTCTGGTTCTCCAAGCACAAATCTAAGATGTGCAGCAGATTGCAAGTGTGCTGTGGCCTCAGACCACATTGACTCCAAACTTGATAGTTCTACTGTACATTCCTAATATCATATTCTTCCAATAAATATTTACGGAATTCCTACCATACACTGGGTGTTGTTCCAGGCAGTGGGAACAGCTCATCAAGCGAAGTTGATAAAAAGCCCTACTTTTGTGAATTTGATATCCTAGTGAGGGTTAGCGGGAGCAGAAAATAAATAGCAAACAATTTTTGTTAAGTTCATTGTAATGTGTCAGAAGTGATGGAGGTCATAGGAAAAAAATGAAAGAGCAGCAGGTTAGAGACTCATCTGTAAGTGGCATCTTCAGAGAAGGGTTAAGTGGGATGATGAGCCTCAGTCCAAAGAGGAGGTGTTTGGAGAAGGAAATGAAGAAGGTAAACTTGGCTTAGTGTTCCCTTACTTAGGGTGACTCAGGTGTCTGCCTCTGGGAACCATCAGCGGTGTGTTTTTTTAAGGCACTGGCTCTGCCTCTTCTTGCTGTGAAGTCACATGAGCCCCCTGGTCTATGAAGACCTCTAGGTTCCTCACTGCATGTTCTTTCTTTGTGGGCGCTGCAGTACAACTGGTCTCAGCGCTGCAGCTTTGCTCAAGGACTGGCTGTTGGACATGGAGAGTTTTGCAGTCAGTTTGGTAGAAGCAGTGTTTTCCCTGCAACCAACAGCTTGAGCACTGAGTGCCATGGATTTCTGAGTACAGTTTCTCACCCCTCCCAGCAAGAACAGGCCAGATTAACTGCTTCCTCTTCTTAAACCTACATTCTCTACCATCTTGCTAGACATTTTCTCTCTTTCCCATCTCAGTCATCCAAACTGACTGGAACCTTGAAGCAACCAGAGGCAGAGAATTTGAACTCTTCACTGCCAAACTTCTGTGGATGCTGTACCAGAGGTTCCTTCAGATGTTCCCCGTGGGACTATTCGACTGTCCACTGGTGCTTTTGTCTGCTCTGTTCCCTGCCGATGCATTCCTTTTGCTGACACACATTCTTTCCAGCCACTATTCCTCTTTATCCTCTGGACAGTGTCCATAAATCAAGGATTTTCAGAATTTGTGTGTGTGTGTGTGTGTGTGTGTGTGTGTGCGTGCGTGTGCGTGCGTGTAGGGGGATTTACTACAGTTAACACTGGGTAAAGGAGGAAGGGAATGGGATCATACTCTTCAGCTAAATTTTTCTTAGATTCTTAAATTTCATTTTTCAGCTATATTAAGGGTCCACTGTAGGGCCTTCTGCGTGCTAGGCACGTGCCCTGCACTGAGCTACAGCCCCTCTGCATATACTGAAATCTCCATGGTGATGCTTGTGGTCACTGCTGGATCTCTCTACAGAAGCATCCCAGAGTTATCTTGAGTGTTTTGTCCTAAATAGAAAAATAACTCCTCCCGGTTCTGTTGGGCCTCCGGTGCTGTTTCTATCTCACTATCTCTAGAGCCAGAAACTTCAGTACCTCTTACTCTTCCTCCTTCTTGAGTCCTCATGCACAAGTTTTTCCAAAATTTCTCCCAGATCTAGCCCCACTCTGCACCCTCCGTGCCACTGCCTCGGTGCACCTCATGGCTCCCTGGGTGAGTACTGTGTGGTCATAATTGGATTTGTTGCTCTGTCTTTTCTCAGTTCCTCCCTGACACAACTGGAGCCCTCTTTTGTAAGCGCTGCTCTCATCACTGCCTTGCTTTTAAAGCTTTTTCTTGATTGCCTGGAATCCGGCTATCTTACAGCATTCAGCACCCGTTAGAAGCTCTCCAGTGTGCGTCTGTAGTGCCCACCTTACACCTATGTGTGTGTCTACACCCATGCACACAGTCTTTCTCACCCTGTACTTGATGTCACTTTGCCACACACTTTGTTCTTTCTTGATCCTGGCCCTCTCTTTTTCCTTATTTTACCATACACTTTTGTCTTCCTTCTGGATTTAGCCCAGGTATTTTGCTTATGAAGGCTTCTCTTCTGCTCTCTTACCAACACCTATCCCATTGTGTTCCAGCTACTTCTTTCCTGTTTACCCCATTTTGACTCTTCTCTTACTTGTATTTGTTTTGTCCACAGTACACAAATAATCCCCACAGCAAAGTCTGAACCTCCTGTCTTTCCATAAATACTGTGATCTAAGACACTGTAAAGTAGTTAAGGCACAATATTACTGTTTACCATTACTGCGTAAGAGGTTTATTCCTGTGTAGTTAAATGAACTAGCAGCTGCAGATGGAGGTATTTAGGAGGGTACCACACATCACAGTAGCTGGAGAGTAAGTTAGCTAGAAAATAGTAGAGTTAATACTTCTCCATGTTGAAGGCTTTCTATAGCAGAGCTGTCACCCCAGCTCCCTTCCCACTTTCACTTGGTACACTAAACCTAAACAGTGCAAGGCAGTGGACCTTGGAGTTTCTATCATGCAAAAACACTAGAGAAGAAAACAAGCCATGCCTTATCTCAAAGAACTTTCTGTTTAATTGCAAAGCAGAAGTGTCCATGATGGGAAGGCTAATTTTTAACCAATATTCCTTTCTGCATTCCTGCACCCAGTCTTGGATAAGATTCTGTGGACATGTCTCACTCTGTCTTGCTTCGCCAGTGTTTAGCACCGTAACTGTCATATCCTGAATAAGCTCTGAGTTAATAGTGAATGAATGAGTCAGCTCAACAAGGACTGTGGGCAGATTTCCAAGTGGATAATTTCGCCTGCTCGCCTGCCTCTTTCCTTTCTTCCAGTGGTTCTTGAAATCTGTGTTTCTATCAGCAGTCACTGCCCCCCTTGTACACACACACACACACACACACACACACACACACACACATTTGCCTGATCCCTTATTAACTGCTGAAAGAAGGTAGTGCTTTTCATATTACACTGGCTTTTAGCAACATGACTGGCAGAAGATCTTCTGGGAGAGGCATGATTTGGGGATGTGGCTGGGACTGTGGCAGGTACCAGGCTGACTTTTCTGCCTCCTCTTTTCAAAGGCTCCCATTCAAAAGACTCTTGACTTTTCTCCAGATATTAAAACAAGATTATCCAAATCACTTAAACCCCAGATAAATTTTATTATATGTAATTATTTTAGCAAGTATTTTAGTTATCAGAAATATGATATCAAAATCCAGTGGTGCCTCAGTTCATGAACTTTCTCTGTTTTACAATTTGGGGGAACAGGCCATGTTTGGGTTTGTGTGGAGAAGGTGACTGTGCTTATGTTTGTTACTGGATGTGGAGTGTGTGAACAGCACCAAAACGTTGTGGAGCATTTCTGTTTGAGAACCGAATTGTTGTGCAAAGAAGTGATCTTGAACCGAGGTATTACTGTGTGTGAAACGGCATGCAAGTTTAAGGACTGATTCTTGTAATATTCAGAATTTGCATTTAGCAACACGGAGAGAAGATGGTAGCTTTTATAGAATGGTAAAAGCAGAGACCACCTATTAAAGTGAGATCTCAGTTTCGATTCACATTAAAATTTTGAATTGTCCCATCATACTTTATGTTCAGGCGTTTTACAAAGAGCAATGGCTATGTGTTCAGGTACCAGGCGGATTACTAAGATTATAAAAATTAGGAAGTTATTAAGGACTAACATTCTGTATACTTTCAGATAATGGAACTCTTAGTGTCTTGCATTTCAAACAGGAAAATTTGTACTTGCCTTTGTAATCAGGGACACTTAAAAAAAAACCCTCTTTCCTGTTTCCTGTTCTTTTTAGGGCTAGTCACATGTGTATTAAGCATCTTAAAGTTACAAGCCCAACATGTGCTATTATACATATATTTATGCGAATCCAACCTACCTTTCAAAGTTTTGTTAACAAACTAAGAAGGCTTTCAGCAGTGGATGAAAGAAAGAAACTGCAATGCAGATACTGGGACGCTGTCCGCTACCCTTCCTTTCTGCTCCTGGCAGAAGTCCAAATGTACAACACAGGAGGATTTTAATGCTTTGGGACACAGTCTGGCTTCTGAACCCTTTCCCTTGGAGATATGTGCAAAATTGCTAAGGTTAGTAATGCTTTCCAGATATGCTGCATTCGTGGGAAGGATCCGCACACACGAATGACGAATCCATTTGGTCCTCGGGAGTGGTTGGGTTTTATTGCCACTTTCCTAGCCCCGCTGGGCTGGCCTTTCAGCTCAGGGTAAGAGGCAGCTGAGGGACAGATGGGAAGCAGCCTTGTCCTGCGTCTGCCGCAGCGTGAGTGCTCAGGGCAAGAACCTCAGTGCCCACCGCACTGTCCAGATTGGTGCATTGTGTGATGAACTGGGGCTCTTTGTACAGGCTGACTTTGCAGGTCATTTGCTCACATGCCTGCATAATTGAAATTATATTGCACGTCTGTGTTTTCTTTTACTTCTTATTTCTGGAATTTTGATTGTCACTAAAACCTTACTTGCTTAACTCTGTGTGTCTTTCTTTTTGGTTAGCCATGCCACCAGTCATTTTGCTAAGTTTGTGAATAAATGGATAGCATGAAAAAGTAGATAAATAAATAAATGTGCTCAGTCATTGTGGAAGTGACATCAACCTTTTTACTTTACATGTTTATGTAAAATCTCCACGCATTTTTATAGTCATCCTTCCAGAAAAGGAGCTCTGAAATGGTCTATAACAGTCACCTAAATTATAGGAAAACTTAAAAAAAAAAAAAGCGTTGTGTGTATTTGAGTAAAATAAAAATTCAGAAAACAAAACTGAAATAGAAAGAGCATTTTTTCTACAAGGAATCCGAGACCCTTACTGTACTTTGAAGAATAAAATCATTTTCTTTTTACCTAAGTAGCATGACTAACATGAACCAGTATTTGTCATGCCTGCTTTTTGCTTCTTAAAAATTTCCAAAGACTAGACTTTTATGACATTGTAAGCCATCTTAATGTTGTAGGTACACTGGTATTCTAACTGAATACAAACACTCCTTGGGATGGAGGTAGGGATCAGGTAAATAAATTATGTCTGCCTAGTTATTTTGTAATTCAAGGTAACAGCAAATAGAAATAATAGTTTTTAAATTCAATGATTGAATTCTGTGTGAATTTTTGGTGATTTTCAGAATATATTGTAGAACAGAAATAGCCTTTCTGTATGTGGGTGTGCACGTGTATGGTGGGAACTGTGACTGACGCATAACTGTGTGCTTCCATGGAAAGTCACTTTCAGGGTCCTGGACCCTCCTCACTCTTTCTGAAGGAGGAGAGATATATTTTAGGGAATGTCACATCCCAAATCCTGCCTCAGCCACTTTTCGTGTTCCCCCACAGCCTCCTCAGACTCTATCCCCAAATACTCATTTGTGGGTTAGGGTGTGAAAGATGTAACATCTTGGAGATACAAACTGTGTACCATATAATTCACCTATTCAAAGTATACAACAGTTTGGCATATTTGATGTAGTCTCAGAATTGTACAACCTTCCCAATAATTCCACATTTTGTCACCTCAAGAAGAAACCCCATATCCTTCAGTTGCCAATCTCCAATTTCTCCATTCATCCACAGCAATAGATAATCATAAATTTGCTTTCTTTCTGCATAGATAGCCTCATTCTGGACATTAATATAAATACTTAGTATTTATCCTTTTTGGCCAGCCTCTTCCACTTAGCATGTTGTTGTCATGCCATCCATGGGTGACAAATGTCTATACTTCATCCTCATATGCTGTTCTTCCTCAATGTGAGTGATGATACATTCAGTTTAATGTAGTTGATTAGTGAGGTGAGCAACTGGTAGGTGTATGTTAAGTTGGCTAGTTTTGTTTCCTAAATTCTGCTTTGTACAGCCTTTCATTCAAACAAGACATTTGTCTTGTTAATCAACTTTGTCCTTCTTACATAAAAGAAGGTAATTCTGTTATGTTTTTAATTCTAGAATTCAGATAGATAATCAGACCTGACATGCCATGCTGGTCCCACCCCTGGGCGCGCTGAGACAATGACTAAGACTGGGCATGGTGGCACGTGACTGTAATCTCAGTGCTTGGGAGGCTGAAAGCAGGAGGATCACTCTGAGTCCAATCTGTGCAGTGAGACCCTATAGATTCTATACTAAATACATATTTTTTTTAAAAAAAATAGCTATCATAGGGGCTCTACTTCTTTATTTCTAATGAAGAAGCATTTTTTTTCCTTCCCTAATACTTAATGTGCACAAACTGGACATATAAAATTGTTTTACTTTTATAAAGAAAATGCTATTTTGTACTTGAACTCATTAGTCCTTTTGACATTTTTCTGTATGATTTTATAGTTACATTTTAAAAGCTGAAATAAATTCTTAAATTCTTTTATTAACCAGTTTTAGCTAAAGCCATCATTTGGTGAAGTCTCTGGAAAGAAACCCCTACCCCCACCAAGCTGCTGTAGCTTCTTAAATAATCTGTTAGGAAGATTGGTGGGTGCCACTGAAACAAATTTAAATTATTTTATTTATCTAGAATTAAAGTGCATATTGAGCTACAAGGCCTACTGCAGCCCCGATAGTCCAAGAGTTGCATTATCCCCCTATTTCTACCTAGTGCCACCTATAGAAAGCCAGTCACAGTGTATCCCTAATAGAACCTGGGTTATAACAGCTGGAAAACTTTCCTAAAAAATGTTATGTGGATCAAATAATATGAAACAAGAAACTATAAGCCTTATTTGAATGAGAAGTATTGAGGGATTCTTCTGGAGAGTTTTTTTTTTTTTTTTTTAAAGGTAAAGTATTTTAGCTCCTTAGAGTAGGTAGAGATTATAACCAAATATTTTAATATAAATTAAATTTGAATAGGATATGAATCACTTTTCTCTTTTTCCCCTTTTAGAAATATCAGTAAAGAGATGGTAATAGGCTTGCAAAGCAAAGAAACACAGTAAAAATTGAGGTTTCTTGGATTTGTTTACCCCGCTATGTCTCATCTTACTGCAAAGCTAGAAAGCTTTCTTCACATTCTCCTTCATCAAGCCCCAGAAGTTTCAAGTGATTATTTTCTGCTAAACATATTCATCTCTCAAGCTCCATCTGGGAGCTACCTGGGTGGCAACATGAAAAGATCAGAACATATCAAACATCTCCAGGTTGACATTATGAGAAAGAAGCGTTTCTGTGTCTTTTCCTCCCTTTTAAAAATAAGATCGTGGAGTCTAATGATGGCCTCTTGGTGGGGTCCGGACACTCAGAAGTGTAGCCCAAGTGGGAATCAGAAGCAGACAGAATGGAGAGCAAGCATCTCAGCCTCAGTTCACGCCCCTTGACCGACGAACCTCAGGTCTGGCATGCAGGCTCACTGGCTTGGATATTACATGTGAAAGGCACCACACTCGACCTTATTTATTTAATGCTGTAAACCTCTCTCTCTCTCTCTCTCTCTCTCTCTCTCTCTCTCTCTCTCTCTCTCTCTCTCTGTATATTTGCATTCAGGAATTCTTATATACTTGGGTATTAGTCTAAGGACTAGGATTCTTGATTTTATATGTACCTGGTGGTATGAGAAACTTAGCTGCATTTTGCAGTCTCTTTTGGAGTTGGTAGGAAAGTTCATTGCTTTTTGACAAACAGTAGAAATGCAAAATATAAGGTGTGAATAAAAAATGTTATGAGAGGGAAAACCTACTCAGGCCTCCCTCCTGTCCCTCTCTTGGGCCGGAGCTTTCTTTCCCTCAATAAATATATTTTGCTCAAAAAAAAATTAAAAATGTTATGAATGTTTTAGTTTGAAAAATTGGGTACAGAAAGGGACACATAACCATCAAATTCCTCTCAGAATCTTCCTCCTCATGTCTAACACACTCAGGCCGTAGCTCTGGCCACTTCCTGAAGCAGTTCTGCAAGTCTTCTTCCCTGGGTGTGTTTAGTTGTGCTGTCCTGGCTGCCTTGCTGTCCTGACTTGATTGGAAATGTTTCCCTTTCATGGTCATTTTGACTGTGGAAAGAACCAGCAGCCCCAACATACAAGGTGGGTAAGTGCTTAAGGTGGACGGGGACACGTGGCAAGGTGTTACCAGCCTGCCTTCCTGTTGGACGGCAGTCAGACGCAGCATTCGTGGACAATTTTATCCTACCTCATACAGACACTTACAAAAGAAAACTTCCAGAAGTACTTCAGAAAGTGGCAGGAATGATGGGATACAAGTAATTCAAAGCAAGGGAGAAAGTATTTGAAGGGAGATTCATGACAGTGTCTCTTACTGTAAATTTTTTAAAAAATATAACCAACCACTATGTATGTTTGCGACACCGCATCTATGCACAGGGAAGCTGAAAGGAAATGTTGGGATTGTGTTTTGCGTTCATTCTTCTCAGGTGTACTTAAATTTATGGTTCTCATGATGGTCCTGGAGGAATCTGCCTTCCTGATTTAGGGAGCAGTAGAAGTCAGGGTGAGTAGGCTTGGGGCAACCCCTGTTCATGGATTGATGGACATTACACATTCAAGGCAGGGTTCAGGTGCAAGTGAGTTGCATGTTGGAGCCGCACGGGAAGGAAGAATGGCCTCGCTTGGACTGGAGGCTCCTTAGGGATTCAAAGGGCTGTGCATTCTGAGTGGGAGGTGAGAGCCCAGCCAAGGGAGAGCAAGACTGAGAGGCAGAAAAAAGCAGAAGTACACTTCCAGGCTGCGCGAGCCGCTTGAATAGCGACTTTATTTACAGTGCCCTGGGCAGGGAGCACGGAAGGACCTCGTGCTTGTGTTTCCTCTGAAGGTTAGGAAGGCCGCCTGCTCTGAGCTCATGGTGAAATAACGCAGCAGGAAGAAAAGACCCTGATTAGCTCAGTGAAGTCCATTGTGGGCTTTCATTCTGCAGCTTGAGAAAGGAGAGCACCACTCTCCCTTGCCTGGTGTCTTTCTTCCTTCCTCTCTCCAAGCTGCCTAGGTTCACAATCAGAGCTCGCTTCCCAAAGAGAATCCTTAGCATAAAGGTATCTCCCGCTCCTGCACTGCCCAGCCAGCTGGAATCATCTCTCCTCCCTCGGTGTGCCCAGGGCCTGGGGGGAGGTGAAAGAGATGCCAAAGCTGAGCCTGCCGGCTCATTTTGCTGCAGACACTATTGGAAAATAACTTAGTTTGCTCTGGTTTACTTCAGCAGCCCTAACTTTTTGGAGGCAAAGGCTCATAGTCTCAGGAAGCATCACAGGTGACTCAGATTTTACCAGGGAACTGCTACTCCCCAGTGTCCCTGTCCTGTTTATTCAAAAAAAGGAGGCTTCTGAGCAGCATCCTTGGAAGGAGCTCCGTGTCATAATTTACACCATCTATCTCTTTCTGGCTCTCTGGGCCTTGGGCAAATTGCGTGTCTTTGTGTTGGATTAGTTTGGACTGTAATCATGCATTATTTTCCCTCCAATTCAATTATTTATGTGGTTGATTAACATTTTCACTGTTAGAAAGTCAAATTTTAGTGAAATCACAAATAAACTCAGACCTGTGGAGTTGTGGGCCAAGTTCCTATAGGATTGGTCTGTCTGCCGGCCATGAAGAATTCACTGTTTATTATTCTTCTCAGCCACCTTGGATTTTGGTGAGAAAGTGTGTGTGTGTGTGTGTGTGTGTGTGTGTGTGTGTGTGTGTGTGTGTTTTCCACCCAGTCCTGCAAATGATGCAGACAGGGAGGTGTCTGCCCTAACCCCTCCCCGTTTTACCTCAGGTTCCTGATTTTTATTCCTTTCTCAAGCTGTTTTCTTTTCTCTCATAACATTTCTCCTTCTAATTTCAGTTTCTAAGGTGTGAGAGCTAACCTGACAAATAGCAGAACAAGAAGAGAACTCTGAAATCAGTTTAGAGAGAGCCATGACTGGCCCACTGTTTGCTTGTGTAGAA
Organism: Octodon degus; assembly: GCF_000260255.1. Classification (NCBI taxonomy): domain Eukaryota; kingdom Metazoa; phylum Chordata; class Mammalia; order Rodentia; family Octodontidae; genus Octodon; species Octodon degus. The sequence goes on from NW_004524607.1 coordinate 3,286,542, forward strand.
CCCATGAGCTCAGTCAGGAGCTGAGAATAGTTTTCGTAATTTTAAACCACTATTTAAAAATTTTAAGGAATTATTTATTCATTTTTCTTCTTTTTATAGTTCTAGGAATAAAACTTGGGACCTTATACTTGCCAGGCGGGTACTTATGCCACTGAGCTATCTCCGTAACCTAGGAATATTTCATAATATAAAAATTTTCCTTATCTCTACATGGACAGCCACCTTGTTGATTTACATACTACCTACAGAGATCTTTGGATGACAGAATTTAAATACTTACTGTATGGTCTCATACAGAAAAGGTTGACCCGACAGAGCCCTCTCAGGTGATCTTGCTGAGAAGTCAGTGCATTTAAAAAAAATAAAGAAATTAGAATATAAGCCCTGTGAAGTCTGTGATTATTCAGAATTTTAATTTTCACCTAAAATTTTGCTCTTGAGAATATAAGTTTAAAACAAAGTGGAATCACGTAAATAGTCAGAAATTGGGGCAGGAAAAAGAAGCAGAGTGGACCTGTCTCACCCCTCCACTATCCTACAGCTTCCTTTATAGAAAAATAACTACTGATATCAGTGTAAGTTTGAAGTCAAGAGTAGTTTCAGAAAATGATACAAGTACACTGGTTGGGACTCAGGTCCATGCTCCCAGTATGAAAGGGAAAATGGCGAGATGGTCGCTGTGCTCGGGGAGAAGTTGCTTTGATTGCCCAGCACTGGCTCCTCCTCACACCTCTCCACAAGGAGAGGGTTTCTCTCCATCAGGTACCCACACGTGTCAGGCAAATCTCCGTGAGATATAAATACGCTCAGTCACGCATCATGCGAGCACGCACACACGCACACATGCGCACCCTTCTGTAGTCAGATTCCACGACCTTCTGGGCACTTGTGTTTCTAAAATAAGTTCAGTTTAAGCCTCTTAGTTTATGTGTGGACCATAGTCTCCCCTTCCCTATCAGGATGAGGCCTTTGGAGCCAGGGTGATAGCTCAGTAGAATAAGCACTTGCCTGGCAAGCACAAGGGCCTGAGTTCAATCCCTGGTTCCGCCAAAAAAAAAAGGATGAGGCCTTTGCTATGGTACTCCCCTGGAGCACTCAGGGTCCAAGTTGGACCTGAACACCCTTCCCTGTCCTGGAGGCCGGTTTCCCCACTGTGTTGGCCCTCAGAGGGAGGCAAGGCCAGCGTCTCCCTGCTGGCAAATGCCCCTGACCCACTCGTTTGTCATCCATTCCGCTAAGAAGCACCAAGTCCCTTGATGTCCTCCTTCTTGGGAACAGGCATTCAAGGGTGAGATTGGCAAGTGCAGTAGATGTTTAAGTTTTTAAAATATGTATTACTGCAAAAAATACATTACTATTAAATCCCCTCAAGATACTCCCTTTCTTTGAAAAAAAAATCCGATGCTTTTTGCCACTTCATGAAGCAGTTTTGGAAGTCGTATTTCATGTGTTTTCAATTATGTTGTTGTGGCTGCCTTGAGGTCCTGAGAGATCCAACACACTTCCCTTTCGCGGTCATTTTCTCTGTGAGAAGAACCACATCTCTCCCAGTAGAAGATACAGAGAACAAGGTCGATGAGAACACCTTTGTGTTTTTACAAAACTGTCTTGCCTCGGGTGGCATTGGGCACCCCACACACTGTAGTGTGGACTGAGCTGGGTAAAAACACTCAGGAGACAAGACTTTCCAAAGTACTTCCGAAAGGGCCAAGAAAGATGGGATCACTATGTTCAGGGTGACAGGAAGTACCTCGAGAAGGATTCACGACAATTTTTCTCTTACTATAATAAATATTTATGTAAGCAGTCATCAAATATTTTGATGGCTCCTGTGATTCTGAGGAGCAGTGGCCCCAGGCCTCACTGTGGACTTCTCGCCCAGCACACTGCACAGGAGGCAAGCCCTGGCAAGCTGACCCAAGCCCAGCCACCTCTGCAGTGGTGTCCACTTGACTCCCAAGAAGGGGGGTGTCTTCTTATCATTTGCCATGCAGCGGCAGAGCTGGAGGCCACCTTGTCTGGCTGGCCAGTTCTGTCCTGCCAACGGCGGCCCTCGTGCTCATCCTCAGCACTCCTGCTGGCCACCTACAGAAGTGTCCCTTTGTATCCACTCCCACCTTACCTGACACATGTTGGGTCCCCAGTTGGTTTTCCGGTCAGATCCTACTTGAAGTACATTCATCTGAGAAGTCAACCTGAGTCCGAGGCTCTACTCAGGAGCCTATGCTCTACCCAGGCCTGGCTATGCTTCTTTATAAAACCCATTATTTCCCATCCTGATGATGATCACAACTGTAGTTTTGCAGAAATTTAAGTCATTACCTCTTCTCCCTCAGTGGACCGTCCTCTCCTCAAGACAAGAAGCGTGTGCACCTTACTGCCCAGCGTAGGACCTGATGAGCACATTACTGAGCAGCACGTCCTCCGAAACTCACTTTAGAAAAGCACTGTTGTAATTAAGTGCCTTTTCATTCCGTCTAGCAAGACCAGTTTCTTAGTTGGGTATCTTTAGAATATTTTTGAAATTCTTCAGTGTTCATTCTTTCAAAGTAAAGAAATACCATGTGTTTAATTCCTATTGTTTAGGCACCAGGTGAAGTGAGGTTGCAGTAGGATAAAAGCATCCCGTGTGGCTTCTGTTGTCCACTGAGAATGTACTCTGCCCCGTGGGGTCAGATCAGTTCAACAAATATTTGTTGAGTCTTTGCAAAGAACCAGAACACTGCTGCTAAGAGGAGGAAGCAAAAGACAGCTAGGCAAGCTCTTCTTGGAGTTGGATCAGCACAAATTGAGTCTCTGTTTCCCCATTTTGATTTTTCTTTCTTTCCTTCTCCTTTCCTTCACCTCCCCTCTTAGCCTCCTCTCTCTTTGCTTGCATTCCATCCTGCCCCCTGGGCTGTCTGCCTGCCTTCTCTTCCTTCTGTAATAATAATCCAAAGACTCCACTTATGTACTTCTACTAAAAACTGCCCTAAGAGCAGTTGTTAGGGAGTGGTTTTCTGTGATCATTCTCTGCAGAAGAGAATTCGTAGACATCCTCCTACTGTGTGGCCTTAAATCTCAATGCCTGGACTCCCGTACACATTAAGGACTGTGTGGGAGATAGTTGTGAGACCCCTGCGCACATCAGCCATGAAGCTGAGCTGGAAGCCCACATAGATCACTTGCTGCTGCTTTGCATACATGTGTGTTCCACCATGACTTTTAAGAAGTGCTGATCCCCAGGATGGCTTGATTTGGTAAGAACCCACACCTGCTGGCTACAAGGTCGTCACACACATTCTTGAGTGCTTCTGTTGATGGAACTATGGTTTCCAGCTTCCCCCAGATTGTAATGTTCTCCCTGCGTGCTGTGATACGTCAACCACTGTTTTCTCTTCATCCAGCATTCTGAGAACCATTCAAGGATCAAAAAGAGAGTAATCATTTGTTTTCTCCGCTTTCATATGGTTTTAAGCTCCACAAACAGCACAAAAACTTATTTTTGTGTTAAACTTCTTTTCCTGAAGCGGGCAGCCACCTAGTGGAGAAAGTGGAAAAGGTCAGCTGTGATCGGGGAATTCTCCCCTTAGGTCCCTGAGACATCTCTCAAGATTCAGACTGGACAAGTTTCTTAGCTGATGTATTTCTCTGTGTGTTTGAGAAAGTTCTTTCAACTGCCTTAAGTTAAGGCAAACATAATGCAGGGGGACCAGAGTCAAAACAGGATGTAAATCTCCCAGGTCGTCAAGAACTGCACATTGCAATATTGTACTTGGCTTACTGAAACTGATGTTCCTGTGGTCCAGAGGGACACCCTCCTCTTCCTCCACACTATGTGGATATTTCATGTCTCCCATTAGGAAAGCCTTCATTGTATTCATCCAGGAAACCAAGTACAATGTGGTTCTAAAGTCTTGAATTAATAAAGAATTTGAGAATGTTCAGCTGCACTCTAAAATCTGAATTAATAGGACGTTAAACCTGGAGATGACTTGAGAAACTAGGGAGCCCATTCCTTGTTTGTTTTATTTTTGTTTATTGGGACTGAGGACTGAACCCTGTTCAGTGAACTTGCCCACTAAACTCCAGCCCCACCCCTGTTTTCTTTTTAATTTTGAGTCAAGGTTTTCTTAAGTCACCAAGTTACCCAGGCCAAGTTCAAACTTGTGATCCTCCTACCTCAGCCTCTCAGTGTCCTGGGATTGCAGGGCTGCTTCTCCAAGCCTAGCCTTCTCCCTTTATTTTGTGCAAGGAAAGAACAAAAGCCCTAATGGGCTAGATTGCTTGTTAGCTCCATCACTGATGACCACAGCATCCTTCTCTCCTTTGGGAGCGAGCTCTTCTCTTTGTGATTCTTAACAAAAGAAAATCATACCAAGGTTGGACTACAGATTAATTTGAAAGATTATTTCAGTTGTCTTATTACCAATTATAGATCTGTGCATGCATATGCGTGCACCATGTATGTGAGAGCTATGGCATACTTCTACCATCCTTTCACCTTGATCCTCCCCACACCCCCTTAGCAGATGAGTATTAATGGAGGCCCAGAGGAGTCGAGGATGGCTCACCCAGTTTCACAGTTATCTGATTACAAAGTTCAGAAGTGAACTCAGCTCTTCAGATGCCCTTCCCAGTACTTTTTCTGGAACATCAGGCTTCCTCTGCACAATGTCATTCCTGCCTGGCAGGAAGCTTACAAACCCAGTAAGCAAGAGCAAATTTTTGGAAATAGGCACTTTGACCAGGTAATACTCTTAGGACTAAAGTTAAGGCCGTGTCTGTTGGTTCCTCCCATTGCCTGTGAAATGAGTATTGTATTTCCATCTTCCCTTTTCTTTTCCTCACTCCAGCATATCAATAATGACCATATCCACGGGGAGAAGAAGGAGTTTGTGTGCCGGTGGCTTGACTGCTCCAGGGAGCAGAAACCCTTCAAAGCCCAGTACATGTTGGTGGTGCATATGAGGAGACATACCGGCGAGAAGCCTCACAAATGCACTGTGAGTACACACGTGGGCGCTGTGCCCACCTTCCAGGCTCCCAGGGGTGGGGCGCTTCGTCCATGGGTCCTTTCACTTCAGGGTTGTAAGTGCTGAGGACTCCAGTTTAGCAGATGCCTGGCTGGCTGGTGGCTGAGAGAAGGAGGAGCACTGTCTAGGAGTAGATGCGCATGTATTTTAGCTTAACTAGTTAGGACAGCTCTGCAGAGTTCTGTGTGGGCAACAGGTGGCTGCCACCAGGGAATGGGTCATGGCCACCAGCCTCGTCCCCACCCAGCAGCTTACTGCAGAAGAGGATAAAGAAGGCAAATGAGTGTGTCTGCTTCCTGTTTCTGTCTACATTGGTATCTTGGAAGCCTGATACCTGCATGGATTGAGCACCCTGTGTTAAAAGAAAAATCTAGCCAAGCCTGATCTTGCTGAAGGATTGTAAAATCCCAGCACTCAGAAAGCTGAAGGGCGAGGATCAAAGGATTGAGCTTAGCCTGAGCAGCCTAGTGACTAAAGAAATAATAATAATTATAAGCAATAAGTGTTGGAGATGTGGGAATGTAGCTCAGTGCAAAAACCCTGAGTTCAATTCCTAGTACTTTAAAAAAAGATAAAGTATGAAATCTGAGACTTTTTTGAGTGCTGACCTGATTCTACAAATGGAAAATCCCACACAAAGTACCCTGTGACAGGTTGTAGTCAAAACACAGGCACAGTAAACCGCTCTATAAAATTATCCACAAGCTACGTGTATAAGGTGTATAGGAGACATAAAAGCATTTCATGATTAGACTTGGGGTTTGTCCCTGGATATCTCATTACCTATGAGCAAAATATCCCAGAATTTGGAAAAAAAAATCAAGTTGCTTCTGGTCTCAAACATTTATGTTGAAGGATCTCATCCTGCATCCACTTATGAAGCTTTCCGTGCTGGCTGGCCAAGGGGGCCAGGGCTGCCAGAGGCCGAGCCTCCTCCCACCCAGGTGCCACAGGGCTCAGTGGGCACTGCCTAGCCCTGGTACTTTACATCTTAAAGGCCCTTCACAAACGTGATCAAATCCCTGTCTTTGTATTGACACAAAGCCATATTAATGAACTTTGTGCTGAATCTGAAATCAGTGGGAATTCGAGGCGATCAATGAGCAGATAATGAAACCCATTGTCCACATTGAGAGACCTATTAAAAAAAAAAACTTCAGAACTTTTACTGGCACTGAAAGATGCTTTATCTTGAACGGCCCCGAGCCACATCGGCATCCCAATAAATGCAGAGTTTAGTGGAGTTTTTGTTCCGTGGTTTTCAAAAGCTGCTGACCCTTTCGATGTGAGGTTTTTATCCCCTTGGATGGTGGGTTAGGCCTAAGTGGCTGCAGGGGCCATTGTGTGAAGTAATCCAGATTTACCTGTTGTCCACAGTTTGAAGGTTGCACAAAAGCCTACTCGAGACTAGAAAACTTGAAAACACACTTGAGATCTCACACTGGAGAGAAGCCGTACGTCTGTGAGCATGAAGGCTGCAACAAGGCATTCTCAAATGCCTCTGATCGTGCCAAGCACCAAAACAGAACACATTCCAACGAGGTAAGCATTCTCTCAGGGCCTGGGGACCCTCCAGGCTAATGTCTCTGGACAGGCAGGCATGATCTGCTTTATTGTTTTGTAGGCCTCCTTCCCAGAATGAGTACGCAGAAGGCTTGAGTCTCAGAAGTGGGGCTGAGAATTAGGCCTCTTGTGGAGAGTTAATTCTGATGAAAAGGGAATTTCCTAAAACTCCCCGGTAAAGTTGGTTTGATGTAACTGGGAAGCGCCACCTACCGGTCAGAAAAGGAATACTGACTTGGAATCTCATCCCCTTGCGCCGCCCAGAATAGCATAAATCCAGGTCCACACAGAAGGTGGATGGCCACAGCGCACTGGCAGATGGCAGGAAAGCTCACCATAAGAGCAGCCTCTTGTACTTGCTTTTGCCAAGTGGCATCTTCAAATGCATTATATCAAGAAAATGTTCACAGAGCAGTCAGCCGTGGTTTAAAAGCCACTTGGCAGTTGTTCCAAATCCCTAGGGGTCCTGAGGATGTTCAGACACCTGGTTGGCTCCTGGAGTGGAAGAGTGGTACAAGAGAGCTTCGTGGTTGTGAGTGGCAATGTTGCTGTTATGCTGAAGTAGTTACACCCTGCTCATTGCAGGCAAGCACAGGAATGAAAGTAATTCCCAGTTCACTTCGCCTACGCTTACTTTGCTTCCAGACCCCCAGCTCCTTGCTTGTCTGGCTCCAGAGCTGGCTCGTCTGGAAAACCTCCACTCGAGTGAACAAGAAGCAATGCCAAAGGTTCCTGTGTTTGGGCTACAAATTGGGTGGCTGAATGGGGTTTGTTAAGGCCACACATAGCTCAGCTCTGAAAATTCTATCCTCTGCTTGAAGCGTGCAGGAGGAGGAGCAGTTTGAACACACGAGAGTTTTCAGAGGCTCTACCTGCACCAAGGCGTGCATTTACACATAGAGCTGCGGGGGGGGGGGACCTGGGACAAACAAAGCAGGCCATGGCGCTGAGGGGCCCATGAGTATAGGGTAGGAAAGAAAGTCTTCACTCAGACAGAGCTAAACTGTCTTGCCAGGATTCTCCAGACTCACGAGGCGCACACTCACACCAAGCTCACCCACACAAGTCTAGGTACACCAGGACGTTTTGAAAAGATCCTGTGCAAATAAAGGAACAAGAGGCATTTGGAGTGCCACATTATCAGCCAACCATTTGAAGGAGTTTTGGAGAAGATGATACATTCTCTTTTTTTTGTGAAAAAATAGTTGTCCTGTGGGCAATAGCTATCGTATCATCCTTTGTACTTGTTTTGTACAAAATTTTAGGGAGTCTAGAGTAGACCAATCCATAGAGACAGAGGTAGATAAGCTTTTGCCAGCAGCTGGGGAGAGAAAGAATGGGGGTGACTGCTAATGGAGACAAGGGTTCATTTGGGGATGATAAAACTGTTCTGGAATTAGATAGTGGAGATGATTACACAACGTTAAGAATGTACCAAGAGCTGCTGAATTGTGCAATTCAGTACTTATTTTGCTTTGGAAATGTCAACTCAACTTCAAATTTTTAAGGCGCTTGATTAACTTTACTTCAAAAATAGTTGCTATTTTAAATTATATTTTGTATATTTAAGTAACTAAAAGAGTCTATTCATTCTTCTAGACGGTAGACCAACCTTCTCCTTTGTTGTGGAGAAATTCAAATAATGCATAAGTTAGGATTAGCAAGGCCCGCACATAAGGATACTTATTGAGCTTTTTATCTTTTTGTGGGCTTAAACTATGCGCCTGTCTATTTGCTTGAACTAAGCCTATTACAGTTGAACTTGTGAGCGCCTGTGAGGCAAATATCACTGTTACATGAGGACTACATATTTTACGAGATCAAAAGACATCCTGATCAATACCATTTTTCACCAAAACTGAGGAATTTACTTACATTTCTAACCTTGATCCTAAGCACATCATTAAAATCTCACAAGCATGTAAGTCACTTTGCTGTGCTGTATGCACAAGGTTTCAGCCTTGCCTGTGAAATGACGGGCAGTTGCAGATGCAGGGGAGACAGCTCGGCGGTCTAAGCACCTGCCTGACAAGCGTAAGGACCCAGATTAGATCCCCAGTACCGCATGTCCAGCTGGCCCCAGAGCCCTGGGGATGCTGTACCGGCCCCTGAAACCGGGTGTGGTGGTGCAGGACTGTAATCCCAGTGCTGGGGAGGCTGAGACAGGAGAATTACTATGAGTCAGAGCTGTGTAATGAGATCCTGTAACAAAGAAGTAATTTTTACGACATTAAGTTTGTCTAGGAAATCCGGAGTTGCGTAACCACACCATCCTAGATGAATCAAGGGACTGGTTTTCATATGCTTGCTATTGTATTGGCACCTTCATTTGTTCACCAGGCAGCTATTGACAGCTAGTTTTGTACCAGCTCTCTGTGGCCCTGGCTACAGCAGAGTGCATAATGGCATGAACAGGCAGGGAACAATCCCCCTGAAGAGGTTGCTGTGGTGCTCCTCTGTCTCCGAGGCTGTCCTACCCCTGTAGGGCCACTGGACTGTAGCGGTAGTCGGGGACAAAACTCCCTGCTTCAGAAGTCCTTGCTGTGGACCGCCGTCCTGCCATGTGTGACGTGGCCCTCTGCTGGACCTTTGCTTGGGTCAGTTCTTTTACCCTTATTTTTGTCCCTCAGAATCTTACCCTCCACTCAGTACCCAACTAAATTACCTCCTCCCATTACAAGCTTGTTTATTGAGCGCTTCCACACATCATACAACCTTTCTGGACGTGATCTTACTTGGTACTTAGCATAACCCCAGAAGCTGACCATTTGGTATTTGAGCACCCCAGACACCAAAATGTAACAGATGACCCCTCCCAGGATCCCCCAAGTGAAAGCTGATTCCTCCTCTGCCTGCATTTTGAGCAGTTACACTTGATACTGTAGATAATTGTGTGGTGTTGGATTTTTTTCTCCTAGAAAGTAAGATTTTATATATAAAATACAAAGATTACTTTAATGATTTTTGCATTCCTTCAGATTAAGTACTCCTATATATGCTCACAAGCTCTCGCATGAATTGGGATCACTAAATATTTGGAATAGGGGTTTGTTTTTTTTTTTTCTTCCTCAAATGCCTTCAGGGCACTTTTGGCCAGCGGGAGAGTTGTGAGGTTTGAACTCCAGGAACCTGAGGCTGACAGCTTTGTGGAAGCAGCCACTTAAAGGACTGAGCTAGGGCCAGGCCCCCGGGATCACTAAATATTTATTGAAAAACATTCATGAGGAAAAATTCTACCAGGTCAAAAGTCTTAGCAACTGTTTTCCAAGGACTCACAAGTGCAGTGAGTCAGAATGGCAGCAGACCTGTCAGAAGTTGCATATCCAGGCAGGTCGCTAAATCTGACATTGATTTTTGGCCTGTAATTATATTTCATTGCAATCATGGGGCCTTGTTAATTGGAAAGCTACACAGCAGAGAGAAGGTGTTTTGCTGTGAAGTATAGATTTCCTTCATATAACTGTGCTCTCGTGGACCTTTGTAGGTGGATAATGTGTGTGCTCACATGCAGAGGTGTAAGACACCCGTGTGCCTGTCCATGTGTGCTGCTGGTCTGGAACATGCACATGCTGGCCAGCCTTCCTGTTCTTCTCACACACCAGCTGCGCCCTCCACACTAGATTGGTCTACACTATTCACATGAGTAGAATTAAAGAGGAAGGGCCTTTCACAATGCCCTGCAGCTCCACCTCAGGCTCCCTTTGCCTTCCCTCTCCCCACCAGCTGCCCCACACAGTCCATTCTGCTTCTTGATGGAAGGACTGCCACAGCCACGCCCTGAGCATAACTAGGTTGCTTTCAGAACTTGTAGAGTAATAACACTAAACATCCAGAGCCAGTTTTTGGCCCTGATGCGCAGAATTTGATGTGATCATTTCATTATGTGTGTGTCTGCATGCACATACTTGCAGACACACACACACACACACATACACACACACACACACGGTAAATCACACAAGCTTCTGAGTAGACTTAATGCAACTTAATAGGAGTTGGTTCTTCTCAAAGGTATCTCAGAGTTGAAGGTGAAGTCTTTTAGGACAATTTTCAGAATCTTTGCTTCACTGCATTAGGACCTCTCAGCATTTTAGGTGCCACTCAGTCTATTCTGGGGCTTTTACTGAAAAAGCATCTTTTAGATATACATTCTGTAAGGCAGGATATATATTAAAATATAGTAGAGACATTATACAAATCCTGCTTTTTGTGAGGGTAGCTTAGCAAAAAGCTCATCTTCTGGTAATCATAAATACAAATGCATAGTTACTTTTTTTCTGCAAAAAAATGTCAGGACCCCTGCAGAACAAAAATCTAAGAATACTTGAGTCCTTTCTATAAAATGATGTAGTATTTGCATATAACCTACACACCCTTCTGTAAGCTTCACACCACCCTGAGTACTCACAATATCTGGTGCAATGTCAATACTATGAAATTTGTTAGACATACTATTTAGGGAGTAATGACCAGCCAGTCTACATACAAAACTCAGTATGGTTGCTATTTTTGAAAGTATTTACAACCCATGGTTGACCAAATAACCTTGCACGTAGAGGGCTAGCTTTACACGTCCAAGCACCCATGAGTATACTATTTTGGAGAGCAAGTAAACAAAACCACAATTTTGATGTTGATTATGAATAGAGGCCAGTGGTTTTGTGATTTGAGTACATGCTTCACTATAGCTATATCTGGAAGCTTCTTTACTGACTTATGTATAGAAAATGAACTTAGCCTGAAATAATTCATTGATCTAGGGAGTCATGAAAAGGGCATAGATCAAAAATCTCAGTCCTGGGCTGGAGAGATGGCTCAGTGGTCTAAAGCACCTACTTAGAACAAGCTTAGCAAAAACATCAGGGACCGCGGTTCAATCCCCCAGCACCACAT
>NW_004524607.1:3298157-3307945 GCF_000260255.1 Octodon degus
AATTAAAAATCTCAGTCCTAGAGGCTAGGGCATAACTCAGCAGCATAGCTCAGCAGCATGAGCAGCTGCCTGGCAAGCACAAAATCCTCAGTTTGATCTCTGGTACCACAAAAAAAAATAACAAATAAAAAAATATAAAAATCCCAGTTCCAGAACATCCCCTACCAGCCCCGAGCAGCATACCCTGAGTTCACAGACCCTGTGGATTATTTCAGCGATATTTCACAGGGAAGAGCGAATAGGCAGTTTTTCTGTTATGCTTGTGTGAAAATAGCATATGATGTTATATCAGAAAATAACATATGATGTTATATCAGAAAAGCAGGCTATCTCTATGAAATGTCTTTGCCTATATCTCCTGAAAGGAAGGTGTCTGGCATCATAGGTGATGGGGGTCATTAACACTGTCTGCTACCACCACTGTCACCAGCAGCAGCAGCAGCACAGTTTCCTCACATATCTGTTGAACACTTGACATGCATCACACCGCGATGTTTCTTTCCACTCAGAGCACAAGAGCTCCCAAGAACGTAAAGGCAATTTCCACCTTCTTAGCTCCCCAGAGCACTCTCTAAAATAATCATCTATTAAACTGGATTCTGTGGACCCTGAACCACATCTGAATGGCTTTATTAAGCTGTTAGTTCGTAGAGGCATTTGAATACCTCCAAGCCTTTTGTAAAAGTGTTTTGAAAAAATTAAAAATGTAGCAAGCACAGGGTGGGAGCGTGATCACTTTCCTAACAATCTGTACTTGAACTCTTGTGGCATTCGGCAGAAACCGTACGTGTGCAAAATTCCAGGCTGCACAAAGCGTTACACGGATCCCAGCTCCCTGCGGAAGCATGTGAAGACTGTGCACGGCCCTGAGGCGCATGTCACCAAGAAGCAGAGAGGGGACATGCACCCTCGGCCCCCGCCCCCCAGAGATTCCGGCAGCCATTCCCAGTCCAGGTCCCCTGGTCGGCTGACGCAGGGAGCCCTCGGGGAGCAGAAAGACCTCAGCACCACTACCTCAAAGCGGGAAGAATGCCTCCAGGTGAAGACTGTCAAAGCCGAGAAGCCCATGGTATGTCATTCCCTCTCCTGATTGTCCATAGCCAACTCAAAGTCACTTAAAAGAACCCAGCAGGGCATTTAGAGGGATAAGATCCTCACTACATCAGGCCCCTCTGACTCAAGGAGATCCTGAGGTGGGTTGTGTCCTCCAAGCTGATGGGTTTAGGGTAACTCCTAAGTAAAACATTGCCAGGACTCCTAATTCATTCTAAAATTGATCAATGCACCCATAATGTGTAGAAACCCATTCACTCATTCCATAAATATGTTTTCTGGCTTCTTTACCAAGTGACTGTAAGATAAATAAGCTACAATCCTTATTCTGTTGGGATTTACAGTCCAATGGAATAGATGAAAAATACCAATACTTACCATGCAGGGTCTTAGGGGCTCAAAAACAGCCTGTTCAAGGTACAAGCAAGACTACTGACTGTTTCAGGGACAGAGCCCACAAAGACAGGCCCAGTGGACAAGGAGGAGGGCAGGCAGAGAGGCCCCAGTCCAGGGCCCCGACCTAGGGGACATACAGGAGCGGCAGGGCTGGGGACAGAAAAGGGCCTGGCAGGGTGCAGTTTTAGGCAGAGCTCCAGTATAACAGCAGACCATTTCTGTATTTGTGCCTGAGCGCATGAGGCCGAAAGCAAAGAAGGATTTTTAAAAATTCTTGTAGCCTAACACTGCTTTGGCTTGGATGGTGCTACTCTTCCAGCTGCTTGATGGTTTGGCTTCCTGTATGTGCTGTGACCAAGCACCTGAAGATTTCAGAAAATAGCAAGGAAAATGAAAGGAGTCACTGTCAGAGAAGACTGAGTACATTTCTCTCTGGTCACATGTACTACGGATTTAACTAAATGAGTATAGTGGGACCTCATCCCCGACTCTCACCTGTGGAGGGGATGTGCCAGGTAGTGGTTTCGTGCTTAGAGTTTTGGTCACACAGCAAAGCTTGGCGAAACAGATTTGTACTCAGTTAAGGAAGCAAGTTCTTGCAGTCAGGTCAGTCTAGCCTTGAGACTGACGTTCTTCGAACTCGTGAGTGATGACGTCAATGCCAAGAGGCCCGTGTGAGCAGGAAGTCACAGATCCAGTGAGAAGCTGCATTTTAACGATTTACTGGGTTTGTCCTTGAACTCTCAAGGTCTTTTACACAGTGATATGAATCCCAGCCAAAAATAATGCCAGTTAGCTCTCCAGAGTTAGCGCTAATTCTCACTGGGTAGCAGTACTTAGCTTTTAGGAAGCATTTTAATCAAATGTTTATATATTTCGATTGACCATTGTATTTTTAAATTAATCAGTGAATAAACTGCATTTCATATGTTTAGAGGGAGCCATGAATCTGTGTGATAATTGAACAGAGCATTCAACAGTTTATTCTCAAGCATTGAACGCAAAACTGGAAAGTGAATTTATGGTCTCCTCGATTACATGATGGAAAGACTAGGGCTTATGTTCTTGGAGTTCTTGTTCCTTTAATGTGTATTCCTAGCTCACGACGGTTTGCTCTCTTCTTTCCTGACGCTCATTCTCTAAGAAGAAAATGGATAGTAATAAAAATTTCTAGTGATTCGACTCAGTGACAGCTGAGATGGCTGACATATTTTCTGGATAAATCAAATGATATAAATACAGAATGAAAGGGGGTCACAGAGCCAAGCCTGGGCCCCCTGTTCTCCCAAAATTGAAGCTCCCATGCTTGTGCTGTTCTGTACATTTGGGTATTCACACATCTGAGTACAAGTAGTTAGCTTCACAGTCTTTACTAATGACCATGAAATTTACATTTCTAATATTCTTTCTTTGAAACATGCCTTTACTTTGATCATCTTGCTATGAATTAAATTCTTTCTTCTTTTTTCTTACTGCAACATCTCTTCTGTCTAATGCTCCTCAATGTCTTGTTCTCACTTCCTAAGGACAGTGGGTAATAAGGTGAGGGAATTTTGTCTTCTCTGTTCTTTTTGTTTGCATTTTAACATTTGACGTTTTCTTCATTTCATGTTCTTTAGTTTTGTGGCTTTGTGACATCTTTGGTAGTGCACATTATTCGCCATGTTTTAAACACGAAAGTGTTGTGTTTTGAGTGTTCAGCATGTGGAAAATGTTGATTTAGATGATGAAATTCATTGTTCTGTTCGTGTAGGTTTTCATAATAAATCACACCGGGGCTGACCAAGCAGACTCTCTTACATTTTATTAATTCTAGTATAAATTCATTCTTAAGCTAAATATCTCCACCTTCTTTGAGGAAGAGTTACATATATTTGTTATTAACAATTTAGTCTCAGGGCTGGCCAATTAGCTCAGCGAATTAAAGCACCTGCAAGCAGGCACAGGGCCGGGGGTTTGTTTCTGCCATTGCTGCAGGCAAACAAAGGCTGGGACATCCTGGACCCTGGGTCACACTGAGATGGCAACTAAGACTGGGCATCGGTTCATGCTGAGATGTCAACTGAGACTGGGCATGGTGGTGTGTACCTGTAATCCCAGCTTTTGGGAGGCTGTAAACAGGTGGATCACTATGAGTCCAGTCTAGTAGTGAGACCCTGAACACCCTGTAGACCCTTCCCTAGAATACGAAAATAAAACAAAACAAAAAAAGTTTAATCTCTATTTAAATGTGCGCTCATTGGAGCAGTTTCCTAATTGTAGGTACATGCATGCCTTCTTACAGTCCCTATGGGAGTGCATGTCTGTACATGTGTGTATTCGGGTATATACATTCATACTCACCCACGTTCTCAGTGGACAGGCCAGGACTGTAAGACATGCCAAGCGCTGGAACCTCTGAGTGCCTCAGGAAGGAGAACATAGCCTGCGGTACGGCGTCTATGGAGGCAAAACATTCAGGATGTCCCAGCCTTTGCCCGCCGCGATGGCAGAAACAAAGTGATCGTTTCCCTCTTACCCCTGCCTTGATCATCATCCTGGCTGAGGCCACACCACAGCAGGAAAATCTAGGACGAAGAAAAGATTACAGAGAGCTTGAATGCCAGTGCTGGGGAGCCTCTAGGGGCGCTTGCTGGGGAGAACGTGATGTGTCCCATGCAATGGAGCTTACATTTATGTTTCAGCTCCCCAAAATGAGCCCTAATATTAAACCAGTTGACAGTAATAATTGTTAATGTATTATGAGCTAATTATAATTATCCCAGTCTTTTTGCACCTGCCTGCTCTCTGGACTTCATATTAATTCCCCACAACAATCCTTAAAATAAAAGATGCCCATTTTACAGATAAGGAAATGGATGTTGTGAATGGTTCAGTAATTTGCTCAAAGGTGAAAGTCCTAGGGGTGGATTGATTGAAAAAGAGGAAGTGTATGCGCAGCATTGGTGTTTGGGACAGGATTCCATGGCTGCGTTCATGCTGGTCACCCCGTGTCCTCTGCTGTCCATTGCCCCCCCTTCACATTGGCCTGGCAGCCCATTGTCCTCTTGGTCCAAAAGCCACCTCTATCCATCAGAGCCTAGTTTTCCTTCTCATCATCCAGCTGCTCACATGAAGGTCCTGGTCCGCAGGAGCTGTCCTTGTGGGCTTCCTTCCTTTGCCCCGGCTGATGGTGTCTCCTCTCTCACCCTTGATGCCCGCAGACATCTCAGCCAAGCCCTGGTGGTCAGTCTTCATGCAGCAGCCAACAGTCCCCCATCAGCAGCTATTCCAACAGTGGGCTCGAGCTTCCTCTGACCGATGGAGGTAGTGTTGCAGACCTCAGTGCCATCGACGAAACCCCGATCATGGACTCGACCATTTCCACTGCCACCACAGCCCTTGCTTTGCAAGCCAGGAGGAATCCAGCAGGGACCAAATGGATGGAGCACATCAAACTCGAAAGGTTGAAACAAGTGAATGGAATGCTTCCGCGACTGAACCCCATTCTACCCCCTAAAGCCCCTGCGGTCTCTCCTCTCATAGGAAGTGGTGAGTCTCCATTGGATCCCAGGCCTGCTTAGGTTTCTCTGTTTATCTCAGAATGTTTCTTAGCTTTCCTGCCAGTCTTAACTAAAAGTATGCCATAAATTCACCCATTTGAAAAAAAAAAAAAAAACAAAAAACTCATAGTATCACCAGTCAGGCTATAGGGGCTCAAAAACACACCTGGGCAAAGCACATGCAAGACAATTGGCTATGCTCTCAGGGGCAGAGGCGACAATGACAGGAGGCCAGGAAATGGGGAGGGCAGGCAGAGAGGCCCCAGCTTGGGGGCCTGACCCATGGGATGCACAGGAGCAGCAGGGCCAGGACAGGGAAGGGCCTGGCAGGATAAAATTCTAGACAGAGCTCCAGTATCAGATCTGAGGTTATAGAAGTGGAGACCATTTCTTAATTCTTGCCTGAATTCATGAGGCAGAGAACAGAGAATTCTCACCCCACTAGAGTTGCCTTTCTGGATGGTTCCTGTGGTCCGGAACAGAATAATACAACTGGAAGACAGTGAGTGACACATGCCCTGAGAATGAAATAATCTCCTTGGCAGATGCATCGTGGTTCACACCCTGTCTGATTTCCAAAATCTAAGACCCAGAAATTAGCAACCACATTTAGTTGCTAATTTAGGAGACCCGAGTATCCCTTCCCGTGGTCATCCCCTACCCCCTAGATCAGGTTTGCTTTTCACCTGGCACTGGAGGAGTCAGTGGCCAGGCTCACAATACCTGGACCCCATCCTAAAGGTGCTGCTCTCGGTGTCCCATTTATAGGCTGTGAGACAAATGGGAAGCCTGACTGTGCATGTGAAACGGGGAAATACTGTTGCATAAACTTGGGCGCTATGTGTGTCTCGAGTCATGCTGGTTTGTCCTTGGCGTTGTGCCAATGGAGGACCTTACCTAAATTGAGGGAAGGTTGACATTGCTTTGTTTAAACCAGGGATCAGCACAATAC
This sequence comes from Octodon degus, assembly GCF_000260255.1. NCBI lineage: Eukaryota > Metazoa > Chordata > Mammalia > Rodentia > Octodontidae > Octodon > Octodon degus. The sequence goes on from NW_004524607.1 coordinate 3,304,101, forward strand.
AGCCCAGAGTCCATGTACACCATGCTGCTTGTCTTTGTAAACAAAGTACTAGTGCACCCCACATTCATTTACTTGCTGTTGTCTGTGGCTGCTGGAGCTCAGGGCTCCAGAGCTGTGTGGTTGCCTCAGAGACCACAGAGACCTGGGGAGGCGAAAGGTGCTTCAAAGCCTTTGCATACCTGGTTGAAGGCGCCCTTGGGTTCACAACTTCTGTTTTCTCTGCCCACTTCCTCTGCAGGCACACAGTCCGGTAACAACTGCAGTTCGGGTGGACCCGTGACTCTTCTCCCAAACAGAGGTGACTTCCCTGGGGTAGACCTCACCATGCTGAACACACTCGCCCGAAGGGACAGCAACACCAGCACCATCAGCTCTGCCTACCTGAGCAGCCGCCGCTCCTCGGGCATCTCCCCATGCTTCTCCAGCCGCAGGTCCAGTGAGGCATCGCAAGCGGAGGGCCGGCCTCAGAATGTGAGCGTGGCTGACTCCTATGACCCCATCTCCACCGATGCCTCACGCAGGTCCAGCGAGGCCAGCCAGAGTGACGGGCTGCCCAGCCTGCTCAGCCTTACTCCTGCCCAACAGTACCGCCTCAAGGCCAAGTATGCCGCGGCCACCGGAGGGCCACCGCCCACACCATTGCCACACATGGAGAAGCTCAGCCTGAAGACCAGAATGGCCCTGCTCGGGGACAGCCGGGAGTCTGGGGTGACTTTGCCTCCCGTGCACCCTCCTCGGAGATGCAGTGATGGGGGAGCCCACACTTATGGCCGGCGCCATCTGCTCCCACATGATGCCCTGGGGAACAGTGTAAGGAGGGCCAGTGACCCAGTGAGGATGGCCTCTGAGAGCCTGCCACCACCCAGGGCCCCACGCTTTAGCAGCCTCAACAGCTTCAGTCCTCCATCTGCTGAAAAGCGGAACCTGGTGCTGCAGAATTATACTCGGCCTGAGGGCAACCAGCCGCGTCCCTTCCATGTGTCCCCCTGTCCTCCCAGCATCACGGAGAACATCACGCTGGAGTCCCTGACCATGGATGCTGATGCCAACTTGAATGATGAGGATTTCTTGCCTGACGATGTGGTGCAGTATTTAAACTCCCAGAATCAAGCAGGATATGGGCAGCACTTACAGAGTGCCATCCCAGAGGACAGCAAAGGACCCCACGGGTCAGGTGACTTTGACCCATCTGGGCTGCCAGACAGCCATGCTGGCCAACCGTTCCGTTCCTTGGAGCAGCCAGGCATGGAAGGCAGCAAAAGTGACCTGCCTATTCAGTGGAATGAAGTGAGCTCAGGAAGTGCAGACCTGCCCTCTTCCAAGCTAAAAGGCAGCCAGCGCTCCGTGGTACAGCAAGCTCGGGCCTTTGGACTGTACGGCGGCATGGTGGTCCCCCCGCAGAACTCGTGGAGGGTTGGCCCGGGCCCAGGTGGGGGATATCAGGGCCTTGGGGAAAATGGCAGTGCCTACAGTAGTGACCTGGAGCCCTTGGCCATCCCTGCTGGCACCAGTGCCAGCCCCGGTGGAAATGCCTTCCCTACATACCCCTGTAAGGCCCAACAGTATGTGAACTGTGTGGCCAGGCAACCTGTCCCTCCTGGGACACTAGACAGTACCTGCAGCGCTGGGATTCAAGGGTCCAAGCTGAAGAGTGCCACTGTGCACGGGAATGGGGGTCCTCTGGATTTTGTCATGCCGGTGGCACCAGGCGAATCAGCTGGCATCACAGTGAGTGGCATGCAGACCCCAGAGCCTCTGGGACAGGGCTGCCTCCCTCACCAGCTCCTCGGGGACAGTGTGCAGCAGCACCAGGGGGCAGGCCGTGCCGGGCAGCAGGTGCTTGGGCAGGCCAGTGCTACCTCACACATCAGTTCCTACCAAGGGCCAGAGGGCTGCCTGCCCGGGACCCACGGAGTCAGCTGCCAGCTGTCTGGCCTGGCAGGGGTCAGGGGCTACCAGTCCTGCGTCAGCTATGGGGGCATCCGGCGCCAGGCTATGCCAAGGGCCAACCTCATGCTTCAGCAAGGACAGCTCAGTGACACAAGTCAGACCTGCAGGGTGAACGGCATCAAGACAGAGATGCCTGGGCAGCCCATGCAGCTCTGTGCCAATGTGCAGAATTACTCTGGTCAGTTCTATGACCAAACTATGGGCTTCAGTCCACAGGACACTAAAGCTGGCTCATTCTCCATGTCCAGTGCCAGTTGCCTGCTACAGGGGGCAGGCACAGAAAACTCTGAGTTACTATCCCCAGGTGCTAACCAGGTGACGAGTACCGTCGACAGCCTCGACAGCCACGACCTTGAAGGGGTGCAGATTGATTTTGATGCTATCATAGACGATGGGGACCACGCCAGCCTGATGTCAGGGGCCCTGAGCCCAAGCATCATTCAGAACCTTTCCCATAGCTCCTCCCGCCTCACCACACCGAGAACCTCCCTCCCTTTCCCAGCCTTGTCTGTGAGCACCACCAACATGGCGATTGGGGACATGAGCTCTTTGCTGACCTCCCTCGCAGAAGAAAGCAAATTCCTTGCGGTCATACAGTAGGCATTAGGCAAGAAGGACTGCGAACAGATGCAAAACCCTAGGAGTTGAAAGACTGAACTGACACCGTGTTGGCTGGTTGGGTTTGGTTTTTTGTTTTATTTTATTATTATTATTTTTTTTTAGTTCTGTATGTATTTTAGTAATGTCATCTCACCGCACTGGGATGTGTTTCAAGTATATTCCTTTTATGGAAAAGGACTCTGAAAACCCCTAAGGTATTCTAGGGAGAAACTGTCTTCCATTTCAGTTTTGGATCAGTATTGTGACACTAAAACCACCCTCTTTTCTTTTTAACTGTAAGCCCACCCCTTTTATAGTAAACCTATGTAAATGTGTGATGTGCGGGTTCTTTCTTTTTAGAAGAGAAGTCAAATTTGAAAGGGTTGTACATGTTTCTCTGTTACGCCCAAGAACTAGGAGTTGGTGTGCTTGTGACCACAGGGTCATTTGTCCAGACTCTTTGTAATTCCCCTTTACATATGCTCAATGTTTGGAGTGTGTGTGTGTATGCATGTGCGTGCGTGCGTGCGTGCGTGTGTGTGTGTGTGTGTGTGTGCATGTTAAATTCCCACATTGAGCACAAGAATCAGAATGTGGATAGTGAGTTTGATCATCATTTCAGGGTGCATAGACAGATTTTATGTGCTCCCAACCCCAGTGTAATTCAGGTTATGCTCTCCACAGGGCACACCAATGGATAGGTGGGGCGCTTGCAGGTGAGCCCCTCAGCTCCTGCTTTGTGCGCTTCCATAAGTCTTTCGCTTCCTTAAGTGTGCTTTGGGCTCATCTATGTGGTCAGTTCTCAGCTATCTCTCTTCCTTCTCTCTAGCTTGATGAATATTCACTGCTGCTTAGCGCTGCAGTGAGACAGAACAGGCAGTTGGTGATGCTGAGGCACATCGCTCCTTCTTTCCGTTCTCCTAAAAAGTTGGATAGGTGATAGATTGAAGCAAGAGGGTAGAATTAGGTTGGAGGGTACTTGAGGGTTAGCTGTATTGATTAGTTTCATCTCTTTCCCATTGTCATAGATCACTAAGGATTGATTATCTGTAGCTCTATGTATATAGGCATTTAAACAACCCCACAATCGGCTATACATTAACATTTATTAACTCCACTACAGTGAAGGAGTCTGTCTATTCAAAGTGTCTTATTTTTTAAGAGATTTTTAAAAACTTAGACCTAAAAGAAAAAGCACCTATATATTGATATCAAGAATAAATCAGCTCATCCAATTTTAGCATTTGACAATAGGAAGGGAAGGAAGGAAGGAAGGAAGGAAGGAAGGAAGGAAG
>NW_004524607.1:3308045-3323933 GCF_000260255.1 Octodon degus
AGGCAGGCAGGCAGGCAGGCAGGCTTTTAGTAGCTGTGTGGGTACCATTGTTTACATTCTGTCCACTGAGTGCTGCACTCATTTAGAAGTTCAGTTTTATACACTGTCCTTTGTACGGCCTTGTATCTGTGCTTCTGTTTTGGGTTAAAACATTTAAAGGTTGAAGAAGTATAGCTACTTCCCATGTGCATTTGATACACATAAAAGCCATGATATGTGTGCACAAAGAAGATGTGGATTATCCACCATGCTACTTTAAAAACATGTAAACTATTACAATATAGTATTAAGACTTAAACTACCTACAGCATCCTTTCCCCATTCATCCTTGGAGTTGGATTTACCCAGAGTGATTGATGCTCCAGCCATGTGGCTTTTCCCTTTAATTACTGCCATTTTATTTACCAGTAAACTAAAGTCAAGTGAAAGGAAGTGTTTCTCAAAGGCTCTTTAATAGCAGCCTGTTTTTTTCATGTTTACTTTTTCCAATTTGAGCCAAGAATCACAGCCTGGAGATAGAATGGCCACACAGGGCTCTGTGGCTAGGGCTGTGAGGGTTGCTATGCCCCTGCTTCCTGCACTTATGCCCCACGCCCTGCTGTCTTCCCCAGGGAGCCCCTTTCGAGTCAGAGAAGGTACCCCATTTGGAACAGTCCATAAGCAAAAGACAGCTGCTGATCTGAGCTCAGGGCAGTAGAGTCTCTACCACTTTTCCGCTAAAAAGCCAGACTTTATCTCTGTGTCAGACAGGTCACCTGCCCTTCACAGTATTAGTGCTGCATCCCCAGACTCTCCCAGTCCTTCGAGTTTCAGTGTCCAGGCACTCATATGCTGATTAGGGTTTACCCACGCTCTTTCCTTCCTTTGTTTTTGCCCTCTGCTTTTAGAGTAACCTCTGAGTTTACCTCCTTCTACAATTTTTCTTTCTTTTCCTTGTTTTCCTTGCTGCCTCTTGTTGGGTCACAGGAGACATGATTCAGCTCAATATTTGGCTTTTCTCAGTGTGGACATTTCAGAAGGAAGCAAGAAAGGAGGGAGGGAAGAAGAAAATGGACCAGCCAGGGATTTCCGTGATCTGTGCAACCGTGCAATGGAAGGAAAGTCTTCGGAGGTCACTTAGAAGTGTCTACGACGACGCAGGGCCTCCATGCACCTGCTGTCTCCTGTTGCAGGACCCACTCACAGCCTCCACCACCCCCCACCTATGCATTGAGGAACCTACACCGCACTGACTGACATCACTGTTTACTCTTTAGTAAAATGCAAGCTCATACGCGGTACTCTGGTTTGACATCTGTGTTAAACTTGTTTTTAATCTTTGCAGCCATTATTTTATTTTTATAAAGAGCAAATCGAACCACCCCCTACTCCTTACATGGCCTCTGAGTTTTGATTCTTGCGATATATGTGCCTTATTTTTTGTTAATCTTGTCAGTGAGCGGGACCAGTGGCTGGTGCCGCCCAGCCAACACTTCCAGGCCATGTGCTCAGCGTCTGGCGAGGGAAGGGATGCTGGATGGGAAGGGAGGGTGCGCAGGATGGAGCCGTCCGAGATGTCTCGTGTCCTGGTTTCCTGTGTTGCTCTGAAGTGACAGGAGGATGTTCTTTTCTGACAAGTTACCCTTGTGTATCCTGCAAATGTGTAAGATAAGATACAAGTTCATTTTGTTTGTTCACCTTTTTTAGGTTTTTTAAAAAAATAAATGTGTAATCCTTTTTTAAAAGAAACACATGTAAATACATTTAAGTATTGTAGGCATAGTGTTCCGATGTGAACAGCCTGGGCCTTCCTCTGAGAAGCCCGCAGCCCTGTGCTGCGTGCCCAGCTCCAGCCCCGGGAGCTGCAGCACAGCCGCAGATGAACCTTGCCTTGGCTTTCAGAACCACTCGGTCCTTTTGTAACAAAGAAGAAAGAAAAACAATGTTTCTTACAATGTCAATAAAAGCTCTTTGTACTAAAATTTCTCTTGGGTTGTGCCTTTATTTCCTACCTGGAGGGAGAAAATGTTTTCTTCACAAAAATCTAGGGCCCATGTTTGGACCCGCAGCCCACCTCATGTAGACTGGGGGTTTTGCCCTGGGACCTGGCATCCACCGTCTTCAGATGGAGACAGTTGTCAGCATGCAGCACTTGGGAAGTGAGGGTGTGCCTGACACGTGAAGGGGGGGGGCGGTGCTACTGCAGTCATCACCTGTTTTTGTTTTGGGGTTACTTTTTTTCTTTTCAATTTTGGTGGGGGGCAGTTCTGAGGACTCAGGGCTTTCTACATGCTGGTACCATCCTGCTGAGCTGTGATTTTAATGTGATCTGTCTGGCTTTCTGGGTCTATATCCATCTTTGTCTCTCCCCCACTGTCTCTTCCTCTCTCCCCAGTCTCCCCTCTTTTCTCTCCCTCCCTCTTGCTTTCTCCTGGGTCTTCCTGTATTGCTCAAGAGTGGCCTTGAACCCAGTGGTACTCTTTTTCTCAGCTTCCTAAGCACTGAAGGTCATAATTGTGTGCAGCACAACTGGTTCTGACTGTTGTTTTGTTTTTCAAATGAATAAGAGCACTCACCGAGTTCAACAGCTAACAACCTAAGTTTCCCTTTTTATATATGTTATCCTGGCATTTTAGCCATACCCTAGCACACTAAAAATCTGCGCTGATAAAGCCCTACTTTTATGTGGTGCTTAGTGACCAACCACCTTTGTAAGAAATACCAGCCATTGGCTTTGTTTGCTCCTGTATATTAGCCCTCCCACTGCTTGATACAACACCAAACACACCCATAGAGGAGAGGAGAGGTTTGGCTCATGGTTTCAAATGATTCAGTCCAGGGCTCCAAAGTAGAAATCTGGCAGAAGAGTATAGTGGAACAAAAAATCTTAGTCCACAGTGCCCACAGGAGGCAGAGTAGAGGAACAGGCCCAGAGACGAAGGAGCAAGGGCCCAGATGAAAACCTCGGAGGTCATACCTCCACGACCTACCCAGATGCACCAAGGAGCATGTCTTACTAATCTGTTCATCATATCTTAATCTAATGATGCTGACGTGTCAGGAGTAAGGGTCATGGCATGTCACCTTGCAGGATATTGTTTAGATCATTCACAATTCCAGAAAGGGTTCCTTTCTTTGTCAGCAACACCTTGTCTTGGTAATGTCCATCTTAGGCAGAAGTTACGAGTGAGAAGGGTAAGAATGCAGGCTGTGGGTGTCACAGAGGTACAGGAGAGCTGGGGCCCTTGTGTGGGAATCCACACACAGGTAACATATCCTGCCTTCTGGGGGCCTTATGCCCTGTGCATGACAAATCTTTGCCTTCCCATCCCTTCACAGGGTTTCCCCAACCCTAAGAATGCTTCATGCTTTCCTGACTCAGGAGAAAGAATTTGCGCCCATCCATCCAGCACACTCTGCTTTCACACCAAGAGTCCTCCTGTAAGGTGTCCAAATGAATCCCGAAAATGGCAAGAAAATAGGAATTTATAGCCTGCTTCCAGTATAAAATGTCAACTCCCAAAGATGCCTGTCATATGGCATGTCACACTAAAAGAAATCAAGAGAAATGAGGTTGATAAGAAACAAAAGTAGAATAAAGGATGCCCCCAGGAAGGAGGCAGAGAATGTAGATGCCTTTAATCCTGGTGAGCTGCTGCTGGGTACGGCTCACAGCTTTGCTTTTCGCAGATGCCTCCATGGAGGGCATGGGAAAGAAACAGTCTGGGGTAATAATGAGGAAGCTACGGTTTATTTGATCATTCATTAAAAAAAAAACTATTTTTAGTAATTTGTGGAATTTTAAAACATTACTCAAGAATACAATAACCTGGGGCTGGAGAGATGGCTCAGTGGTCTAAAGCACCTACTTGGAACAAGCTTGGCAAAGCACAGGGACCGCGGTTCGATCCCCCAGCACCACATGCCAGCCAGCTGCGCCCCCTGGTGGGCTGAGCTGGCCACACACATACACACAATAAATAAATGTTAAAAAAAAAGTTAAAAAAAAATACAATAACCTGATAAAATGACCCATTACTAAATATTCCTCTCCCCCCACAACAAAGTGATTGATTGATTGATTGACTGACTAGTGTTTCTCTTTCAGTTTAACTTTGGAGTGTACTTCCAACTCCAAACATAACTTGGGCTCATATTTTCTTTAATATTAGTTGTATTTTTCAAAATTTAATTCTTCGTACACCTTGTTTATGCCTTCTCTAGGTAGTCAAACTCTTTAAAAGATTTTAGAAATATTGATAAAATTGAATTGTTTCCTTTCCAATGTTTTTTTTTTTTTTTTTTTCTGTGACAATTGTAACTGTAACTAGATTGGACTAGTAGTGATTCTCCTGTTTACAGCCCCCCAAGAGCTGGGATTACAGGGGCACACCACACGCCCAATCTCTACAACACTTTGTGATCACAGGCATTAGTTTGTAGTCATGTATCAAAGATCATGGGTTTCAGGTCTCACAGATTTTCTCCCCTCTCTGAATTTTCACCTAATGTACCTCCAACCTCCCCACTGCTAATTTAGTGATAGATTTTGATGGATTCTGCCTTCAGAGAACTTGCAGTATCTGAGCTGTGAGACAAAAGAGTGTTGACAGGATCTCTTAACTCAGCCATCGTGCCATGTCATATCCCACTCACTCCTCTTTGTAATGACTGAAGTAGCAAATGAAGAAAACACACCGTGAGGGCCGGCCAGATAGCTCAGCAGACTAACGCGCCTGCTTAGGTAGGCTCAGGAACTGGGGTTCGATCCCCGGCATGCCATGTTAGCCCAGCCCCCAGGGCATGCTGAGACAGTGATTGAGACTGGGCTTGGTGGCACACATCTATAATCCCAGTTCTTGGGAGGCTAAGAACAGAAGGATCGCTATAGTCCGATCAGTGTAGTGAGACTCTGTAGACCCTGTACTAAAATACATAAAGAAAGAAAACACAGTGTACCCATCAGTGTCCAGCAGGGCAGACATGGGCAAACCCCAAGGAGATGGCATGTAGAGGCGGAGGATGTTCAGGGCAGAGTTCAGCTCCAGACAGCATCTGTGAAAAGTGCTTGCTGTGGGGACTCACAGCCTTGATACTACTGGCATTTTAGGCTAGGTGATCATTTATTTAGGACACTTATCATTTGGGACTCTGGGATCGTAAGGGGTGGTGTTCCGAGTCAGGTTATGATGCCCAACATCTCTAGCTACTGCTGAATGTCCTATAGATGGAAATTTACTCTGAATTGAAAACCCCACTTTATGGGATGGAAATGCACAGATGTACTGCATGCAGGGGCCCGGGAGGGCCTCCAGACTTGGGAGATTTTGGTCTGCAGGTGACAGAGAAAGACAAAGAGCACCATTGCTGGACCCAAGAGTAGCATGGAAAAAGGACTGAGAAACACCAGTCTCAGGGACCAGGAGAGAGGCCATGGACATCAAGAAAGATGAGTGAGGAAGGAGGTAAAAGAAGAGGAGAGTGGGAATTCGGTAGCTTCTTTCAAGCAGCCTGCCACACTGCACAGTACTCAGGATGCCAGCCCCCGTCAGTGGCATGTTAGTCCTTCACACTCTCACTATGAACAGACAGCCTGGCCGGAGAAATAACGGCATGACGCTTCTCTGCTGCAGGAGATGCAGCGCAATGCCAATCGTCACCAAGGTGGAGAAATGTATGCTTCACAGGGTGACACACACTAACATGTCAAGGACACGGGGAGAGAGAAATTGAATTTGTCTTAATGGTTGTTGCCTCCTCCCCCACTCCTCTTCTTCCTCCTTTTTACCCTCCTCTTCCTCTTCACCATTGCCTCCAGCTCCTTTTCCTTTTTGCCCTCTTCTTTGTGCTTCCTTTCTCTTTCCCTCCTTTCGTCCTCACTCAAGTGTCTGTAAAGGACTTGAGTGTGTTTCTCAACACACTCAAGTAGGGAAGAAGCAGAGGAGAGGAAAAGTTGCTCTTGAGTGCTCCGTGCAGACACAGGAACCAGTTGGATCCATTCCCCAGCACATCCAGGAGGTGAGGGTCAACAGCAAGGACCAGGGTGGGTATGGATGTGGAGAACAGATCGTGCAATTGAGAGACTGCAAGGGCGACGCAGACCTACGAGGACACAGCAGAGGAGTGCAGGACAGAGACTCAGAGGGCACAGAACGCTGCTGTGGGTGTCCTCAGCAAGGCCCCTGAAGAGGAGGAGACCATTAGCGGGGCCCTCACCCCACCAGCAATGAACCCAACAAGCAAGCGAGAAGCTGCATGGAATGCCTAGTTGGCCCTGTAGAGAGGCTACTATTACACACTGTTTTGCACTCCAGAAAGTCAGTGACAAAGCCATTTTCTGGGCCTCAATCTCTGCAGGCTTTGCCCACCCTTCTTTCTTCCTCCCACATCCTTTCTCCTTGAGACATCCCCAGCTGCAGCTGAGAGAGTTAGAGAAGAAGGGGCATGGCCAGTAGCCAGCCACACCGGAAGGGGCAGTGTTGTGAACGTGACGCTTCCTTTCCTGCAACCTACTGTCAGCACTGAGAAGTTTTGGATCCGCCAAACATTTACCAAGATGACACAGGAGTGCATGTACGCTGATGGTTTTCCCAAACTATTGGCCTCACAGGGCTACTTTTTCATTGTTCTATCCAAAGAAAGGTTCTCAAAGTAGAGACAGTGACTACCTGACCACATCCTTGGGGCCTTGGGATGATAGTGGGAAAGATACATCAAAGCAATCATGTCCATCTTGGTCCCAGGAGTAGAGCTCTTGGAATAAACCCAGACATAAGGGACACTAGAAATATACAGTATGTATTTAAATAAAACATTATTTCAATAGAAGACAGGTTGCTGTGAATTCCTCCCAAAGTGCTCTTTCTCTGTTTAAACACACCTACCCTCCTTTTTGCCAGAAGCAGTCTCTTTTGTGTGTGCCTTTGTGTGATCAAAAATGTGGTGAATGGTGCCACCAGTTCCATCCAACCAACAGAAAGACGCAGAGACAGGACAGTGTGTCATCGTCCACCTTATTCACTGCATCTGGCACCTTCCACCATCTAGCTCTTCTCCAAATTCAGAGACCATGAAAAGTAGAAATTGTGAATGGATTCAGGATATGGGGACAGCTGGGATAGCGCAAGTAAAGATACTCACACACGGGGACTTCCAGAACTGCTTCAGAAGGGATAGGAAGGATGGGGCAAGTATGTGTGAAGTGGGGAGGGGCAACTGGAAGGGGACTCACAGCACTGCAGTTTTTAATTTTTGCTGTAGTAATTTCTTTTTATTTAAGCACAGTTTTCCCAATCACCCCAATATGCACATGGTTGTATTTATGAGCCAGGCTGTCACTCTTGGTGTTTTGTTAACACCCTGCCTGACAGCTGTTGAGCTTATATAACAGAGGGGGTCGGGGGAAAGGAGAGGAGGGAAGGTACAAGAGTCTTGTGGTTTCCTTGCTTCCCTGTATACAAGAAGCTCTGCCCCCTGAGGGACCCTAAGGAGCAGTGGGAAGAGAAAGTGCTTGCCTGTCCCAAGGAGCAGAGCACAGCCCGTCTTGCAAACTTCTCTGCTCTGGATGAATGCTCTTCTCCCGCAGCTGGGAAGCCTCTTGTGCTGAGAAGTTCCAGGGGCCCACATGTTCCATGGCTAGAAGATGGTCTGCAGCTCTGGGTAGCTGGCAGATGTAAGCCTCCAGTGCTTCAGGGTGTGTGGAGCCAAGCGCACTGTGGAGGTGTGATTCACTGAGTTCCCAGAGGAAGGGGATGAGGCCAGCTGGCAGAGGATTGCTGAGCAGCCAGGCCAAGGAATTCCGTTGCTGTTTGGATGGAGACAAGCATCCAGCTACCTCCCTCCTCCTCCTCCTCCTCCTCCTCCTCCTCCTCCTCTTCCTCCTCCTTCTTCTTCTCCTCCTCCTCCTCCTGGCTGAGGCAGAGAGCTGGACACCAGCCAGGGACTAGGGAAAGGAAACAAGGAACAGAGCGGCTTCACTCAGGACCAAGAGCAGAGGCCTGTGCCTGGTGTTTCTAGTGACTCAAGACAAGAAATATCCATATGTTCATTTGGAGATGATTCTGATCCATCCCCAAACACACACAGGGAAATTCTTCTAATAAACACTGAACTTGTTAGGAAAGAAAAATAATACTGGCTGACAAATAAACAAAAACAACACAATATATGTCACAGCCCAAAGATGACCTGTGTACCCAGAGGGAGAAATTTCCTTCCCTTGTACCTTGAGTACCTCAGGATCTCTGGGTGACAAATTAAAAAATTATTGCTCAAATCTTCCTAGGTACACTACTCTTACGTAAGTCTTTGGGCTGTGAGCTCAGGCCCAATGACACCTCCCATTTGACCCTCATCTTTCCAAAGATGAAGTCATGAAACATCATGATAAACATGTCCATTGAAGTTTGTGCAAAGAACAAAAACCAAAGTTCCTATCTGAGCTTCCTGCCTTACAAGCTTAGATCAGTGTGTCACTTGAACTGAGGGTAAGAGCCAGTACCCTTTGTTACCTAATTCTGGCTTTCTCTCATATTCCTTTTTAAATTTTTTTAATCTTTTATTTAATTATTTGGTACAGGGTCTCGCTATGAAGCTCAGACTCATAGTGATCCCCCTGTCTCAGCCTCCTCAGTGCTGGGATTTCAGGTGTGGGCCACCATGCCTGGTTTTGGGGCTGGCATGGTACACCTGGGGTTCTAGGGCAAGCACAGCATCTGGTAAAAGTGATCAAACCCTGGTTCTTAAGTATAAAAGCAAAGTATAAGAAGTAAAGCCATGCTGTTATGTTGAGCTGTAGGGGACTCAGGTCAACAATTTCTGACATTGCCAATCAAGCAGAAGACCCAATACTATTATGGGCTACTGGACTCTTTTAGAATATTTTGCTGAGTTTACACACCTATAATATTCAAATAACGGAACTTAACAAAAAAGGGGGATACAGATGAATGTCCATTTTGTATCTGTGTATTCAAAATGGTTAGGATAGATATACAGTTACATTCTCTTAATGAATAAAGGGATTTGTTCTAATGGTGTTTGTAAATAGGATATCATGTCCACATCTTGTACAGCAATTAACCACTAGGAAGAATGTATGCAATGTGTTAATTATTGAAACTGTCCTGCCAATTTGGTTTCAAAAAATAAAAATAAAATAAAATTTAAAAACTCAAGTTCTTGCACTTGCCAGGCAGGCACTTAGACTGCCGAGCTATCTCCCCAGCCTTTTCCTGTTGTTATACAACAGAGGGGAGAAGAACATGTCACTGACCTATAAGGAGGAAGGTCAAGGAGCAACCTTCCTTTGGATTATCCTGACCTTTCTCTGCTTGCTGTGCACTTGAAATAATTAGTCTTCTCAGTGTTCTGCCTGAAGACTTAGCAGATTCCAGTGTGGTCATGATTCCACCTTGTCTGAAATGCATTTTGATGCTACCCTAAATCAAAGCCAAAGGCAGCCATTGGGAATAGGCTGATTGTCATCCAGCCTTACCAGCCAATGTGCAGTCCAAACTTTGCTTGGTTCGGGTGAAAAGTTTTCACTTCTAAGAAGGAATACAAGAAACCAAAGGTCCCACATCAGCTGCCACTCTTTTCCTGCCATTTGGTTCTGTCACTAACAACCTGGACAATAGTGCAAGGGTGGACCCTAATAATTAAAATAGTCCTCTACAAGACCTTAAGATGCCAACTCAGGGGGCAGTGACCTGTAGGCCACTCACATTTCTTACCAAATGGCCACAAATTCAGTGATTCCCATGAACCCCTCAGACTGAAAAATCTCTAGAATTATTCATAAAGCCTAATAAATACAATCCTTATGTTTATACTTTCACTGTGAGCATTACAAGTAAGGAATAGGCAAGTAAGGATGTGACAGGGTGCAACATTAACTTGATTGGCTTGGGACCTGCCTTGGGGATTGGTGGAGCCCACTTCAGGCTGTGTCTGAGTGGGTCACTGGAGGCCTGTCTTTGGGTACCATGCCTAGTTCCAGGCACTTCCTCTGGCACTGGTTCACTGCTCTGTCTCCTGGCCACTATGAACTGAGCAGCTCTGCTTACCATGCACCCCCACCATGGTGTCCCCGCCTTGGAGCCAGGTGACCATGCACTGCATCCGCGGAGACTGTGAGCCAGATGAAGCCCCTCCTCATCTAAATTATGGGGGTCAGGTGTCACGTCTTAGTGACAGGAAAGCTGACCAATATGGAAGAAATGCATCAGGTGAGATCTGGGTAAGTCCTGAACTCAGCCTCCTCCCCTTCTCCTTGGGAAGTGGGGGCGTGTCACTTTGGGGAGCATCAGTAGGTTTGCCAGCCAGGAAGCTCAAGGTAGTCTTAGTGTCCAGAGATTTCACGGAAGCTGTGTTTTGTATACACAATTGATTAAATCACTGGCCACAAGACTGAACTCCCTCTCTGGCTTGTTCCTCTCCCAGGAAGTCAGGCTCACTTACAATGGAACCCCTAATCCCACGGTGACCTCTATCTTGCAGCTATGTGGGGGCCACGATGCGTCATCTCACTGGTAGAACAAACTTAGTTGGGATCCAAAGATCTCTTAATAACAAAGATCCTACAATCACTGGGGAAATCCCAAGGTTTAGAATTTGTCTTCCAGAAGCTAGAGACAAAGATCAGAGAAATCTTCATTATGCCACAAGAGGCTTTCTCCTCAGAAGCAAACACGTCCAGAACAGAGAGAGAATAGATGAGAGCATGAGGTGTTTGAAGCTGTGGCGTCTCACTCTCTGGAAGCGGCTTGATGCTGGCTGGCCTTTGCAAAGAGGATCCACACCTTCTCTACCAACAAGATAGAAGATTTACTTATTCTTTGAGTTTCAAAACTCTCATCTAGAAAGCAGTATTGGATATGGTGGCCTCCAAATGCCCAGCATGTACCGCAGTCAGCAGGTCCTCAATGGGAGCTACACTTCTGCTATATTTTCCTTTATTCTAAAAATGATTAGGCATAACTTTCTGTGTAGTCATAGAGAGAAAAAAGTCTGCCGTATGCAGAAAGGTAGAGGCCTCCTGGAGCCAGATGACCTAGCAAAGCTACCAGTAGTTAGCTCCCCAACCTCAGCCACCATTCAGTCTGCTGTGGATTTGTTCTTGAGTTTGCATCTTATGAGGTAAGACTAGAACAGGTGCGGTAATGCACATCTGTAATCCCGGCACCTTGGGAGGTAGTGGCAAGAGAATTGCAATTTTGAGCCCCACTTTGGGAATTTAGTCAGATCCTAACTAAAAAAAAAGCGAGGGGGTGGAGATGTAGCTCAAAGCAGAAAGCTTGGGTTCAAACAAAAAAAAGAGAGAATAGCACACTATAAAGACATCTTCCATCAGGTGTAGCTTACAAAAACAAGCTCAGAGAAGTCCTGACAAATTGTCATTCTAAATTAATTCATATTTCTTAAATCAAAACTAACAAAGGGGTGCAGTGACCTTTAAAAGATACTTTGTTATCACAGCAGAATGTGTATCAAGTTTTTCCCAGTGCAGATGCACTTGAGACAGTCTTCTCTGTCCCACGCCCTGGTCAGCCCTGTCCTGTCACCACAGAGAGGATTGATAAACCATATTTGACTCCCTGGAATACGACTGCAAATTCTTCTTCCGTTATTTAATTCAAGGTGATTTTGAAAACACATAATTGTTTGTTAACATTTATTTATCACAAAGGTTTTTATTTGGATGCTTCACGTATTTTCAATATAGGATAAATTTATCTTCAACAGAACTCAAGAACATTATCCAGTTGCAAATCTGGTTATTAAAAGTAAAGTTCCATGCAAAGATGGCCACTTTATTATTTTGTTGTGGTAACTTTTAGCATTTCAGTTGGAGCATTTTGCTCCAAATAAAATTAGTTTTCTTCTCTTCATATAAATACATAATCCTTATGAAACTAGAGAAAAACAGCCTAAATAAATAAAGACACATACGGTTCAATCACCAGAAATACATTTTGTGTTACATTGTGTGAGCTACTTCAGGGTCTTCCCTTTACAAATCACATTTAATACACATTTTGCATGTCATGAGGATTTCTTTAAAGCCACGCGTGTGATTTAATTTCAGATCTGGGCTTGTGAGGACTCTTGCTTTGCTCGTGTTGCTCAGAACTGCTTTGCCATGCCAGGTCTCTTCTGGTTCCATATGAATTTTGAGATTGTTTTCTCTAGTTCTGTGATTTGATATTTTGAATGAGATTACATTAAATTTACATACAGATTTTAGTCATATGGCCATTTTGACAGAATTTCCTCTGGATGCCCTGGAATAATAGACATACCCCTGCCTGGGCGGGGATAATGGCACAGAGATATAAAACAGACAGTACTGGCATAGAGACAGACATACAGATTAGCAGAACTGAATTGAAGGTGCAGAAGCAACCCCAGGAATAAGCAATCTGATCTTCTACAAAAAAACCCCACAAACACAAGCTAGGGAAGAGATGGCCTCTTTAACATATGCTAGGTGGGGGGGGGGGTTCTCCACCTGCAGAAAAATGAATCAAATAAATTAAATTAAAGACCTAGAAAAGAAAACAGAAACACGGAATCTCCTGAAAGATGAAACAGCTAAACTCTTCAACACATAGGCATAGGCAAGGGCTTTCTGAATGGAGCCTCAGTTGCAAAAGAAATACTGGTAGCACCAAGAATCAACAAATGAAATTATATCAAATTTAAAAGCCTCTGTACAGAAAAGAAAACAAATAATAAAATGAAGAGGGGCTGGGGAGATGGCTCAGTAGAATAAGCGCTTGCCTGGCAAGCTCAAGGGTCTGAGTTCAATTCTCGGTTCTGCAAAAACAAAAACAAAAACCAAAAAAGCAAAAAACAAACAAACCAAAAAACCCCAAAAAACCCCAAGAGGCAATATACAAAACAGAGAACATTGTTTGATAGTCATTTCTCAGATATAGGAATAGTATCTAGAATATATAAAGAACTAAAAGAAAAAAATAAGTCCTTCCCAAAATAAAAGTACTCAGTTAAAAATGAGCAAATGAAATAAATAAAATCTCTTGAAAGAAGAATAAATGGCCAATGGATACATAAAAATGTTCAACAACTTTGAAAGTGAAAATAACAGTAACATTCCACATCACTCCAGTAAGACTAGCCATTGTCAAGAACACAAAAATCAACAAATGCTGGGGAGCTCGTGAGAGAAAAGGAATCCTACATTGTTAGTGAGTGGGAATATAAACTAATAAAACTACTATGGCCATCACTATGGAGATTCTTCACAAAAACTAAGCTAGAAATGCCATTTAACACAGCTGTGCCTCTTCTGGGTATCATCTTGAAAGAGTTATGGTGATACATACCTACCCACCATGTTTAGAGCACCATAGCTCATAATAACTTGGAAGCACCTTATAATGCCCATCTACAGATGAATGGACGAAGCAAGTCCACATATATATGCATGGATAAATGAATAATACATTTGCATCATTCAGAGGAAAACAGTTTTACCTGGAGTCCATAATACTAAGCTTGGCTGGGGAGATGGCTCAATAGAATAAGTGCTTCCTTGGCAAGTGCAAGGGCCTGAGTTCAATCCCTGATCCTGTCAAAAAAAAGAAAGAATCCCAGCGTAATACTAAACTAAATAAATCTGAGACAGAAGATTAAATATCACATGGTTTCTTTTAACTGGAACCCCCTAAATATAAATCATTTAAAGAACACAATAAAAGACAGATAATAGGAAACAGGGAACTAGACCTCGTGGAGATAGGAAGGGGACCCAGGAAAGGGAGAGACAGCAGGGTGGGGTGGAGCAAGAGAAGTAAAGAGAATCAAGATGAGATACATACATGTACCAGTTCCCCACAATGAATATATTTAATATGCATTGCAAACATATAATGTATAACGGAGAAACACAACAAACAGATCAATACCACAGGTATACAAGAAGTAAAGGAAAGAGCAGTATGAGCAAGCAGGAGCCTGGCCTTCCTATCTAGTAGCTCCACACTGGTCATCCTTGTTTGCTGTTTATTTTTTTTTTGCAAGGATCAAAATCCCAAGATGGGACAGAGAAAGACATCTCACCTGTACTTACTAGGGCAGAGCTGTAGGAGAACAAGCTGGTTGGCTCCACATACACCCCAACCTAAGAAGCCTCCAGTCTCAGAGGCACTGGCCTTGGATATTTCAGATATGCGGAGAAGCCTCTTGGAATCTTCCATCCTCGGGGATGTTCATGTGCCTTCTAGTCAAGCTGGTACATGCCCGTCCTATCTGGTTGCTCAGTGAATCCCCATACAGGCACTCCCTCATGGATCTAAGAAAGCTGTGTGCACCCACATCACTACATCTGCTGTCTGCAAACCACATAGTCCGAAGATAATGGAGGAAAGCTTTGCTTCTCTGGAGGTCTGGCAATGAAGGTAACACTGACACAGTCAGGACCCTTTGCACACCCAGGAGATGGCTGATGAGCCCACCAGCAAAGCATGCAAAGTGTGCAAAATCACACTTTCTTACCAGGAACACTTTCAGATTTTGGCTCCAGGTCTAGGCTAGCACAGATGAGAAGATCCTCCTCTGGTCTCTCCTCTAGATTTACAGCACAGAACTGTTGCTTAGAATTAGTTGTTGGGATGCCAGGGCCTGCACCACAGGGAGCAGTTGTGTCTCTGTTCTGTTCTGTGTTGTGCTCTCTAAAAGGGTTTTTTTTATGAAAAGAAGCTGAATCACAGGAAAAAAAAATTCATGAGAGCTCCTGTAAGGCCATTGTTCACCAATAAAACAGCACAAGGCTAGGCTTCCATTTCAGTTCTGTATCCTCAGAGGCTGCCCTTCTGAGCATCTTCTCTCTGGTTTGTACCTGGCCACGGTGCAGTTCATTGGATCGACATTCAGTAGTGGCATGCAGTGTGCTCAGGGACCTGGAGACAGGTGTGCTTCTTACCAGTTGTCACCAGCTGTCCTGAGACTGTCCAGAGTACAGCCTCTTCTTCATTGCTTCAGCTGCCTGTGACAATGTGGTTTCTTGCATCATCATTGACTTTGGGTTGACCTTATATGAAGGTTCCATTTTCTGTGCTGTCTTTAGGGCTACTTTTAGGTCCTGGGTTAAAACATGAAAAGGCTTATTTGTCTGAGTTGAATTTGAAATAAGTTCCCTCCCTGAAGTAGGGCTTGGATCCTAAGCCTAACCCTGGGCTGACAGCTTGGGCTGAAAGTTTTCCTTGATTTTATTTCAGGGCTTCCCTGACCTCCTCACTTGCTCCAGCTTCTGTCATGGGAAGTTGTTAGTGAATTGAAAGCCCACCTCCTCAAATCGTTGCTGATGCACCACTAGATGGCTAGTTTTATCCTTTTTTTGTGTGTGTGCCTGCATGAGTAATTCAAAACTTCAATGACCTCTTTAAAAAAACTTAGGTCTCCCTAGTTGGTTCTTCCAAGACTTTTCTCCTCCTAATCTCCCAGATCCCTGTGTTCACTGGGGCTTTAAACCCCTACCTCCGTGCCCAGGAACTCTTGAGGAGGTTAAATATTTTATCCACCTATAGGGCCTCTGAAATACCCAGAACCAGTTGTTGTATGCTCCATCTCTCATCTAAAACTTAGTTCAGATCCTTCAAAGATTATGTACTAGGGCCAAGCAAATCTTCAAAGCTCCTCTAAAAATATTGGTGGGAAATTACAACCCTTATGTTGAGCAGGTAACCTTAGCTTATTTTATTTTCCAGAAATACAATTTGCATAAAATTACTAAGTGAGACCAAGATAAGAACCAGTTCTTACATAAATCAGTGAGTTTTGCCTTCCTATGTTAATGCCTGATTTGGGGTTATGATTTTACAGTGAAAGCTACAAAATTCTCATTTGCATTTCTCTGCATCTCTCTCTCTCTCTCTCTCTCTCTCT
>NW_004524607.1:3324223-3329523 GCF_000260255.1 Octodon degus
AACAAGACTAGTTGGATATTGTTGGTTTAATAAAAATAGTTATGTCTTCTAAAATTATCAGCAGTAAGAATAATGAAAGCATACCAGTTTTCCTTGGTAACCAAATTCATTTCTGTTATGTTGACTAGATACTTAAAAATTTAAAAAATTCAAAATTCAGCCCTAAAGTATAAAATAGAATAAAAGATTCACTTAACTCATACCTTTATGGTTATAAGTGTAAGAGAAAAACAAATAAATATGTATTTTTGGGTTCATTGCTTTATTTTTTTAAGATACTTTTTGATGTTTGCATAGTGCATGTATCATAAAAATAGTCAGCAGGGAAATGTCTTAAGATGACGCGGGTCATGGGTGACTCTCTTATAATACCATATCTTATGAGATTTCCAGAATAATCCAAATATGATTGCTAAGAATATGAATTGAACTGATATAAGAGAGTTTGAGTTTTTGAGCAGACACTTCAGCAATTACACTTTACATTAGGTCTGCTTAAAAATAGTCTTCATGGGGCCAGGGAGATGGCTCAGTAGAATAAGCGCTTGCCTGGCAAGCACAAGGGCTTGAGTTCAATCCCTAGTTCCGCCAAAAAAATAAATAAAAAAAAAATAAAAATAGTGCTCATGATTCTCTAGTGACTTGCAGACTTAAAGTGATGAACATTTATTAAATATACATATTATTTCTGAGTAAGTTTTATGATACTTACTACTAAATGTAAGCTTAAACTGAAATACTTTTGGCTCTTCCTCTTAAAGAAAAGTTAAAAGATATTTAGGTTTATTAGTAGACATTTTAGGGGCCAAATTGAAAAATTTTACTAAAGAAAGAGTAAAAAATGTGTGAAAGAGTATTCATCAGCCTTGCCATCATTGCAAAATGATGAGATAGAACAGTCCACAATTAGAGGCACAGTTGTAATTTTCTATGTAAAATAAAGATTACTAATGATAGAACTAATTATAATCACTAGATGTAACTGAAAGTACTAGACATCATAAGAGTTAAAGAAAAAGGCTGTATATCAAAACTCTACAATCAACATAGCATGCCCTTTTGTTAAAATAAAAAGGGACAGCAATTTTGTCCCAAATTAAATTGACTGGTAGTCCCAGAATAACGAGGGCACAAAATCCGAATGAATATAAAAAGCCATAGAAAATTTGTAAAAAAAAACCAAAACAAAACCAAACCAAAAAAACCCAGAATTCTGTGTAATGCTGCCAAAGCTGTCTAAGGGTGGGTTGGGTATGTTTATAAAAAATTTCTTCAAATGAACTTTAGTGGTAATACTGTTAGTTGAAAAATTACAGTTTTGTTGTTTCTCTGTTAAAACAATAAACAAACTTTTCTTGAGTTATTAGTTCATTCTTAATGCAAAATTTGAAAAGATTTCCCTTCCACTTTTGAGTAATCTTTCCAGGAAACAAGCTTTCAGTGTCTTAACATAGTAATTTCCTGTGTTCCACGTTGCCTTGAACACATGCTTGGTTAATTAGAAGACTGAGTTTTCTCACTGTCTAAAAGAGCTAAGTTGTTTTGTTTGTCCTTTAAAAGTCATATTATCTCCTAGATTTAATTTTAAATCTTTTGCTGTCACTTCAGTTAAACAGATAACTAAGTATTATTTCACAATGATTTATGATCCTGTGTAAACAAATATTCAAAGCTGTGAATATTTTGTTACACACATGTTGAACTTTTAAATTTTATTTTCTACATATCAATCTATCTGTATTGATTTAGGTTTTCTGAGACAGGGTCTTGCTGTCTAGTTCAGGCTGGATGAACTCAAAGCTATCCTCCTGTCTCAGCCTCCCAGGACTAGAATAAAGGTGTTTTCCATCCCCCCTGTGTGATGGCAAATACAGTGTGTGTATTGCGTATGTAAATGAGTATTGATATTTTTTCCTAATATCAAACCCTAAGTGAAATATTTAGTCCATCTGGACTGGGGAGATACCTTGGAAGTCTAAGCACCTGCTTGGCAAGTACAAGGACCGGGATCCGACTCCAGTATCTCATGCCATGCCAGCCCCACACCACGCCAGTTCTGAAACTGGATGTGGTGATGTATGCCTGTAATCCCAGTGCTTGGGAGGCTGAGACAGGAGGATCACTAAGAGTCTGAGCTGTGTAGTGAGACCCTGTATTAAAAACAAAAACAAAACCAACAAAAAGAAATATTTATTTATTTTATTCTGACTTCATGATTTCCCAGAGATCCTCTAAAAAATCTTAAGCTGTTATTCCACCGTGTGAAAATACAAGTATTGAAATTAATTATCAAAAATTGATTACATTGGTGAAGTTAGGGAAGAAGCATTTCCTGTAGGAGATGCATAACCCTCCTCGGTTATCTGTGTTTGGATAAGTGCTATGGACATAACCTTTCCAGGTTATATATAGCTCTGAAAGTTTGTCAAAGTCTTGGCTTCCTGGAACATGTCTTGGAATAAGATTATACCCATAGCCCAATTTATATTTGAAATGTTAGCTGTCCCCTGAACGACCACATCTCCTTGTTAATTGTAGAATTTTTTTTGAGACAGGCTTTCCCTGTGTAGTTTAGATTAGCTGTGAACTAACTGTGTACCCCAGGCTGGCCTTGAAATCATAGAGATCCTCCTGCTTCAGCCTCCAAAGTGCTGGGGTTAAAGGCATGCACCACCACACCTGGTACAACTGTGTATTTTTATAATAAAACCACCAAACCTTTTATCATGAACCTTCACCACTACCAATGAGGAAAGGGCTTTGTCTTCCTTAGAAGGAGCGACCTGGGAACCGATGGAGTAGACCACAGCAGCCATCCTGGGGGCCTGGGTTCCACGGTGATGCCTTAGCAGTGTTGACAGTGTCCCATTGGCCTGAGCCAGGGGCTCCGGAGCTCTAGTGCAGAAGCTGAGGAGTCGCAACTCTGCCAGCTCACAACCAAGCTGAACAAGAATTAGTTACATGAGATTGAGGGTGGTCATGAACAATGACTGTAATTTTTATGGCTTTGTCTGGAATATTACCGCCCGTTTAAAATTTTATTTTTGAGAAACTTCAGAGTCCCTTTTCCCTTTTCTGTAAGTAATAATAATTTACTATATTATAGTTTATGAATAAAAATTTAAAATTCGTATTTCCTCTCTTCCTACTTGATCCTTCTAGAATCTGGAGCTGTTACCACATGGTTCTATTTTCACAGGAGAAGAATTATTTGTGCAGGTTTAAGAAGGATCTTTTTCTGTCGTCACTCACAACAAGAGACATATACACAACCAGGGCCTTGATTAGAATGTCCTTTTCGGGAATGAAGTACACAGAAACAGATGTGACCAGTTTCAAGAAACTAAGGCTGACATTTTAGAGCTGATACCTGCAAGCTGTCTTGGAAAAATTTGTTTTATCTACCTTCCAGGTGATTTAGGAAAGTCTGGGAAGGCCCAGGCAAAGCAAGGTATCATAGGGGGTCTCAAGGAGAAAGGCATCTACCCAAATCCATAGGTGCCGCTCATGCAGTCTGATGGAAGTATCTGGCTTGGCTTCCTAACCTCCAGCGGCCTCTGAAAGTCCACTTTGTGAATCTTTTGAAAGTTCCAAATAAGAAAAGTTCAAAAGGCCTGTGTTGTCAGTTATCATTCTTGCTAAGCTTATGTAAATAATCTGGCCCCACCTCATGAGATCATACTTAGTGGAAACAATAATTATCCTACTGTCCTTACCTATGAGAAGGAGAGAATTGTAGAGAGAAATCATGTATGTGAGAAAACAAGCTAGAACACCCCCGCCATGGCGAGGGATCAGACTGCGGTCCTATGTGTTATCTGTGAAGTTTCTTTTCTTGTTCTTGTTCCTGTTTTTGTTCTAGTTCTTCTTGTTTTTCTTTTTCTTCTTGCTCTTGTCCTTCTCCTTTTCTCCTTCTTCTTCTTCTGCAATGTGTGAAGGAATTACTTTAATTACTGATGAATGTTCATTTAAAAGACGCCATCATTCAGATAACACACAGCCCCAAGCTTCACAAGAAAGACATCAGGCTTCAGATTGACCCACGTGTCATCCCCCAGCGCTAGGGATGGAGCCCAAGGCCTTGCACAGGCTAGGCGAGGCAAGCGCTCTACCACTCAGCTACGTCCCCAGATGATCTCTAGAACAAGTCAGTGGGCTCTCATCTCCCGTTAGACACCATTTTATTGTGTGCTATAAATGTCACCGGTCCCAGCCCTACTGCACATTTTCTCAGTTTTGGATCAGTTTCACATTCTTCTTTCCTTCAAAAGCTGACTACAAACTTTGAAATGAATGCTTCCTATTTTTTCTCCCAAATGCTAGACCTGGTGTCTCTGAGAACTAACGCTTGATAGTCCCACTCATTTAGGGACTTGGAATCATCCTGTCTGTAAGACAAAACTCAGAATATGAAAGGTCTTGGGAGCCAAAGTCCGACAACGACCCAGTTTATGTCAGAGGTGATCGAAGCCTATGATAAATGTTTAAATATTTAAATATTTACTATAGTAAGAGTCACATTGTCATGAATCCCCCTGTGAACACTCCCCTGGGCTTTTTTTTAAAAAATGCATTTAGTACAGTGTTTACAGGGTCTCACTACACAGACCAGACTTGTAGTGATCCTCCTATTTTCAACCCTGGGATTATAGACGTGCACCATCACACCCAGTCTCAACCGCTGTCTCACCGCAGCCCGGCTTTCAACACACTCATGTCATCATTGTCTTTCTGGAGCAGTGCTGGAACTCCTCTTTCCTGTCTGATTGTTGTGGCTGCCTGCATGCCCTGACTTGATTGAAAACATTTCCTTTTCATGGTCTTCTTGACACTGGGGAAGAGCCAGAAATCACGTGGTGCGAGATCTGGTGAACAGGGCGGATGAGGACGCAGGGTCGTGTTTTCCCAGCCTGTCTTTCCACTGGACGGCGCTCAGCAGCAGCACTTACCATCTTTTTGATCGTATCTCATGAAGACCCTCTGGAAAGAGGACTTTCAGAACTGTACCAGAGTGTAGCGGAATGATGGGGTCAGTGCGTTCAGAGTGAGGAGTAGTATTCTGCAGGCATCCATAGCACTTGTTACTATTATTAGTTTTTTGAAAAAGACTATAAGCATTCACTGTGATTTTGATCACTGTGTACCAACAGGCTGTGTCTGGACAACATCTTGTGTCCCAGGCGCCGTCCCAGGGCCACTCCTGACCTTTTCTGCCAACTCCTTCTCCTCCACTCTCAGTTCTAGGAAATGTCCATGGCACAGAGCTGATTCTGATGGAATCAAAGACTTGAGAGCGGCAC
>NW_004524607.1:3330138-3333966 GCF_000260255.1 Octodon degus
CCCTAGCCAAGGTGGCAGGAATGGTTTAGTCTCCTACCAGCCATTTACTGCTGGTTCCAGAGTGCATTTGTTCAGATGCGAACAAACATCCTCGTCCATTTTCCTTCCATTCATCTGATCACTGCTGTTGAATCTGTGGGTCCCAGACTTGCAGTCGAGAGATGGGAGAGGAACGACCTTGCACTCAATGCTCGAGGTTGGAGTTTACACATCTGAAAAACTGTCAAAGCTCACGCCCTTCGTAGGCTACAGAAGGGGCAGCCCCGGCTGCCAGGTGTGTGGCTGCTCCTCATAAAGTGCTTGGGGAGGAAAAGGTTTGGTGCTGCCAAGGCTGCTCGTGGAGGGTGAAGCCACAGGGCATGGTCTGGTCAAGCTCTGCAGCTGCTTCCAGCTGGGCACAGAGCTCGCGGGAGATAACCAGGGAGGAGCTCAGCGGATACAGGAGCTGGCCCGGGCCTGTCATGAGCACCAGAAGAATGGCCCAGGAGAGCGCAGCTCTGAGATCCTAGGGTGCCGTGAACTGATGTCCTGTGCGCTTGCTGTGCGTCTCTAAGCCAGCGACCTAAGCTTTCTGTCCCTCTACTTACTGTGAACCCAACAGCAGGTTGTGAGCTGGGTGAGCCTCCCTGAAGGCTCTCGTATTGGTGGCATTTGGCTAGAACCAGGTATCAGCGAGGCCGCGGCTTGGTGCCCACCATGACTAGCACGGCTCTGCCTGTCACTGCCGCAGGGGATGCTCTGTCCCAGGCGGCCAGCAGGGTGACAGGTGGGTGATGGCCGTGTGGTTCAAGCAGAAGGTCCGCCCACGTCATTTTCGCTCCTTTGGTCAGAGTCCTGACTGGAAGCTTCCTGCTCTGCGTGC
Source organism: Octodon degus (assembly GCF_000260255.1). NCBI lineage: Eukaryota > Metazoa > Chordata > Mammalia > Rodentia > Octodontidae > Octodon > Octodon degus. The sequence continues at coordinate 3,331,001 of NW_004524607.1, forward strand.
GGCTCCTTCTGGCCATACCACGTCTGCCCCATACCATGTTGGGGCAGTGGCTGGAGGATGAGCTGAATAAGGAGCAGGGCTGATTCCCGCAAGGGGACAGTCAGGCTACAGGGTCATGCAGGACTGTGTGTCCGGGTGAGCTTGGGCCCCTCGGTTTGTGCCTCTGATTGGAGCCTTCAGCCCTGTCACAGATGATTAGAAGGAATGAAGACACCCAGGGGCCTTAGGTGGGATACAAGGACTGAATAAAAACTATGGTTTAGTTTTTAAAAAAGGATTACATTAAAAGACGTATTGCCAGGAATCTCTCTCAACACGCTCCCCTGATTCCGGATGGCCTCTTTCCTGGGCGTCTCTATGAGGGGTGATTAAAAAAATCCACCGACAGCCACTGCCAAGAGCCAAGGGCAGGCTGGCAAAAACATCACGATGGACCCCCACCTCCCACGCCCATATTTGTGGACATGGTGCCCTGTGACTTCTGGCTCTTCTCAAAACCAAAACTGACTCAGGACACCGAGGCAGCCACGACAGTACAACTAAAAACCCTCATGAAGAAAGAAGTGGCAAGTGCGTTCCAAGTACGGGGAAGATTTTGAGGGAATCATGGCAAAATATGGTTCACTGTAACCAAGTTTTTAAAAAAATGTAAGCACACACTGCATTTTCTACTACACCTCCTGGAAGACTGTCACCCAGACTTTGGCTTAGATCCTTGTGATGCAGACCTCGGGAGCTATCTCACAACTATCGTGAGGCTTTGGCCCTACCTGCCCCAGGGTAGCGGGGGACACTGGTGCATCCTTACATTCTATTCCCAGCGGTGCCACCACATGGGCTCTGCTTGGCTGCTGCTAGACGGTGGCCCTCAGCACCCCAATCCTCAACTCGGGGTTGCTGTTCCCTGGAGAGAGTGGTTCTTCCTTGGCACCGACTGTAAAATTCCTGGGAGAAGGAAGGCCCAGGAATGCTTGGTCCAAGTCTGGATGTTGGGGTCCGCCAGGCCACAGGTGTGGGGCTGACTCATGCGATGGGGTGGTTGGCTGGCCCGTCCTGCTTATGCCACTGTGTTCTGACAAGTAGAAGAAATGGGGTCCCTCAGAGGGAGGTGTTCCCTGAAAATCACAGGTGGCTCCCTGGAACCTGTTTTAGTTACTTTTCTCTCCTTACTGAGACAAAATGCCTGACACTCAAAATTAAGGAAGGAAAAGTTTACTTAGCTCCAATTTTGTGGAAGTTTCAGTCCATATTCAGCTGGCTCCTGGGCAGAGTGGCACATGGCAGAGGGCAGCAGTTTAAGGTGGCAGAAGACAGCAAAAGCAGCAAGAGCAGAGCGAGTGTATCACTCACACCATCTCCCTGCCCTCCTGTTACACAGGATGAGGATGCTGACAAACTGAGGACCCAGCTCTTCTTTTTCACTGAGTTAAACTTCTGAACTTGTTAGTTTCCAAGTTGACTGAGTGCATCAGTTATGACAGAGCTCAGCTGACTCCAGGTGGCCCAGACAGTAGCTCTATGTGAAGGTCACAGCAAGCCCTGGGACCAATTGCTTCTGGACGTGACATCACTGAAGAAGCCCATCTAGTATTTCTTAGGTGTCGCGCACGACCTCGCCAGCAAGGACGACGCAACACACAGCTCCTCCTTCAGCGGTTTATTCAGGCTCCTAACAGTAAGTTTCTTATGCTCTCTCTTTCTCTTTTCCCTCGAGCCCTCGGCCTATATATGATCCCGAGCCCAATCCCAGTGCGCCACGTGGGGATCGCCCATGGGTCCAGCCTATGCGGAAGCGAATCATGACAGCAGCCCTGGCCATATAAGGAGTTGTTGTGCACAGAGAGCGCTCACCCACGGGGGGTGGAAGGCGGAAACCAGCGCCATCCTGTAGGCGCGGTCCTTCGCAGCTCTCCACACTTAGGAAGTCTGAATCCTCCACTCTTGAGTCTCAAAGTCTCTCTGCTCACAGGGTTCTGAGTTACAGTGCTTATGGGAAAACTTCAACAGACCCCTTGATCACTTGCGTATATTTGTGTTTACAGAGTGACCAAAGCTAAGTCCAGGCCCAGGGATCCCACGAGAGAGTAGCAGTTACCAGGTCCGCCCACTCTACGAGAGCCATTGTGTTATCACCATTTGAGAGTGGGCGAGGCAGAGACAGGGGCAGAGGGAGAGGAAGTTATTTGGCTGGACTCACTCTTCCACCAGCGTCAGAGTCCCATCTTCTTCTTTACTGTCTGCATTTCCTGTTTGAGGCAAGAAGATGCGGTTATAATTGGTCACAGAGGACCAGGGTGATGAAGTCCCCCACACTCTCCAAGTTCAAAGGCAGGAAATGTGTCAGTTTACTGAGGGACAGTGATTTGCCTTCCTGCCCCCAGGACTTAACTTAGCTGCCAGATCTCAGGCAAGCTGACTTCCGGCGCCTCAGTGTTCAGGCCGGACCTCAGGCTCAGTGAGGGGGGCAGGGGTTGGGAGTGCCGGGGCCCCTGGTGAGGGTCGGAGGCTAGGATTAGTGGTGCAGGTGTCGGGGCAAGGTGCCCGGATGTGAGCTGAGTGCTGGGCAGGGGAGCCACCCTCCAGAGGAGGTGGAAGAGGAAGGTGGAGGAAGCCCTGGGAATGCGCAAAGAGCATCCTGGATGCAGATGCAGGAAGGAGACAGCTGGCTAAGGGAGTCGGGCAGGAGCGCAGAGCGACTGCTGGGCTGGGGCTGTGCTTTTGGAGAGCATTTTATTTATTTAATTTACTTTAGTTTTGGTGGTATGAACCCAGAGGCTTCACATCGAGATTTATCCCAGCCCTGTAGATTTTAAGATTGTGAGACAAGGTCTTGCTAATCTGCTCTCGTGAGGCTGGAGTTTGCAAGCCCCTGCCTCAGCTTCCGGAATGCTAGAGTGGCAGGCTCATAAAACCACATCCACATACAGCGTGAAGAGCATATTTTTAAGGAGGTGCGGGGGGGGGGG